>NC_082730.1:2805158-3147673 GCF_030144855.1 Hypanus sabinus
CTTTGTCACGTGACTGTGGTTGAAGCTATACTGGACTTGAGGTAATGGTCTTGTGATGGTGGAGTGACGTCATTTCCCGCCAGTAGAGATCATGTGACAGGTTTTTTTTCTAACAGGTTATAAAAGGAAGACTCCACCCTGTGAGGAGGGGCAGTTCGTGGCTGGATTTGCCAAGTTGACCTCATGCCACTGCGTGACTTAATGTGATGACGCAGTTTAGTTGAAGGATGAAGTTTTTATCTAATGCCTAAAGTTTAAAAGGTCATTGCCAGCAGGTTCTTTACAATACTGCTAGTTCAGAAATCAGTGGAGAGTGAAGATCGGAGTTCGGGAGTTAAAGATCGAGGAGAATCTATTTTTGACGGTGAAACGGGTTCAACCTTATTTAATCCTTATTTGAAAGGAATTCGTTGACTGTTCTCATGTTAATCTCTGAGGGATAGCAGAAGATTGAGGACAGTGTGATAAAGGAAAGGTCAGTGCCTTTAAGCTGTTTCGTACCATTTCGTAAATTCTTCGTGGGAAAAGTTCGACGCCGGTGATAGAAGCAAAACGATGTGAAAAAGAATTTAAATTGTCTTAAAAAGTCTCTCCCTTAAATGAACCGTGAGCATTTTGAACTTGTGGCAATCCTAATTAAAAGAACTGCTTTTGCTACATCGCTTTAAGAACTGTTTAAGCTGCCACACAGCAGCTGATTTCCGGTTACGTTAGTGTTTGTTTACTTTTGGGGGGTTTGTTTTCAGTGTTTAATAAACGTGTTGTTTGTTGTAAAGACCCTTGCATAACTCATATATTTATTGTTACCTGAATACGTAACATAATGCTCGGATCATTGTAAGAAAGATGGATGAGCTTAGGGATACCTGGAAACATGATGTTGTAGCTATAAGTGAAACATGGTTGCAGGAGGGGCGTGATTGCAACTAATTATTCCTGGATTTCGTTGCTTCAGGGGGCAAGATGTCAAGACTATCGTCAGGACTAAGGGTCTCGGCCCGAAACTTTGACTGCTCATTTCAACAGATACTGCCCAACCTGCTGAGTTCATTCCGCTTGTTTGTATGTGTTGGCTGGATGGGAGATGCCAGAAAGTAGTGGTAGATAACTGTTTGTCAGGTTGGAAGCCGGTGACTAATGGTGTGCCTCAGGGAACTGTACTGGGTCTAATGTTGTTTGTTATATACATTAATGATCTGGATGATGGGGTGGTAAATTGGATTAGTGAGTATGCAGATGATACTAAGAAAGGTGGCGTTGTGGATAATGAAGTACAAATGTTTATAGGTTTTCAAAGCTTGCAGAGAGATTTAGGCCAGTTAGAAGAGTGGGCTGAAAGATGGCAGATGGAGTTTAATGCTGATAAATGTGGTGCTACATTTTGGTGGGACTAATCAAAATAGGATATACGTGGTGAATGCTAGTGCAGTAGAACAAAGTGATCTAGGAATAATGGTGCATAGTTCCCTGAAGGTGGAATCTCATGTGGATAGGATGGTGAAGAAAGCTTTTGGTATGCTGGCCTTTATAAATCAGAGCATTGAGTATAGGAGTTGGGATGTAACGTTAAAATTGTACAAGGCTTTGGTGAGGCCAAATGTGGAGTATGGTGTACAGTTTCGGTTACCGAATTACAGGAAAGATGTCAACAAAATAGAGAAAGTACAGAGGAGATTTACTAGAAAGTTACCTGGGTGTCATAGAACATAGAATAGTACAGCACATTACAGGCCCTTCAGCCCACAGTGTTGTGCCGACCTGCAAAACCTGTCTCCTATTTACACCCCCCCCCCACCTTAAATTCCTCCTTATACCTGCGTAGTAGTCTCTTAAACTTCACTAGTGTATCTGCCTCCACCACTGACTCAGGCAGTGCATTCCACACACCAACCACTCTCTGAGTAAAAAAATCTTCTTCTAATATCCCAGTTGAGCTTCACTCCCCTTACCTGAAAGCCATGTTCTCATTTACTGAGCAGTGGGGCCCTGGGGAAGAGGTGCTGTCTATCCACTCTATCTATTCCTCTTAATATCTTGTACACCTCTATCATGTCATCTCTCATCCTCCTTCTCTCCAAAGAGTAAAGCCCTAGCTCCCTTAATCTCTGATCATAATCCATACTCTCTAAACCAGGCTGCATCCTGGTGAATCTCAGCTGTACCCTTTCCAAAGCTTCCACATCCTTCCTATAGTGAGGTGACCAGAAATGGACACAGTACTCCAAGTGTGGCCAAAGCAGAGTTTTATAGAGCTGCATCATTACATTGAGACTCTTAAACTCTATCCCTCAACTTATGAAAGCTAACAGCCCATAAGCTTTCTTAACTACCCTACCTACCTGTGAGACAACTTTCAGGGATCTGTGGACATGTACCCCCAGATCCTTCTGCTCCTCCACACTATAAAATATACGGCCATTTACTTTGTACTCTGCCTTGGAGTTTGTCCTTCCAAAGTGTACTACCTCACACTTATTCTGGTTGAACTCCATCTGCCACTTCTCAGCCCACTTCTGCATCCTATCAACGTCTCTCTGCAATCTTCGACAATCCTCTACACTATCTACAACACTACCAAGCTTTGTGTCATCTGCAAACTTGCCAACCCTCCCTTCTACCCCAACATCCAGGTCGTTAATAAAAATCACGAAAAGTAGAGGTCCCAGAACAGATCCTTGTGGGACACCACTAGTCACAACCCTCCAATCTGAATGTAGTCCCTCCACCATGACCCTCTGCCTTCTGCAGGCAATGCAACTCTGAATCCACCTGGCCAAACTTCCCTGGATCCCATGCCTTCTGACTTTCTGAATAAGCCTACCATGTGGAACCTTGTCAAATGCCTTACTAAAATCCATGTAGATCACATCCACAGCACTACTCTCATCTATATGCCTGATCACCTCCTCAAAGAACTCTATCAGGCTTGTTAGGCACGATCTGCCCTTCACAAAGCCATGCTGACTCTCCCTGATCAGACCATGATTCTCTAAATGCCCACAGATCCTTTCTCTAAGAATTTTTTCCAACAGCTTTCGCACCACAGGCGTAAGGCTCACAGGTCTATAATTACCCGGACTATCCCGACTACCTTTTTTGAACAAGGGGACAACATTCACCTCCCTCCAATCCTCCAGTACCATTCCTGTGGAGAACAAGAACATAAAGATCTTAGCCAGAGGCTCAGCAATCTCTTCCCTTGCCTTGTGGAACAGCCTGGGGAATATTCCGTCAGGCCCCGGGGACTTATCCGTCCTAATGTATTTTAACAACTCCAACACCTCCTCTCCCTTAATATCAACATGCTCCAGAGCATTAACCTCAGTCATATTGTCCTCACCATCATCAAGTTCCCTCTCATTGGTGAATACTGAGGAAAGTTATTCATTAAGGACCTCACTCACTTTCAGAGGCTCCAGGCACATCTTCCCACTTTTATCTCTAATTGGTCCTACCTTCACTCCTGTCATCCTTTTGTTCTTCAGATAATTGAAGAATGCCTTGGGGTTTTCCTTTACCCTACTTGCCAAGGCCTTCTCATGCCCCCTTCTTGCTCTTCTCAGCCCCTTCATAAGCTCCTTTCTTTCTACCCTATATTCCTCAATAGACCCATCTGATCCTTGCTTCCTAAACCTCATGTATGCAACCTTCTTCCACCCGACTAGATTTTCCACCTCACTTGTCACCTATAGTTCCGTCACCCATAGTTCCGTCACCCTACCATTCTTTATCTTCCTCACTGGGACAAATTAAACATCGACCACGTGTTCATAGTACATTTCCCTGCAAAAACATCATCCCAATTCACACCCACAAGTTCTAGCCTGATAGCCTCATAATTTGCCATTCCCCAGTTAAACATTTTCCGGTCCTCTCTGATTCTTTCCTTTTCCATGGTAATGCTAAAGGCCAGGGAGCAGTGATCACTGACCCCCAGATGCTTACCCACTGAGAGATCCGTGACCTGACTGTCCTGGACACACTTAACAAACTCTGCCCCATCTAAACCCTTGGAACTAATCAGGTGCCAATCAATATTAGGGAAGTTAAAGTCACCCATGATAACAACCCTGTTATTTTTGCACCTTTCCAAAATCTGCCTCCCAATCTGCTCCTCGGTACCTCTGCTACCAGGGGGCCTATTGAATACCCCCAGTAGAGTAACTGCTCCCTTCCTGTTCCTGACTTCCACCCATACTGACTCAAAAGAGGATCCTGCTACATTACCCACCCTTTCTGTAGCTGTAATAGTATCCCTGACCAGTAATGCCACCCCTCCTCCCCTTTCTCCCCAGTTTCTATCCCTTTTAAAGCAATGAAATCCAGGAATATTGAGAATCCATTCCTGCCCTGGTGCCAGTCAAGTCTCTACATGTAATGGCCACTACATCATAATTCCATGTATGTATCCAAGCTCAGTTCATCACCTTTGTTCCTGATGCTTCTTGCATTGAAGTACACACACTTTAACCCTTCTACCTTACTACCTTTACACCCTTTATTCTGCTTCTTTTTCCTCAAACCCTCTCTATATGTTAGATCAGGCTTTACTCCATGCACTTCTTTCATTGCTCTATCGTTGCAGGTCCCATCCCCCTTGCAAATTAGTTTAAATCCTCCCGAACCATGCAAGCAAACCTACCTGCAAAGATATTGCTCCCCCTTGAGTTCAGGTGCAACCCATCCAATCTGTACAGGTCCCACCTTCCACAGAAGAGATCCCAATGGTCCAAAAATCTAAAACCCTGCCCCCTGCACCAACTACTCAGTCACGCATTCAACTGCCATCTCCCCCAATTCTTACCATCACTATCACACAGTACTGGCAGCAATCCTGAGAACACCACCCTTGAGGTCCTGTTCTTCAGCCTTCTGCCTAGTTCCCGAAACTCACACTTCAGGACCTCATCCCTCTTCCTGCCTATGTCGTTGGTACCAACATGGATATGACTTTTGGTTGCTTTCCCTCTCGTACCAGGATGTCATGCACCCGGTCAGAGTCATCCCGGACCCTGGCACCCGGGAGGCAACAAACCATGCGGGTTTCCTTCTCACGCCCACAAAATCTCCTAAGTTTCAGCATCTAAGTTACAAAATGTTGAATAAGTTAGTCCTTTATTCTTTGGAGCGTAGAAGGTTGAGGGGGGACTTGAGAAAGATACTTAAAATTATGAGGGGGGTAGATCGAGTTGACATGGATAGGCATTTTCCATTGAGAGTAGGGGAGATTCAAACAAGAAGACATGCGTTGAGAGATGGGGGGCTAAAGTTTAAGGGTAACACGAGGGGGAACTTCTTTACTCAGAGAGTGGTAGCTGTGTGGAATGAGCTTCCAGTAGAAGCAGTAGAGGCAGGTTTGATATTATCATTTAAAAAAAAAACTGGATAGGTATATGGACCGGAAAGGAATGGAGGGTTATGGGCTGAGAGCAGGTCGGTGGAACCAGGTGGGAGTAAGTGTTCCACATGGACTAGGAGGGCTGAGATGGCCTGTTTCCATTCTGTAATTGTTATATAGTTTAGTTCTCAATTCTCCAGAGGTGGGAAAAAAAGGCAGAGTATATTCACTCTATCAATGCTCCATGATTTCATAACTCTCTAAAAGATCATGTCTCAGTCTCCTATGCTCTGAATAAAGTTCTGACCTGTCCAACATCTCCTTGTGATAACTACAGAGGCATGAGAGAGCTGCTGGCCAGAGTTGATTGGAAGGAATTGATGACACAAAGGTAGATGGAGGAGCAGGTAGTGTTGAGGAAACAGAGAGCCTGCAGAGAGACTTGGGTAATTTGGGAGAATGGGCAAAGAAGTGGCAAATGAAATACAATCTTGAAAAGTGTATTGTCATGCACCTTGATGGAAGAAATAAACAGCCAGACTATTAATTAGATGGGGAGAGAATTAAAAACGCAGAGATGCAAAGGGTCTTGGGAGTCCTTGTGCAGTTTAACCTGAAGGGTAAACTCCAGATTGGGTCAGTGGTGAAAAAGGCAAATGCAATGTCGACATTGATTTCTAGAGGTACAGAATCTAAGAGCAGGGATGTGATGCTGAAGCTCTATAAGGCTCTCATGAGACCACACTTGAGTACTGGTTGCAGTTTTGCACTCCTTATTTTAGAAAGGATATACTGACATTGTATAGGATTCAGAGAAGATTCACAAGAATGATTCCAGGAATGAAAGGGTTACCATCTGAGGAACGTCTGGCAGCTCTTGGGTTGTATTTCCTGGAGTTCAGGAGAATGAAGGGGGGAATCTCGTAGAAGCATTCTGAATGTTAAAAGGCCTAAAGAGATTAGATATGGCAAACATGAGGAAATCTGCAGATGCTGGAAATTCAAACAACAACACACACAAACTGCTGGTAGAACACAGCAGGTCAGGCAGCATCTATAGGGAGAAGCGCTGTCAACGTTTTGGGCCGAGACCCTTTATCAGGACTAACCGAAAGGAAAGATAGTAAGAGATTTGAAAGATTTGAAAGAGATTTTTCTTTCCTTTCAGTTAGTCCTGACGAAGGGTGCCGGCCCAAAACATCGACAGCGCTTCTCCCTATAGATGCTGCCTGACCTGCTGTGCTCCACCAGCGTTTTGTTTGTGTTGTTGTTAGATATGGTAAAGTTATTTCCCATGGTAGGAGAGTCTAGGACAAGAGGGCACGACTTCAGGATTGAAGGACACCCATTTAGAACAGAGATGTGAAGAAATTACTGTAGTCAGAAGGTGGTAAATCTCTGTAATTGTTGCCATGAGTGGCTGTGGAGGCCAAGTCATTGGGTGTATTTAAGGTAGAGAGAGATAGGTTTTTGATTAGCCAGGACATCAGAGGGTATGGGGAGAAGGCAGAGGAATGGGGAAGCTGGAAGAACTGGATCAGCCCATGATTGAGTGATTCAATGGGCCATATGGCCACCTTCTGCTTCTATATCTTATGGTCCGATGGGTCCCAGCATGAAAGAGACAAGAGCAGCAAAGGCAAGTGTTTCTGGGAGAAAGCAGAATTTCATCCCAAGGAAGAAGAAGGACACCAAGGGGACGATGAGGAAATAAAGGCTGACAAGGGAAGTCACAGGCAGCATAAAAGCAAAAGAGAAGGCTTTACAATACGGCAAAGATTTGTGTGAAGCCAAAGGTTTGGGAAAAGGGTAAAATTCAACACAGGACATCCTAAATAGCTGTAAGAGAGGAGGAGTTGTAATACCACCGTAGACAATAAAAGAAGATTCCAAATGTGTTTTGGGACATATAAAGGTTAAAAAAGAGGCAAGAGAAGACATTGGACCACTGGAATATGACACCAGAAAAGAAGCAAAGGAGAATGAGGAAATGATGGATGCATTTCCTTATTCAAAGATGGTGGTAAATCTGTGGAATTTGTCACCATGGATTTCTGTGGTCGCAAAGTTATCGGGTGTATTTAACTGAGAGATCAATAGGTTCTTGATTGGTCAGGGGTTATGAGTTGCAGTGTGAAGACAGAAGAATGTGATCAAATGACAGAGCAGACTTGACAGGCCAAATGGCCTTATTCTGCTCCTGAAGCTTATGCATTTTTGTGATGTTCTCCCTAATCGATATTACATCTCTCACTCCTTTCTTACCACTACCATGACCATACCTGTAGCAACTGTACCCCAGAACACTGAGCTGCCTCACTGCAGTCCACAGAAACAATGCTTGTACCACCCAGAGGGATTCTTCACTCTGTCCCCACAAGAGAACACAGTCAGGAAGGAAGGTCGGGCTGTGACATCCACAGCACAATTATTCTCAAAGCACGTACACCACGTGGAACACTTCTTTTTCCAATTCTAGAGTTAGCTCCAAATCATTTCTGTCTACGGGGAGGAAGGGAGAGAGAGTGAAAGGGAAAGGTAGCCTGTGAGATATGGAGAGAGAAAGAGCTTTGAATGCAGGGAAGAGGGATAAACATAGGGGAGGGGGTGGAAAGGGAGAGATGGGAAGGGGAGGGCTAGAAGGGGTGGGGGCTGAAGGGCTAGAGGGGGTAGGGGAGTGGGGGTGAGGGGGAGTGGGGGTGAGTTGCAGGGGTTGACGGGTTGGAGAGAGGCGTAGGGGTGGAGAGGGATGGGAGGTGGGGAGGGGGAGAGCTCTGAACACAGGTGAAGAAGGAGTGGGTAGGAACTCTGAACATGGGACAGCGAGAGGGGGGAGGGAGAGGGAGATGGATAGACAGATTTCTGAACACAGAGGAGAAGGAGAGGGGAGAGGGGAATTGGGGGAGAGAGAGATCTCTGAACATAGGGGAGAGAAATAGACAGAACTCAACACGGGAGAGGGAGAAGGAAATGGATAGACAGAGTAGTGAACACTGGGGAGAGGGAGAGGGGTGATAGGAGAGGAATAGGCAGAGCTCTTAACACGGAGGAGAGGGAGAGACAGAGCTCTGAACACAGGGGAGAAAGGAGAGGCTGGAAGCTCTCCCGGCTCTCCAAATACTATCGGTCACCACAGTCAGAACTTACCCAAACAGGCGACCCAGGTGGCAACACAGAGCAGGGATGAGACCACCCACATCTTGAGAGCTTCTTGGCGATCTGGAGTTTCGGAAAATGTCGGGGAAAAACAGGAAGAGATTTTCCGTTACACCCGACTGGCTACTTCCGGAAGGGAAAAGGCAGGATTCAGTGAGACAGTTACGATATGCTCGCACTCGTGAGCAGATGGATAAAGTTGGTGCGCATGCGCTGTGGTTTTTACTCGGAAAATTGCTAACTTGCAGTTTGCAGCATAATACTAGCACAACTCTGAAACATCGGAGGGTGAGAAAAATATCAACCGAGACGAGCAACTAGCTCTAATAGAGACGAGTGTACTAGCAATGCCTTGAGGTGAGACGGTAGAATCTCAGCGGCACCCAGCACCCGCGGGTGACCCCGTGCCGGGGAACGATGGTCGGGGCAGAAGTCCTTCCCCAGTTCAACGGCCAGATAGAGCGGATGAACCGAGATTTGGAACAAACTCTAACGTGCCAGGCCTCTGAAAGACCGGACAAGTGGTGTGGCATAGATCGCCCGCAGCACTTAACAACAGGTGCCCCTGCTGCGGCCTTCCATATATTGGAAAGACCCAACGCAGACTGGGAGACCATTTCGCTGAACACCTACATTCTGTCCGCCAGAGGAAACAGGATCTCCCAGTGGCCACACATTTTTTTTCCACGTGGCATTCCCATTCTGATATGTCTATCCATGGCAACCTCTACTGTCAAGATGAAGCCACACTCAGGTTGGAGGAACAACACCTTATATTCCGTCTGGGTAGCCTCCAACCTGATGGCATGAACATTGTTCCGCTAACTTCCGTTAATGCCCCTCCACCCGTTCTTACCCCATCCCTAATTTATTTACTTATTTATTATCCCCCCCCCCACTTTTTTCTCTCTATTTCCCTTTCACAATCACTCCTTGCCTGCTCTCCATCTTCCTCTGGTGCTTCCATCCCCCTTTCTTTCTCCCTAGTCTCCAGCTTTGTTTCCTTTTAGCCAATCAACTACACAGCTCTTATCTTCATCCCTCCATCTTTTGTCTTCTCTTATCATTTCGGATACCCCTCCCCCTCCCATTTTGAAATCTCTTACTATTTCTTTTTTCAGTTAGTCCTCAGGAAGGATCTCGGCCCGAAACGCCGATTGTACCTCTTCCTATAGATGCTGCCTGGATTGCTGCGTTCCACCAGCATTTTCTGTGTGTTTCTTTGGTGAAATGTTGCTTGCATTCAAATAAATATTTGAATAAATGTGTTGCAGTTCCAGCTGTTCATTGAAAGATGATCGATCAAATACAGACCGAATTGTTGCGAATCACATGTAGGGAAGCTACAAAACCATACATTGGTAATGTAATTATTATTGTCACGCGTCCTGAGGTAGAGTTAAAAAATTCTTTCACATGCAGTCGCACAGAACATATCATGACAACAGTGCATTGAGATAGAGAAATGCAAAACAATAACAAAATTCAGAATAATCTGTGACAGCAGCATCGTTAGAGCAGCGTGTTAGAAAATACAGTGCAGGAGCATAACAGATAGAAGTATATAAGATGACGAGACCTGTTGAACATGTGGATAGCCTGGGGCTTTTTCCCAGGGCTGAAATGGTTAACATGAGGGTGCATAGTTTAAAGGTGTTTGGCAGTAGGCTCAAGAGGAATGTCAGAGGTTTTTCACATTGAGAGTGGAATACACTGCCAACAAAGGTGGTAGAAACGGGTTAAGGGACTCTCAGATAGGTGCATGCAGGTTGGAAAAATAGAGGGCTATGTGGTAGGAAATTCTAGGCTGTTTCTAGAGTAGGTTACCTGGTCAGCACAACATTATGGGCCGAAGGTTCTGTAATGTGCTGTAGATTTCTATGTTTTTACGGTCAGTTCATTTTGGATTTGTTGCATGTCAGCGTATTTTTTTTATAGATATGATGCTGAGTATTAAACGAGACACTTATGGAACATACTTGCATGTCACTGGCAATATGGCTACTTTTATCATGGGGAACACAAAGGAATGGGAAATAGAATCGAATGGAAGCGATTCTGTATGGACATAGTTACTGATGCCAAATGTGCACTGTTCAATACGGCCAAATGTGAAATGTTGTACCTTGGTAGATCAAATGCAAAATACACAGTTACACTGTTAGGTGCAAGATCCTTTAATATGTTGATGAGCAGGCAGTTTTGAGGTCCAAGTTTATAGCTCCGTGAAACTGTTAGTGTGTTTAAGAAGACGTGTGTCTTTCCTGCCTTTTTAGTTGATAAATTGTGTTCAAATTACAGGAATTTATTTTGCAGCTTTAGAAAACTCTAGTTTGGCCACATCTGGGGTATTACACACAGATCTGGTTCACCCCCCTCCACCCCCCCCCCTATTTTTTGTAGGATGGGGAGCATTTGGAAAGGGTTCAGAACTGGTTTACCAGAATGTTGTCTGGATTGGAGGGCATATGCTATAAAAACAGGATGAGCAAACTTGGGTTGTTTTTTCTGGAGCGGCAGAGACAGAGAGGAGATCTATGAGATGATGAGAGACATAGATAGACATGACAGTCCATGTCGTTTTCCAAGGTTTGGAATGACTGATTCCAGCGGCCATACATTTAACGTGAGAAGGATCATTTAAAATTAGATGTAAGGGACGCTTCTTTTTTATTTACGCAGGAAGTCCCGTGTAGCTGGAACGAGCAGTCCGGGCGTGTTGTTAAAGGCAGAAACATTAAAGACTTTCAGGAGATGTTTAGATAGGACATGAACGTGAAGACAATAGAAGATTATGGGCTTTGTGTAGGCAGAGACGACTGGTTTACTTTGCAATTTAATTACTAATTTATCAGGTTCGGCACAACATCATGAGCTGATTGGCCTGTTTTTATGCTGCGCTGTTCTAGATTCTGTGTTGAATTTTACCGGAGAACTGCGTTCTGAACAGTCCACATCCCTCCAAATGGAAACTTTCTTCACCTCCATCTTGTCAATTATCTGTGAGTAAACCTATCCCATGTCACCCCATATTGAGGCTTTCAAAGATATTGAGCTGTTAGAAAGTTAGAAATTAGACTCGAACTCAGAAGTACTTGACCACACTGTTGCTTAGGATCCCTCAATATAAAGAGTTAACTGAATGTGTTCAGCATAAATCATAAGTTAAGTCTAACGGTTTCCTCATAGTGCACCAAGGGATTTCTCCGCTCTAGTTATAAAATGTACTTGTAGTCAGTCATCATAGTGTTAGTGAGAGAGGACGCTGGATCATGGGTGGTGATCAGCAGTTTTACAGAAACTAAGACGAGAGTGAATAGTTTGGAAGTCAACAAGAATGGCTAGCGTTATGGGAACTGAAGTGTGGAATGTTACTGCAATAGATTGGAATATGGAACCATCACTTGCAGGAATGATTAAAATGTCTTCTATGCGGCTGAATATATTTTCGCAAATTATCGTTGGCTGACGTTGAAATCTCAGATCTTCTATGCCCTGCTGAACATTCAGCCAGTCTACTACCCCACCTTGCGGTTGTTGCTATTCCTGCAATCAGCACAATCTTATTGTTCGACTCGCCTTGAGTGTGAAGTTGGAAGTGCACAATTCAGTAGTAAGCCTAACCCCACTCAACTGAACACGGGAGACAGGACATAGCGAGCAAGCACCGGATGCTTTATTTGGGTATCTCTCCATTACAATTGAGTAAGAGTAAAACAGTGAAATTACGGTCAGTACTTAATGCAGCAAACCTACGAGGACTAAGGCAAACAGTCATATGCGATTAGGAATATGTAAAGCTGGACTTACACGCAAAACATACAAAGTTATACAGAGCATGAAGAAGAAAAGTATAAAGAATGAAGAGAAGATGGGAATCATTCATTAAATTTCCAAGGTTGGTCGAAAAGTACACAGACAATTGGAATAAACTTTACTGCCCAACTACCAGGTACTGAGGCGCGTTAAACGCTCGCTGCATATCTCGATTGATACTCTCAAAACTTGACGTGATCATCTTTGTTTTTACAGTAGGAGGGATTCCTTATTTGGAGCTGGACTATTAAGCAAGAGTTGCGTAGTATATGTGAAAGATAAAGTATTTCTGAGTTTTGATGTAAGGAAGGTGCAGGAGGGTGCACAATGGCTACAATGTGCTGATTGTTGTCGTTTCCCAAAGAGTTCTGCAAAATTGAGAGGAAAGTTGAAGGGAGTGCTATGACTTTCGATCCCCTGCTGTGTTACATGCAGGCTTAGACTGCTGGCTAAGACGTTGGTTGGTACCAAACATAGTCGCTCCCACATCCATGTACCCTGTCATAAGGAGGGCGTGGGTGGCAAACTCAAATGCAAGACACAAACACTGAGGTATTAGGAACAGGACAAGGTGAGTCAAGAAAGCAAGGGAAGTGGGGATGAAACGATGCTGAACTTCGACACAGGCCCTGGACGAGACTAGGAATCAGGGCCTAGGCTAGGACATGGACAAGAGGCACAGGACCTCGGTGAGGACTAGGGACAAGCAGCCTGGACTAGGACTCCAAGCCAGGGACTGGACAGGGACCCGGAACATGGATCATGACTCTGGCTCGGAACCAGGACAAGACATGCTTACGGGTCATGGCGTGGCTACAGGACGATGAGACACATGGACAGGGGCGTGGACTAGGAACAAGTAGCCTGGACTAGGACCACGGATTTCCAGAACAGAGCCTGGGCAAGGACCTAGAACTTGGGTCTTGGTTGGAACCAGGAATCGGAGTCTTGACTTGGAACCAAAACCCGGATCTAGGCTGGGACAAGACGTGGCTATAGGTCGTGGTGTGGTGACAGGACAGGACGAGACACATGGACAGGACCAGAACACGAAGCCTTAACTTGGTCTTGGGAAACAAAGAACTCCTGGGCAGGGCTTCAAGCGTAGGTTTCAGGCAAGGCTTCAAATGGAAGGGAAAGGGAAGGGGACAGTCCAGCAGGGAATTCTTGGTTTGCGAGGTATTTATATGCCAGCCCAAAACGAGAAGCAGGTGCCTCAATTAAGGCACCTCATAACTGAAGTTATGCTAACAGTGGTGTTGTCATTGGCGAATACATAGATAGTGTCTGACCTGCGCTTAATTATACAGATATGAATGTGGAGAGATATTCATGGTTTAAATACAGTACACCTCCTTGTTCAACAGCAGATGGACTGTTCCTGCGTATCTGCAATATCTGTGGTCTCTGTGTCAGGAAGTCAAGGGTCCAGTTGCAGAAAGTGATTCAGAAGCCCAGATTTTGAAGGATGTTGATTGATACTGAGGGGTGATTAGTGTTTATAGCTGACTTGTGATTGATGAATAGCAGCCTGGCGTATGTTTTGCTGCTTTTTAATATTCTAGAGAACAGACTGGAGTTACATTGAGATTGTCTTCTCGGT
Source organism: Hypanus sabinus (assembly GCF_030144855.1). NCBI lineage: Eukaryota > Metazoa > Chordata > Chondrichthyes > Myliobatiformes > Dasyatidae > Hypanus > Hypanus sabinus. Next base: position 2,819,072 of record NC_082730.1, read on the forward strand.
AACCGGGTTGTGGCAGTGTAGAAATTGCAGCTGATCTGGGTATTGCTCAGACAGCAGTTAGTACTATCCAGGAATAAACTGTGAAAGTACTTCATCGAAGAAGATGCGCATGCTACCGGGCAATAGTCATTCAGAAATCTCACCCTGTTATCCTTAGGCACGAGTATGATTGCTGTGGTTTTGAAAGAGCTAGAATCCTCAGAACACCGCGATCAGACTGAAGCTGTAGCTGATCAGTTGGTTAGCTGGTGTCTGAAGTACTGAATGAGTTTACCCATCTTGAAGAATGGACTAACATCAGTCTCCGAGCCAGTGATCACAGGGATGTCTGATTCTGTCCGGATTCTACAAGTGTAGATGCTGTCCGGATTCTCCCTTTCAGTGCGAGCATAAAAGGCGGTGAGATCATTTGGAGATTTGCATAAATGATATTTATGCTTTTGGATCTCGCTACTGTTACGTACTCGTGACACATGACAGTGGTACCCTTGTCACGTGACTGGGGTTGAAGCTGTACTGGACTTGAGGTAATGGTCTTCTGATGGTGGAGTGATGTAATTTTCCCGCCAGTAGAGATCATGTGACAGGTTTTTTTTTAAACAGGGTATTAAAGGGGACCCCACCCTGTGAGGAGGGGCAGCTCATGGTGGGATTTGCCATGTTGACTTCATGCCGCTGCGTGATTTAATGTGATGACGCAGTTTAATTGAAAGATGAAGTTTTATCTAATGCCTAAAGTTTAAAACGTTATTGCCAGCAGTTTCTTTACAATACTGCTAGTTGAGAATCAGTGGAGAGTGAAGATCAGAGGTCGGGAGTTAAAGATCGAGGAGAATCTATTTCGACAGTGAAATGGGTTCGACCTTGTTTAATCCTTATTTGGAAGGAATTTGTTGACTGTTCTCGTGTTAATCTCCTTTTCAATCTTTTTATTATTATTAATAATATGAACAAAATACAAATGATATATTAATAAAGGGATTACAAACATACAAATTCCCATTATACATGAAAAAATACATAAGCAATGGTTACAGTATAAATGAGTTTACCAAAACATGAACCATACAGTCTATGTATGAACATGGTAAATCTAGATATTTCATAATATATGATATAAAAAAAGCAGAAGAGAAAAAAAATGTTATGCAAAATTAACTAACCTAACTAACCTAAATTAACTAATAGCTAATAAATAAGAAAAAAAGAAGCAAAAAAAGAAAAAAAAGAAGAAAAACTAGAAAACGAAAAAAAGGGCTGTTTATAATATCTCACAAGAATACAATCATCAATGTCATCAACTCTGATCCTCTCAACATAAATATGTTTAAAGCTGGAAAATCAAATAAACTTGGAACAGGGTCATATTACATCATATGAAAATATTGAATAAATGGTCTCCATATCTTTTCAAATTTAATAGAAGTATCGAATACACCACTTCTATTTTTTTTCTAAATTTAAACATAACATAGTTTGAGAAAACCAATGAAATACAGTGGGAGGATTAATTTCCTTCCAATTCGACAATATAAATCTTCTAGCCATCAGAGTGAGAAATGCAATCATTCGGCAGGCGGAAGAAGATAAATGAAGTGAGTCCATCATTGGTAAACCAAAAGTTGCGGTAATAGGATGATGTTGTAAATCGATATTCAATACTGCAGAGATAATATCAAAAATATCTTTCCAATATTTTTTCAAAAGCAGACATGACCAAAACATATGAGTTAAAGACACGGTTTCAAGTTGACATCTATCACAAATAGGATTTATTTTTAGAATAAAAATGAGCTAATTTATCCTTGGACATATGGGCCCTATGTACGACCTTAAATTGTATTAATGAATGTTTGGCACATATCGAAGATGTATTAACTAATTGAAGAATTCTATCCCAATTCTCAATAGGAATAATAAGATTAAGATCTCTTTCCCAATCATTTTTGGTCTTATAAAGGGGCTCTGAATGTATCTTCATAATTATATTATAGAGTTTTGATATAAGCCCTTTTTGAAAAGGGTTTAATTCAAACAAACTCTCCAAAATATCTGAAGGCACAAAATTTGGAAAAGTAGGAAGTACAGTACTTAAAAAATGCCTAATCTGTAAATATCTAAAAAAATGAAATCTAGGCAAATTATATTTATTAGATAATTGCTCATAAGACATAAAACAATTGTCCAAAAATAAATCAGAAAGTCTTAGTAATCCCTTAGTTTTCCAAGCCGAATAAGCTTGATCTATAATTGAAGGGTAGAAAAAGCAATCAGATACAATAGGAATATTTAAAACGAATTGAGTCAACCTGAAAAATTTCCGAAATTGAAACCATATACGTAAAGTATGTTTAACTATCGGGTTGTCAATTTGTTTCGGCAATTTAGAAAGAGCAAAAGGGAGAGAAGTCCCTAAAATAGAACCCAGAGCATAACCTGGTACCGATTTAATTTCTAAACTCACCCAATGAGGGCCAAAAGATCCACCCCAGTCTTTCAACCAACATAACAAATATCTAATATTAACTGCCCAATAATAAAATCTGAAATTAGGTAATGCTAACCCACCTTCCTTCTTTGTCTTCTGTAAATATATTTTACCTATCCTGGGATTTTTATTCTGCCATATATATGAGGAAATTTTTGAATCAACATTAGTAAAAAAAGATTTCGGAATAAAAATTGGTACTGCTTGAAAAATATATAAAAACTTAGGTAAAATAACCTTCTTAATAGCATTAATCCTGCCTATTAGAGATAAAGATAATGGTGACCACTTAGTAAACAAGCATTTAATCTGATCAATTAAGGGTAAAAAATTAAACCTAAATAAATCTTTATGGTTTTTTGTGATTTTAATCCCTAAGTAAATAAAAGAGTCATTAACTAATTTGAAAGGTAAATTTCCATATACTGGGACCTGTCTATTGAAAGGAAACAATTCACTCTTATTAAGATTTAACTTTTACCCAGAAAACTCACTAAATTGAGCCAACAAAGATAGAAAGTCTGGAATAGATTTCTCAGGGTTAGAAATGAATAATAATAAATCATCTGCATACAAAAATAACTTATGAATATCTGTCCCACGATTAATACCCGAAATATCCTGTGATTCTCTGATGGCAATTGCCAAAGGTTCTAAAGCAATGTTAAATAGTAATGGGCTAAGAGGACATCCTTGTCTAGTGCCCCGAAATAAACGAAAACAGGTAGATCTTTGATTATTAGTAAACACTGAGGCTACTGGAGTGTGATAAATCAGTTTAATCCAGGAAATGAATGTCGGACTAAAATTAAACTTCTCTAACACATTAAATAAGTAAGGCCATTCAACTCTATCAAATGCTTTCTCCGCATCTAATGAAATCACGCATTCTGAAGTGCTATGTGAAGGAGTATAAACAATATTCAGTAATCTCCTAACAATGAAAAAAGAATAGTGATTTTTAATAAAAACCAGTTTGATCTTCTGAAATAATTTGGGGTAATACCTTCTCCAACCTGGATGCCAGTAACTTGGAAAAAATCTTGGAGTCTACATTGAATAAAGTTATTGGTCTATATGATGCACAGTCAGTAGGGTCTTTATCTTTCTTCAATATTAAAGAAATGGAAGCTCTATAAAAAGATTGTGGCAAATTCCCCAATCTAATTGCTTCCTCAAAAACCCTGCATAATCAAGGAGAAAGAGTAGCGGAAAAACATTTTAAAAATTCTACTGTATACCCATCTGGACCTGGTGCTTTCCCAGAATTCATTGAGGAAATAACCCCTTTGATTTCTGCGTCTGTAATAGGAGTATCTAATATTGAAAGATCATCGGATGATAATTTTGTGAAATTTAATTTCCCAAGAAAATCACACATGGTATTATGATCCTGAGGGAATTCAGATTGATACAGGGAGGTATAAAAGTCTCGAAATGACTTATTTATCTCATCATAGTTAACTGTCAAATCCCCATTCTACTGACGAATCTTAGTGATTTGACATATAACCAAAGCATTCTTTAACTGACTAGCTAACAGTTTACCTGATTTATCACTATGTATATAAAAATCAGATCTGGTTTTCATTAATTGATTTTCAATTGGAGACGTGAGTAATAAACTATGTTCCGTTTGAAGTTCAACCCTTTGTTTGTAAAGCTCCTTACTAGGAGTGATTGAATATTTCTTGTCAATCTCATTAATTTTATCGACCAATAAAAGAGTTTTCTTCTTAATGCGTTTTCTCAAACCCAACGAAGTAAGAGATAATCTGTCCACCTATATACGCTTTAAAAGTGTCCCAAAGTGTTCCGCAAGAAATATCATCCATGGAATTAGTTGAAAGGAAGAAATCGATCTGTTCCTTCATAAATTTAATAAAGTCCGGATCTTGCAGTAAGGTAGAGTCAAATCACCATTGTCTAACGTTAGAAACTGTATCCGTAAATTTAATAGAAAGTTTTAATGGAGCATGGTCAGAGATAGCTATAATATCATAATTACAACCGATTACCGATGGAATAAAATAAGAGTCAATAAAAAAATAATCAATTCTCGAATAAGAATGATAAACATGTGAGAAAAAAGAAAACTCTTTGTCGTTAGGATGCCGAAATCTCCAAATATCAAAAACTCCATTATCAGTCAAAAAGGAGTTAATACAAGTGGCTGACTTATTGGGTAAAGTTTGAATAGATAAAGATTTATCCATCAAAGGATTTAAACACCAATTCAAGTCACCACCCATTATTAACTTATATTCATTTAGATTAGGTAAAGAAGTAAATAAGGACTTTAAAAAATCAGGACAATCCACATTTGGAGCATAAACATTAACCATAGCAAACTTTTTATTACAAAGTAAACCCGTAATTAACAAAAATCTACCATTCGGATCTGAAAAAAATATCATGTTGAACAAATGCAAGAGAGGAGTCAATAAAAATTGAAACTCCTTTTACTTTGGCATTTGAATTCGAATGATACTGTTGACCCCGCCATGACCTAAAAAAGCGATGTTTGTCCTCCTTCGTCACATGAGTTTCTTGTACAAAAATGATATGAGCATTAAGTCTTTGGAATACTTTGAAAATCTTCTTTCGTTTAATCGGATGGTTTAAACCATTAGTATTCCAAGACACAATATTAATGGTCTGAGCCATAATTCTAAAATCAACCCTTTGGTATAAAAATGGTTAACCAAATTATAAACTCATGCACCCAGAAGAGAAACAAAAATAAAGAGCGGACCCAGAAGTGATGACATCGTAGACATATTTGACGTTCAAAAACAGCCCAAATGAAAAAACTGAAACAAACTGATAAAGGAAAAATAAAATTAGAAAACAAACTAACCCCCACCCCACAAGAAAAAGATAAGAAAATGCCAAAATATGGCTAGAAAAAGGAAAAAAATGAGACTAACTCTACCCCCATGTCAACGGAAGACCACTCCGTATATAAAGGATATATATTAAAAAAACCACCCCGACTTTAAAAATTAAAGTCGCTATACTAAAAACCATACATCTTAATATACTTAGTTGTAAAAAAAAGAATATAATCACTAAACGCTTATAAATTGGGTTATAGCCCAGACAAAACAAAAAATATTTAAGCTATGATAAGCGATGCATTGTAGGAAGAAGACAAGAGAGAAAAAAAATAATGCCATCTTAAACAAAACCAAAAATATTTTTCAAAAAACCACCATCTTAATAAAAAAGAATTCACCTTCGAAGGGTTAAAAATACACCTTCGAAAGAACAAAAATAATAGTCAAGAATGTAGTATAATGGTTAAAGTGTATAAAACAGAGTGATTAATATGATGAAAATACACTTTAACTTAAATATAAAGTATAGGATAAACCTACACCAATAACCAGAGGCTAAATCTGGTTTGAGAAATCGAGAACCATCTTACACGATCAGAATCACTCATTTATTAGAGATGAGAGTCTGTAGCAGTAGGGAAGTTCTCCTCCAGATAACTTCTCGCTTCAGATGTAGAAAGGAAAACTTGACGTGGAGCATTCGGCAGAGAAATTCTAAGCTTCGCAGGGTATAAGAGCACAGATTTTTCTCATAACATTCAGACATAAGCGGTTTAAAAAGAAGCCTTTTTTTCATAACTTCAGGACTAAAATCTTCAACCAAACGGAAATAGTCATCTTGAAATTTAATCATTCCTACCCGCTGAGCCACACGAATAAGTTGTTCTTTGTTGTGTACATAATGAAACCGGACAATTACAACTGAAGGTTTAGCTGTAGCACTCGATGATCAACGTCAAATTCTATGTGCGCGATCCAATAACGGAGGATTATTTGGGAAAACTGATGGAAACGCATCTTTTAATAGTTGAGCAAAATATTTTGAAGGGTCATCTTTTTCTACGCCGTCTGGGAGACCAAGTATACGTAGGTTCTGTCTTCTGGACCAAAGTCGACACTCTTGGCTTTAAGTGTTTCCACCAGTTTAGTGGTCAAAATTAAATCCTGTTGCAATTTTTCAATAGTCAAATCTCGTTTTAGAGCGTCTTCTTGCAGAGATGCGATAAGAACTTGCTGCTGGTTAATTACTGAATCCGCCTTAACCATATAATCCTGAAAAGCCTTTATATCTTGTTTAAAAAATTGTAGTTCATCAAATTTTTTATCCAATACCTCCATAAACAGTTCATAAGTTAATTCAGTGCATTGCGGATGAGCTTACCTCTTTCCATTACCGTTCGGATTGCGCCCAGGTTCTCGTCCTTTAGATCTAAGAGACATTTCTGTTTGCATATCTTCAAAACTCTTAACAGTAAGTCCAAAAAAATAGCAAAAATCTTTTGGTGTAGGTAAAAATAAGTTGGATAAGGGTGATCAAAGGTTAAAAAGAGTAAAGGTTATGGAGCGAATCTAAAAAAGTGCTCACTCCATGAGCGTCTCTAGCTGACATCGTGTTAATCTCTGCGGGATAGCAGAAAAGATTGAGGACAGTGTGATAAAGGAAAGGTCAGTGCCTTTAAGCAGTTTCGTTTTGTTTCGTAAATTCTTCGTGGGAGAAGTTCAACGTCGGGGATCGAAGCAAAACGACGTGAAAGAGAATTTAAATCATCTTATAAAGTCTCTCCTTTTAAATGGACTGTGTGCATTTTTGAACTTTTGGCAACACTACTTTAAAGAACTGTTTTTGCAACATCGCTTTAAGAACTGTTTGAGCTGCATCGCTTTAAGAACTGTTCAAGCTGCCGCACAGCAGCTGATTTCCGGTTACGTTAGTGTTTGTTTTCTTTTGGGGGGGGGGGTTGTTTTCAGTGTTTAATAAATGTGTTATTTGTTATATAAACCCTTGCCTAACTCATATATTTATTGTTGCCTGAGTACGTAACACTACAAAGAGCATGAGCATCGAACCAAGGATGAATTGTTTTTGTTTCTTAGAGGAGAATATCACAGACTCATATATCAATTATATTTCACCACATCCTGTCAACTCGGTTCTGAATTGCTAAATCAGATAGGTGTCTGTTAACCGCTTTCTCAATAATCATTTTTATGACGCTCTCATCGTATATCAATAACCTGCTGTGAAATTAATTATTTGTTTACTGTCTGCTGTCATGATGAATGTTTAATTTACATGCCCTCCATCTGCACCCTTCTGCTTGTAAATTCTCCCCGAAGTTGAGAACAGGTTGTGTGGCAACAAGTACTCCAATTTGCCTCAGTATTTCCTTGTTACTGAATTAATTGGAGTATTTTTGTACTTGCGACAGGACATTCATGATGATTAAGTGTCATACACAGAAATTTATGAAATTAAATTCTTCCTTCCATTTGTAAAATATTTCTTGGTTCATCAAAGGATTATTAGACCATATGACCTTGACACATAGAAGCAGAATTAGGCCATCAAGATCACTTCATCAGTCGATCATGTCTGATTTGTTATGCCTCTTAATCTGATTTTGCTGCCTTCATAAATGTCGATGTTTTGACTAATCAAGAAAGCATTCACCTTCGCTTGAAATAAAAACAATGATGTGGCCTCCACATCATCTCTTGCCATAATTTCCATAGATTTACTAAAATGTGGCTCAAGGAATTCTAAATAGATGAGAGACGAGAGAGGCTACAATACTTGATCTCTTATTAGAGAACCAGACAGGTCAGGTAACAGAAGTATGTGTAGGTGAACATTTCAGATCCAGTGACCAAAATGTCATTAGTTTCAAGGTAATTGTGGATAAGGTTAGGTCTGATCCTCGAGTTGAGGTTCTAAATTGGAAAAAGGCCAGTTTTGTGGAAATGAAGAAGGATCTAGGAAGAGTGGATTGAGATAAGTTGTTTTCAGGCAGGGATGTGTTCAGTAAGTGGAAGGCCTTCAAAGGCGGTATTTTGAGAGTGCAGAGTTTGCATGTTCCTGCCAGGATTAAAGGCAGAGGGAACCTTGGTTTTCAAGGGATATTGGCGATCTGGTTAAGAAAAAGAGCAAGGTATATAGTAGGTACAGGAAACAAGGAAGTAATGATCTACTTGAAGAGCATAGAAAATGTAAGAAAATACTGAAGAAAGAAATCAGGAAGGCAAAAAGTAGACATGAGGTTGTTTTGGCAGATAATGTGAAGGTAAACCTGAAGAGTTTTAAGAGTAATAGGATAGTAAGGGACAAAAAAATTGGTCCCCTAGAAGATCAGAGTGGTCGTCTATGTGTGGAGCCTCACAAGATGGGGGAGATCTTAAACAGTTTTTTTGCATCAGTATTTACTCAGGAAACTGGCACAGCGTATATGGAAGGAAGGGAAACAAGCAGAAGGGAAACAAATATATAGAGATTAAAGAGGAGGAGGTGCTTGCTGGCTTACAGCGAATAAAGGTAGATAAATGCCCTGGGTTGACATGATATTTCCTTGGACCTTGAGAGAGACTGGTGTAGAGATTGCAGGGGCCCTGGCAGAAACATTTAAAATGTCCTTAGCCACAGGTGCGGTGCCGGAGGATTAGAGTGTAGCTCATGTTGTTCCGTTTTTTTAAGAAAAAGCTCCAGAAGTAAACCAGGTAATTACAGGTCGGTGAGCCTGACATCACTAGTAGGTAAATTATTGGAAGGTGCTCTGAGAGATCAGATATACAAATATTTGGACAGCCAAGGGCTGATTAAGGATAATCAGCATGGCTTTGTGCATGGTAGATCATGTTTAATGACTCTTGTAGAGCTTTTTGAGGAGGTTACCAAGAAAGTAGATGAAGGAAAGGCTGTGGATGTTGTCTACATGGACTTTAGTAAGGCCTTTGACAAGGTCCTACGTGGGAGGTTAGTTCAGAAGGTTCAGGCGCAAGGTATCCATGGAGAGGCTGTAAACTGGATTTGAAATTGGCTGTGTGGGAGAAGACAGAGAGTGGTAGTGCATGATTGCTTCTCAGACTGGAGGCCTGTGACTAGTGGTGTACCTCAGGGATCTGTGCTGGGACCATTGTTGTTTGTTCTCTAAATGATCTAGATGATAATGTGGTAAATTGAATCAGCAAGTTTGCTGGTGACACTAAGATTGGAGGCGTTGTAGAAAGCGAGGAAGGCTTTCAAATCTTGCAGAGGAATCTGGACCAACTGGAAAAAAGGGTGAGAAAATGGCATATGGAATTTAATGCAGACAAGTGTGAGGTGTTGCATTTTGGGAGGACAAATCAAGGTAGGACATATACAGTAAATGGTAGGGCACTGAAGAGAGCGGAGGGACAAAGGGATCTGGGAGTTCAGATATATAATTCCCTGAAAGTGGCATCACAGGTAGTCAGGGCTGTAAAGAAGGCTTTTGGCATCCTGGCATTCATAAATCAAAGTATTAAGTATAGAAGTGGGGAGGCTATGATGAGGTTGTATAAGACATTGGTGAGGACAAAATGGGAGTGTTGTGTGCACCTAACTATATGATGGATATCAGTAAGGTTGAAAGAGTGCAGAGAAGATTTACAAGGATGTTTCCAGGTCTTCAGGAGTTGAGTTACAGGGAAGATTGAACAGGTTTGGACTTTATTCCTTGGAACGCAGAATAATAAGAGGAGATTTGATAGAGATTTACAAAATTATGAGGGGTATAGACAGAGTAAATGCAAGTAGGCTCCTCCCACTTAAATTAGGAAAGATAAATACGAGAGGACATGGCTTTAGGGTGAAAGGGGAAAGGTTTAGGAGGAACTTTTAGGGGGAACTTCCTCACTCAGAGAGTGGTGTGAGTGTGGAATGAGCTGCTATCTGACGGAGCAAATGCGGGCTCACTCTTCAGTTTTAAGAACAAATTGGATAGATACATGGATTGGAGAGTTCTGGAGGGTTATGGACTGGGTGCAGAACAATGGAACTAGCGGAATAAAGTTTCAGCACAGATTAGAAGGACCGAATGGCCTGTTTTCTGTGCTGTAGTGTTCTAGGGTTCGATGGTTTCATGCTCCCTCTATTCTGAGGCTGAGCCCTCTGGTCAGGGCCTCCTCCACTGTAATACGCATCCTCTAAAATTCCTTTCCATCTGGGCATTTCAGTGTTTCACTCAGATGCCATTATGCTTCTCCACTCCAGCGAGACCAGGCCCAGCGCCATTAAAGGCTCGTCATATGTTAACCATTTCATTGCCAGAATCATTCTTATCAGCCTTCTCAGGACCCTCTTCATACCAGTACATTTTTCTTATATAATGGACACATAACTGTTCATAATTCTCCATGCAGTCTGACCAATGCCTTATAAAGCGTCACATTGCAACCTTGCTTTTACATTCCAGTCCTCTGGAATTGAATGCTAACATTGCATTTGCCTTGCTTACTGCGGGCTCAACCTCCAAGTAAACCTTCAGTGAGTCCAAGTCTCCTTACACCTCTGATTTTTGAATTTTCTGCCTGTTTAGAAATGGACCATAGCTTGATTCTTTCTGCAAAACTGCATGACCATAAATTCCCTTACACTGTGCTCCATTTACCGTTTACATGCCCATTCCCATTCTTCGAATCTGTCCAAGTGCTTCTGCAGACTCTTTGCTTCCTCAAAGTACCTGCCCCTTCACCCATCTTCATATTGTCTGTAAACGTAGCCACAAATCCATCAATACTGTCATCCAAAACGTTGACATACAATGTGAAAAGTAGCGGTCCCAACTCTGACCCACTCAAACCAGCATTAGATCCAGTAACTAATCAGAAAATGTCTTCGTAATTCCCAATGTTTACCTCTTGCCATTCAACCAACCTTATCGCTTGTTTTTCCCATCGGTGTCAAAGATTTGCACACTGACATTCTAATCTTCTTTATAAAAGTATACTCTGTGCAATAGAATATAATTTCGTACCTCTTATCAGAATTTGCGTTATCAGGGGAACAATTTACAACTCAATAACAATTACACCGTCGATTAAAATATTCCTGCGCATGAAATTATCCACCTGGTCCATCGAACCTGGCCGGCTGTATATTGAGAACATATTGAATTTCCACCTCAAATGTATTTCTCTGTGCTATTCTTTATTCGTATACTGTATTACCGGAGTGAACTGAAATGTGTTTGACTTTGTGAACAAATGCTCCGAGTATTTCAGCGTTCCAAGGCAGAGATTCCAAGCACTTTCGAGCCTCTGGTCCAATAAATTTCACTTCATTTCACTGTTAAATGACACATTTATGCAAACGGGAGATCCTCTGTTGGAGAGATCTCTGCCCCTTTATCTGGGCTCGACTGAACAAATTTGGACTATTTAGTCCCTTTTCGTGCGAAAACTCTACCATCCCAAAAGTGGCCCAGTGCATTGCCATTGTAGCTTTCTGTGGAAAGTATATACTTTGATGGGCAACGAAAGCAAGCCTCATCTAATATTCTAGGTGCTGTCAAATGAATAATCTATGCTATAGAATTAAAATTTATTTAGTCATGCATTCAAATCTATATACAATACCTGTAAAAGAGGAACGTGCGTTTTGAAAATGTTCATTAAACTGTGTTATTTTGTTCTGAATCTACCTCTAGTTGGACATGCATGTTGGCCTGGAGTGAATTTTATGCACTTTGATGTTTCTCTGGTTCAACTATACTCATTCTCTTTGGCAACAATAAGTGTTCCGTGCTATTTTCTATTGTTGGTTGTCCCCAAATTTGTGTTTCCAAATTGCCCCTCCTCGTCTTTATACACTCTTCTCTGCCCTCAGAATCTGACATATTTTACTTCCTTTAGTAAAGCAGAATCTAAGACGTCTGGAATTCGTTGTGAAAGTGATGACATAGACCACGGATTTTTGAGGCCCAGTAGTGTTTGCTGGCAAAAGGCGCTGACATGAGGCAGGTCTGTTTCTTCCACCTCATTTTGTTCATTCGGATAACCAATTCTCATTTCACGTCGTTACATTGCTGCCAATTCTACAAACTCCTAGTTGTTAACCAATATCACGTAATAGACTTACCGAAAACCTTCTGAGAATGTCAACACCACCACAAATTCACTGGATTCCATTGACAAGCCATATCCTACCGAAGTTCAATTGGTGATTCAAACAAAAATGTATGTTCCTAATTAAATTCTGCTCAATCCCGATTCACAGTAGTTGTATTTTACATTCTTATGGTCGTTTTAGCAATTCCACTATTGACGCCAGGCTGGCAAAGCCTCACGAAGGGTCTAGGCCCGAAACGTCGACTGTTTTCCATACATGCTCCCTGGCCTGCTGATTTCCTCCAGTATTTTGTGTGTGTTAACAATTTCGTTGTTTAAGTAACCCGTCAGTTGTTTCTATTGTTTTATCCGTCTTTCGTTGTCAAGGTGGGAAATACACCAGCTGATATGACATGTTACTTACTGATCCTTTTTGCGGTTAACTGGACTATTTATTGTTGTAAAGTGTCCCGAACGCAGTGCTCCAGGTTCTGAGCAGGTGTGATCTCAAAAATCGGAAAATTCTCTCCTACCTATTAGAATCATAATCACTTTTTTCATCTTGCTATCCAGAAGATTCTTGATTGTCACATATTTAAAATCTCTCTCTCTCTCTCTCTCTCTCTCTCTCTCTCTCTCCTCCCCCTTTTCTCTCGTTCCCTCTATCCTTTTATCTCTCGCCAACTCACTTTCTCCCTCTCACTCACACTCACACTCTCTAAAGCGTCTTAATGTTACCCTTCCATACATGTATTTTGGAATTCCCGCAGTCAGTTTTTATAATGTTTTTTCCGGTCGGTTGCGTTTGATATATTTAATCAAGTTATTATTCCACTTTGGTTGAGGCACAATATGCCCTCAATCGTCAAGATTAGTGATTCTCTCATGTTTGTACAAGGCACTGGATTATGATCATGGGAGATGGCCCAAATGGAACATTGGATCGCTTTCTAAGGAATCTGTGCTAATACGGGGCAGCAGTCCCCTCACCTCCGCCCTTTTTTCTGGAATATACCCGCTTCATTTCCAATTCTGGGGAAGGATCTCGGTCTGCATATTCGACAATGTATTCCCCTTCCAAGATATTGGCTCTCGATCCTGTCTGGCCATCTCTAGGGGAGCTCGCTGCGTCCCTACCTCATAGTAGAAGCACAACTGGTCGGCCTCATTACTTCGCTTGCATTAAATCCGAGAGCAAAAGTTAAATTGTCGAGGATGAGTACGGGTGTTCAGCACCGTCTGCTTGCGTTTGACCAGACCCAGACTCGTTCTCTTTTCGATGCGACCGTCACACAACGTCAGGTTCCGGAGCAATTGTTGTCCTGCAGTCATCGGGTTCCTGGACGGGCTTCACTCGCCTCAGCGCTAAACGGGACTCTGCAGTTCATGCTTCATGTGTTCTTGTACTGTTTTTTTACTACTTAACCCATTTGATCAGAGCCCTTCGGCCCTGAACTGCCGCTGCAGACGAGCTCTGCAATTACCAGCATACGCCTCAGCGCTGAACTGGTTAAAGATTGTGCACTCACTTTCGGGGACTCTGCAGTTCACGACTGTCTTATTTGCTGACGTTTTATTGTTTCACGATTTATTCTTTTTCACACATTGGTGATTGATGGTTTTCTTCTGTTGCGTCTTTTAATGAGTTCTAATTAGATCATTTGTTTTGTGCTTCCATGTAAGACGAATTTCAGGTTTGTATACAGCATAAATACTTGTTAATGAATCTATTTTAAGCTTTAAACTTTGGGTTCCTCCAGCATTTTATTGGCTTTGTTCAAGATTTATAGCATCTTTACAACCTTTTGTGTTTATGAATATCGATTTGCAAAGGTTTTTATTGAGATAAATATTTTATGAAATTCTTTTTTCCCTGGGACTTATCTGCCGGAAGATTGACAAAGAATTGAGCAAAATACATGCCGAATACACATAAGCAGGAAAGCACGGATCTTCAGAAAACAAGATTATTTTTCAGCGAATGTCCTAACACCTTAGAATGGTCTAAAATATGATTTATTTTCCTGTTGTTATTGTCTCTACACACAGCAAATCTGATGACAATAGTGATCCTAGCTCGAGGAAAGTGCGGTGTTTCAAATTGTGGCTCTTTTGGCCATGGCCGCGGCTGACCTACACGTCATTTTCTTCGATCTGATACTCAACCAAATTCCGATTCTGTACAGGACGCAGTTTGCTTTCATGTATTCCATCCCTCTGTGTAATATGCACGCCGTTCTGCTTTATGCATCCACCGACTGTTCGGTTTGGTTCACCGTCGCTTTCACATTCGATCGCAGTGTGGCTATCGGTTACCCGAAACTGAAAACCAAATACTGCACTGCGAGAGCGGCGGCCGTGGTTTTGGCAGCAGTGATGGTGTTGAGTTGTCTGAAGAATATTTTCTGGTATTTTATGCTGACGGGCCAATAGCTTCTTCTGCAAGACCCTTGGTTCTGTCGTGAAAGGGAGGGAGTGCTGGATTCAGCGAGCTGGGGAGCCATTGAGTTCCTTTATTTACTCCTCACGCCAGTGGTCCCATTTGTGCTGGTTCTGCTACTCAATGCTTCAACAATCAAACACGTTTTAGCAGCCAGCGCTGCCCGCAAGAGGCTCAAGATTATGAGATGTGGCGAGTGTCCTAAAGACCCAGAGATGGAGAGTCGACGGAAATCCCTCATTTTCCTGCTGGTCATCTCGGGTAATTTCATATTCTTGTGGCGCTGTATACGGTGTATTATATTTGGTATAGATTATATGCTTTGAATTTGGTGACTACAGATCTACCCACTTTCCTGCAAGAACTGGGCTTGATGCTGAAGCTGCTGAGCTGCTGCACAAATACTTTTCTTTACGCCATGATCCAGAGTAAGTTCAGAGATCAGCTGAAAGCTCATCTGAAATCGCCGCTGGCACTGATCGCAAAGTGCATCCAGTGTAAAAGGAGCTGAGGAAACTTCGAGGATTTGTCTCGTGACCCATATGACCGTCATAATTCATAAACAGGGTGCGAAAATGTTTAAAAACACAAAATGCTGGCAGAACTCAGCAGGCCAGACAGCATCTATGGGAGGAGGTAGTGACGACGTTTCGGGCCGAAACCCTTCATCAGAAGTGAAAATGTTTCTCTCGTGAGGCTCCGTGCTGTCCCCAAGGATTGTTCCATCGCGCTCTCTGCTCCGCTGCGAACGGATGTTTTCACTGCAACCCCGATTTAATGAGATTAGGGCCAACTCTCTCTTCAAATCCGTGGACTATCTCAAAGTATTTTAACAACTTAAACATTATCTTCCATCCAGTGCACCAATTAGTGCATATATGTGCAGAATAAAACGTAATATAATATGCTTATACAAATAAAGATTTTCAGCAGAGCTTTTCGGAACTACATGCTCTCTCCAGGACATACAGCGAATTACTTTTGAAGTAATAAACACGTGCGCTGGCTCAGAAATTAAAACACACCCTGAAACACGGACATTAAAGAGCTGATAGTAATTTGGTTCAGATGTTTGGAAAAACAGAACAAATAGATCTAATAACTGACGCAGAAAAAAATAACTTTCTTGGAATCCAGAAACTCAGATCTATAAAGCGATGGAAATTAACACAACAGACGAGTCCATAACAAAGATTCAAAACACATTCATTACCAAAGCATATACGGATGTACATAACAGAATTCTGAAATTCGTCATCCCACGCTAAGCCACGAAGCAAAGAAACAGCATGGAAACATTTGACAGAAAACACCAAAAACCCACCGCTTATAAAAAAACAAATTATACAAAGAGGAATGTCAAACATCAAACCCGGAGTACAGTTCACCAGCACACGGTTTAGCCGACTGCAGACCTCAAGATATTCTTCGACCAAGTGCCCGATCAAACTGCTCATAAACAGTTAAAGATCAGGCCTTCCCAGGTGGAACCCAAGACTTCTGCACTTTCCTCGGACAGCGGCTAGGAAAACGAAACGATAAAATCTTAAGGATAAAGAGACGATTATCCAAACGTTCAGAGTGAAAATCGTATAGAGCATCTCATACCTTCTCAGAATGATCTTCAGCCTCAGGATTG
Organism: Hypanus sabinus; assembly: GCF_030144855.1. Taxonomy (NCBI): domain Eukaryota; kingdom Metazoa; phylum Chordata; class Chondrichthyes; order Myliobatiformes; family Dasyatidae; genus Hypanus; species Hypanus sabinus. The sequence continues at coordinate 2,835,541 of NC_082730.1, forward strand.
CAGGTAACACCAGTTTTCAACAATAGACCGTCAGAAACCCTTTGACAGCTGTGACATCAAAGTCAATCTCTTTAAAGGAACGGTCTTGTCCACCGAATTTACCGAGATTATCGAATCATTCAGCATTTAAAGACCAGGAAAAGCTTTGGAATTGCTTAACGTCATTGAACCACAAAAACAAAGAAACACCCTCAAACTAAGTCAGAACTTTAATGACATAAATGTCTTCAAATCTTTCAGCATCGCCCGGAAATGAACTATTGCAACAGAGTGCAAAAAGAAATCTCAGGATGACAGAAAACTGCAAAGCAGTTTTGCAAACTAGGCATGTTAATCTAGTCCAAGTTACACAATGCAAAATAAAATAATGCCAAGTCTCAGATTCAGGAATAATTAAATGGTTTTATGTCAAAATATCTATCATCCTCGAAACATTCTTAATATTTCAAAGCTCTCTGTCGTCTCGAATTACTTCATGAGCTTACACCAATGAACCACTTAAAAATACCAGACCAACAGAAATTAACGAAACGTAACTCAGATGCTTTTCAGCTACTGAGGTCTCGTGCACTTAAAATACGGGTGGAAGTGGGAAACAGGAAAGGAACAATCTCTCATTGGTCATGTTCTATAACCTCCCCATGGGAACAAAGACATTGAGAAGCTCGTCGTGAGGAAGATTTTGGAATGGAATGTAACCCTCACCGGGCATGTACGGAAACGGCTCAGGAGCCGGCTCTGCCAACAGCCACGTCAGGACCCTTGCACCAGCGAACACGGCAAACCGAAGGGTCCGCGCCAGTTCCATGGCGTCGCTTCGCGGTCACCGTCACCCGGTCATCAGCGAACCAATGCGGCGGCTCCTTATCCGTCTGGTCAGTGGCTGCTATCAGTCGACCCAATCAGGGAGTGCGGTATTCTAGTAGCCAATTAGTGAACGTGGCAACCAGGTGACGGACATTCAGATGTGTGGTAATAACCGTGTCTCACGCAAAATACTGGTGGAACGCAGCGGCTATAGGAGAAAGCACTGGCCTCTACTGTCAAGATGAAGCCACTCTCAGGTTGGAGGAACAACACCTTGTATACCGTCTGGGTAGCCTCCAACCTGATGGCATGAACATTGACTTTTCTAACTTCCGTTAATGCCCCTACTCCCCTTCTTACCCCATCTCTGATTTATTTCAATTTCCCCCATTTCCCCCTTTTTTTCTTTCTGCCCATCACTCTGCCTGTTCTCCATCTCCCTCTGGTGCTCCCCTCCCCCTTTCTTTCTCCCTAAGCCTCCCTTCTCCAGCTCCCTTCTGCCTATCACCTTCCCAGCTCTTAGCTTCACCGCCCCCCCAGGTCTTCTCCTATCATTTCGCATTTCCCTCTCCCCCTCCTACTTTTAAATCTCTTATTATCTTTTCTTTCAGTTTGTCCTGACGAAGGGTGTCGGCCTGAAACGTCGACAGTGCTTTTTCCTATAGGTCGGGGGTCGGCAACCCGCGGCTCCGGAGCCACATGTGGCTATTTTACGTCTGTGCTGCGGCTCCCTGTTGCTTTGGGAAATAATTGGGCAGTATTTAATTAAAATGTATTTTATGTTAGTTTGTTAGTTTTTGAAATGTAATTCTAAATTTGAAGATTATGGTGATCTTGTACAATCTAATTAAGACGTTGTGGCGACCCATTTCCTGACACATCCGAACCGGCTCACAATTAGCCAGCGTTCAGGCTAAGGGAGATAGCCTACGGGGGTTTGTGAGTACGTGTCTTTTGCAGCATCCGCGCCCATGGGGGGCGGGTTGAGGGAGGCTTAAAAGCAAGGCTGTTTAGTTCGAATAAAGCTATCTTTGACTGCAGTTTACTGACTGCGTGTAGCAACCGCCACAACGTGTTTTTATCGCTGGCTGTCCAGAGGGAAGGTGCTGAAACGCTTTGTCGCGTGTCTGGAAGAAGTGAAAACTTTCCTGGGCAGCAAAGGGCCCACCTTTCCTGAGCTGGAACAGCCAGAGTGGCTGGAAAAGCTACACTTCATGGTAGACATGACAACGCACCTGAACACGCTGAACACAGCTCTTCAGGGGTAAGGACGTACAGCCCTGCACATGTTGGAGGATGTTTTGGCATTCGAGCGCAAGTTGACAGTGCTTGCCAGAGATTTACAGAAAGGCACATTGTCTCACTTCCCCAATTTGAGAGAGTTCAAACAAGGTCACGACATGATAAATTCGGAGTATTTACATTCTGCAATCATCGCAATGCAAACATCGTTTGGGAAACGCTTCTGTGAGTTCAGAGAGGGAAAAAACACATTATCCTTCCCGGTCACTCCCCTAAGCATCGATCCATCCCTACTGAATACGACTGCATTGTCAGGTGTGAGTCAACCTGACCAAGTATGATAAATATTTTAATTGCCTATTATTTTACGTATATTCATATGTTTTCATTGTTCAGTGAAATAGTCCTTTTATTTTTCAGGTTGACAGCTGGCTGACGTTATTTTTGGTTTGCGGCTGGCGGCAAATTTAAGTTTGGCGTTTTTCATAAATACAAGAAGGACTCAAATAGACGTTGAGTATTTTACTTAAAAGTAACCTTCAACCCAACGTCTTTTTTTCGGAGTTCAAAATGTTTTTGTTGCATGCAGAGATGTAATTTCGTTTTCTCTGCAGGAGTTCCTCAATTTCATAAATGCAACACATTATAGTTTGTTTATACATAGCATAAAGGCAAAACAAAACGTTGTATGCAGTGTTATTTCATTTTAAATGTCAAACGGGTTTTGCAGCTCCCAGTGTTTTCTTTTCTGTGGGAAACGGCTCCAAGTGGCTCTTTCAGTGGTAAAGGTTGCTGACCCCTGCTAGGTACTGCCTGGCCTGCTGCGTTCCACTGGCATTTTGTATGCGTTGCTTGCATTTCCAGAATTTGCAGATTTCCTCGTAATAACCGTGTCCAATTGGATTGTTCCACAACAACTTCGGCCAATCCTAGAGCGCGAGTCTATGGGCTGTCCAATCAGACCACAGCACCCCACGAGCTAACTTTTGCTGCCGCTCGTCTAAGATCCAAGATAGGGATGGGGAGTGAAGTGTTGAGGACACAGTAGGGAGGGAAAGGGGGAAGAAAAGTGGAAGCAATGGAAGAGGGTGAGAGAAGGAAGACAACACGCAAACGGGTGCTCCTGTGGGTCAATATTTGTCCTCAGTCTCTCCTCCCCAAACCCAAAGTCACCTGGTAATCTCAGCTGCCTCTTAGGGGAGGAGGAGGAAGTGAGAGGCAGGGGGTGCTATATGGGTGTTGGTCAGTGAAAGGGTGGGATGTAAGGAGCCTCAAAGTTCCTGCCCTCTCTCACACTGTCCAATGTCACACAACATCCTGGTCAGCCTCGCCCACAACCCATGCCCTGCCCCTGGGCCAAAAACATCCTCCGTTATTCAATTCCCCATGCCTCCCTCCCTAGTTCATTCCCAGAAGCTACCTTCCTACGTTATCATCTCGAACCAGTCTACCCCTTCCTCATTCCCCTCAGACTCCACACTGACTCCAAACACCCGCACCTCCATCACTCCCTCAATCATCACCTCTCTCTCTACACTTCTTCCTTCCAAATTCTTCTCCCCATCCTTTACCACTGCACTATCTGCAAAACCCCTCCCCTTCGTTCACTAGCCCCTATACCAACCACTTTGCCTGTTCAACTTACTCCTTTCCCTCACCCCTATTCCTTCCACCATCCGTGCTTCATCCCCATTCACTACCCACACTCCACCATTCCCGTTCCAACTCCACCATTCCCTTTCCCACACTCCACCATTCCCTTTTCTATTCTTCCCCTTCCCTCTGGCCAGTCCCAACCTCATTTCTACCTCTGTTTTGCTCCCCCATTCTTTCACACATCCACCAACCCCTCCCCTTCATTTCTGTGCTGCCCTTAACACCACTCCATGTTTCTACCACACCACACACACTCCTTCCCTACCACCCTCCCTCAAAACCTCAACATCTCTCCCTGTTCACCCCAACCCCCCTTATCTATCAAACAACCTCTCTTTCACTTCCCTCTTTCAACCTTCTGTTCCCCCTCCCCTAACCCCAAGCCCCTTCCTTTCATCCACTATCCCCTATCATTCCCCACCACTTCACCCGTCCACGCCACGGTAGCATAACAGCTGTTGTAAAGCTTGGAGTATCAGAGTTCATGGTTCAATTCCAGTGTCCTCCCCTCTGATCCCATCTACTGCTCTGTAATCCCCACAGGCCCCTGTACCCATCTATCACTCGGTAATACCCTAAGGCACCTACGCCCGTCTCATCCCTGTAAAACTCCTTCTGGCTCCTTTTCCTATCCATCTCTCCATAACCCACCCAAACCCTACAGCCACCCATCTCTCTGTAATTTACTCCTGCCCCTGTACCCATCTATCTCTTGGTCATACCCTATGGCCCCTACACCATCCCGTCTCTGTGAAACTCCTTCTGGCCCCTATACCTATCCATCTCTCTAATCCCCACTGGTCTCTGTACCCATCTATCTCTAGGTAATATCCTATGGAAGCTACATCCGTCCTCTCTCTATGAAACCCTTCTGGCCCCTATGCCTACCCATCCCTCAGCAACCCCCTCCAGCACCTACACCCATTCATCTTTCTGTAACACCTTCTGGCCCCTATATATTTCCATCACTCTTTAACCCTCTCCAGCCCTAATATTCATTCATTTCTCAGTAACTACCCCTCCTTTGGTGCAGAGAGCAATCTGTATATATATATATATATATATATATATACATATATATAGCAATATAGTCCTTCCACCCATTCATCTTGCTGAAGCACATTCTGGCCCCTGCACCCATAAATATCTTAGTAAACCTGCTGCAGCTCCACAACAGAACAGGTTTGGGTAAAAACTGTATAAGAATTTATTACAATGTAGACATTCCAAAGCAGTAAATATAAAACAATTGTACAAGCTGGAGATCTTCAGCAAAATCAGGAAATGCTGGAAGCCCAAGGCAGGTCAGGCAGCATCTGTGAAGAGAGACATGTGTGACCTGAAACATTAACTCTCCACAGACGCTGGCCAAGCCATTAAATCTGACAATGCACAGCTTAAAAATGTGCCCTCTGCCCAATACCCCATCACCAGGCTCTCTGGCTGAAAGACTGAGCGTGATTTCACTGGTGAAACCTTCACCGGTTCATGTTTGCAGGGAGTGCACAATATTAACAATAAACCACTTGCAGTGCGTGGCCATCCACAGATCCAGAATCTTGAGAGAGGCTTCACAGGACCCTTCATTACATCTGATATCCTGGGTTTCACACAGGTTCCACCCTCAGCTCCAGCCTCTGGAAAATTCCTTCAGGATGTCAATGGTTAATCAGGCAATGAGAATTGGGAGGGATGTCCCAGGAGGAATTGTGGGATGGGGAACAGGAAGTTACAGTGTGGGGGCTGCAGTACATTGTGAAGCTCAGTGTGATTGATCAGCTGGGGTGACAAGTTTATCAAAGGGGAAACAGCTAACTGAAGGTGTTATATTTGAATGCATGCTGCATGCAAAATAAGATAGACGGTCCTGTAGCACAGTTAGAGATTGACAGGTTTGATGTTGTGGCCATCACTGAGCCATGAGAAAGAAAATTATTGTTGAGAGCATAATATCCATGGATACACATTGTATTGAAATGACAGGCAGGTAGGCACAGGGTGTAGCATGGCCCTGTTGATAAAAAAAAACATATCCTTGGAAAGAGGTGACATAGGATTGGAAGATCATTGGATAATTAGGAGACATAAAGCAGGAATACAGGGAACATTTTTGATTTGCTGCTGCTGACAAGTTGTGTTCCCCAGGGTTCGGTGTTGGGACTTATTCTTTTCACGTTGTGTATCAATGATTTGGGTGATGGAGTTGATGGCTTTGTGGCAAGTTTGTGGATGATATGAAGATAGCTAGAGAGGCAGATGGTATTACAGAGACAGAGAGGCTGCAGAAAGATTTGGACAGATGTGGAGATTGGACAAAGAAATGTCAGATGGAACATCATGTCAGGAGCTAAATGGTCATACACTTTGGGAGGAGGAATAAAACAGTAGACTATTTTCTAAACAGGTAGAAAATTCATTAGTCCAAAGTGCAAAGGGAATACAACCACAAACAAGAGTAACACTGCAGATGCTGGAGATCCACGGAACTCAGCTATGGAAAGAGTGCAGTTTATGTTTCAGGCCAGAACCCTAGGGGCATGTGATTCCCTGTGCAGGATTCTCTAAAGGTTAATTTGCCTTTTGAGTTGGTGGTGAGGAAGGCAGATGCAATGTTAACATTGATTTTGAGAGAACTAGAATATAAAAACAAGGATGTAAAGCTGAGGCTGGTGATGCCTCATTTGCAGTATTGTCAAAAGTTTGAGGCAATTTTCTATGAAAAGATGTGCTGACATTGGAGAGGGTTCAGAGAATAATTCTAGATTTGAAAGTCTTATCATATGAGCAGCATTTGTAGCTCTGGACTCACTGAAATTTAGAAGAATGAGGAAGGACCTCATTTTAACCTATTGAATGTTGAAAGTACTAGTTAGCCTGGATGTGGAGAGGATGTTTCTGATTGTGAGAGAATATTTAACTAGAGGTCAAATGTCAGAATACAGAGATGTCTAATTGAAATGGAGATGAGGAGGAATTTCTTTAGCCAGAGGTTGTTGCATCTGTCGAATTTGTTACATCTGCCAACTTTGGAGACCGGATCACTGAGTGTATTTATGGCTGAGGTTGGTGGATTCTTGATAAGTTGAAGATTTTGTGGAAAAGGCAGAAAAATGGGATTGAGAGGGAAATGGACCAAACTCGATCAAATATTGGAGCTGACTTGATGGGCTGAATGGCCAGATTCTGCACCAATGTCTTGTGGTCTTATGCACTTTACCCAGGTAGAGAAAAAAGGTGAGAACATGAACAGAGCATTCTGTGATGACAGAGTGCGGGGACTAACTGGGGATGTGTGGGGATGCTGGGGAATGATGTAAGCACAGGGTTTTGGGTGGGGACACAGGAGAGGATACTGAGAGAGGACAAGAAAGTTGTAGATGCTCAGGACTAGAGTCAGGAGGAAAGGTGGCCAGGGTTAGATCTGAGCTGCAGGAAGAAAAAGGAAGGACAGACAGGCAGACAGTAGTGGACACAGGTCTGTGTGCAGTAGAGAGGATCCCAGATCCGGGAGTGGGGTTACCATCAGTCACTGCAGAACCCATAGTATATAAAGCAATTTGGAATTGTTGAACAAAGGCAGGGGTTCCAGTAGATGGAGGACCCCTACGCATACCCTCTGTGAATGCGGGGCCAGGAAGCAGTGGGCATCATTTCGCAGTGATTGGGTTTGGAGGAGGTATCTGTGAGCTGGGTTCTATTCCAAGGCATTAATTGTAGGCTCCTTCTATTGATTCTTCAAAGCCTGGCTTCCACTTGGCCTGTGGGATAAAGAGAAGAGTTGAGGGTTTCCAGTCGTGATACTGATACCTGACCTTCCCTCCACAGAGTCTCCCAGTGACCCTCAACCCAACATATGTTCATCTGGTCCCTACTCATCCTCTGCAATGGCACCTGCACAGCACCCCAACTCCCTTCCTCATTCTTGTCTTCACCGACATGTCTCACGAACCTCACTTTCGTTGCTCTGCCTCTACGTTTTACACTGGTCAATATACCCAAAACATCACACCGACACAAGTCAAAGTCTCCCCATCATAGGTCACAATTGTGTGTGTGGAGGACAGTAAATCCCAGTGATTGGGTGTGTAGGGAATATTGTACACCGATAACCAGTTATGAGGGGTACATTATCCAAATGTGTGGGGACAGTGCAACCCAGCGACTGGGCGTGTGGGGGTCAGTATATCCCAGTGACTGGGCAGTGTAGGAATAGTGCCTCACTACAGAAAGAATGTGGAAGCCATAGAAAGGGTGCAGAGGAGATTTACAAGGATGTTGCCTGGATTGGGGATCATGCCTTATGAGAATAGGTTGAGTGACCTCGGCCTTTTCTCCTTGGAGCAAAGGAGGATGAGAGGTGACCTGATAGAGGCGTACAATATGATGAGAGGCATTGATTGTGTGGATAGAGGCTTTTTACCCATGGCTGAAATGGTTACTACAAGAGGACACAGGTTTAAGGTTCTGGCGAGAAGGTACAGAGGAGATGTCAGGGGTAAGTATTTTACTCAGAGAGTGGTGACTGAATGGAATGGGCTGCCGGCAACATTGGTGGAGTCGTACAATAGGGTAATTTAAGAGGCTCTTAGATAGGTACATAGAGCTTAGTAAAATAGAGGGCTATAGGTAAGCCTAGTAATTTCTAAGTTAGGGACTTGTTTGGCACAACTTTTTGGGCCAAAGGTCCTGTACTGTGCTGTAGGTTTTCTATGTAACCCAGTGACTGGGTGTGTGGGGACAGTGTACCCCAGTGACTGGGTATGTGGGGACTGTGCACCCCAGTGTCTGGGTGTGTGGGTACAGTGTACCCCAGTGACTGGGTATGTGGGGACTGTGTACCCCAGTGACTGGGTGTGTGGGTACAGTGTACACCAATGATGGGTGTGAGCAGGACAGTGTACCCCAGTGACAGAGTGCATGGGGGATTGTACCCCAGTGATGGGTTGTGTGGGAGAGTGTACCTCAGTGACCGGATGTGTGGGTCACAGTGTCCCTCAGTAACTGGATTTCTGGGGACAGTGTACCCCAGTTACTGGATGTTGGGCGGACAGTGTACCCCACTGATTGGGTGTGTGAGGTCAATGTGGTGCCCCAAGTGACTCTGTGTGTGTGGACAGTGTGACCCAGTGACTGGGTGTGTGGAAGACAGTGTACCCCAGTGACTGGGTGTGTGGAAGACAGTGTACCCCAGTGACTGGATGTGTGGGGGCAGTGTACCCCAGTGACTGGGTGTGCGGGGGACAGTGTACCCCAGTGACTGTATATGTGCGGACAGTAGACTCAATTGACTGGTTATGTGAGGAAAATGTACCACATTGAATGTGTGAGGGAAGGGTTTAGCACCAGTTATAAACCCAAATCTGGGTGATAAGGAACAGGAAATTGAATGTCCAAGATCAAGGAGTATGGTCAGCACAGTTTACTGCAGATCTGTAAGACCATAAAATATAGGATGAAATTTAAGAGATTGACCACTTTGAGCCTGTTCCATCATTTAATTAAGGTTGGTTCCTTATGCAGCCCCATTCTCCTGCCTTTGCTTTGTAATCCTTAACTACTCTACTGATTGAAAACCTTTCAATCTCCTGCTTAAATTCCAGATTCCTGACCTCTGGCTGAAAAAAAAATCCTTCTCGCCTTAGTTCCAAAAGCACATCTCTTTATTCTGAGTCTGTACCCTGATATCCTGGACTGACATAAACATCCTCTGCACCTTCATGTTATCCAGGTGTTTCAGTATCTGTTGTGATTTAGTGCAATCCTTTCCTTCACCCTTCTGAAATCCATCCTTTTCAGGCCCAAAGCTGCCAAACACTCCTCATACCTGAAGACTTCCACTCCTGTATTTATTCTTCTGAATATTATCTGGACCCTCTCCAGGGGCAGCACAAATTTCCTTAGATATAGAACACAAATTGTTCACAATATTCCCTATGGGGTCTAAGCAGCTCCTCGTAAAGCCTCAGCAGTCCGTTCTTGCTATTATATCCACACCCTCTCAAAACTAAATACTAACAATGTATTTCCCTTCTTTAATACTGACTCAACGTGAATTGTCTGTCCATTTCATTCCAGGCTACAACTTTATTCTTCCTCTCAGAGTGCATAAACCCTCATTTACTAAAAATTGTCTTCCATCTGCCTCTTCTTTGCCCATTCCCCCAATCTCTCCAAGTCCTGCAGCAGACTCTGTGCCTCTGTGACAACAACTCTACCTCCAGCTATCCTGACCCTGATATATCCTCAATACCATCTGTTCCTTCATCTAGATCATTCAGGTATAAAGTGAAAAGCTGCCTTCCCAACCCTGAACCCTTTGATGCTCCATTGGTCTGTGGCAGGTGTTCTAAAAAAACATTTTACCTCCACTCTCTCTAACTTCTGCCAGTCAGACAATCTTCTATCCATGCTGGTACCTTACCTACAACGCCATGGGCTCCTAACTTGTTTAATAGCCTCGAGGGTGGAACCTTGGTGGAGACTTCCGGTGGCTGTAATGGAGTAGGTTGCTGTCCGTGCTCCGAAATTATTCGCTTACTTTGCTGTTTAAACCTATCTCGGTGAGAGCACCATGAGTAGAAAACACTCTAAAAAAAGAGGCTACTTTAGAGACTTTGACTGAAATGTTTCAACAAATGTCAGAGAGACTCGAAAATTTGGATAAACTGGATGACTTGGAATCTAAGTTTGACTTGTTACAGAATTCCTTCGACTTAGTTAAATCTGATCTGAAAACGCTTAATCGGAAACTTGGAAATATACAGCAGACTGTAAATGACCATAAAATTCGTATTAAGCTCCACGAAGAATCTCTGCCGGTGTTGCAGAAGGATATCAAAGGTTTCAAGAAAATTTCTAAGGAACAACTTAAAAAATACGACGCGTTACTGAAGAGACTTACAGATTTGGAAACCAGGAACCGAAGGTGCAATACAGGAATTTTTGGACTTCCTGAAAAACTGGAGGGTAATCAACCTATCGATTTTTGTGCTCAAGTGCTGAAAGTTTTATTCCCTGATATATTATCGAAACTACCAAAATTTGAGCGTGTTCACCGAGTTACCCCGCCTAATTGGGATACTACCAGACCTCGCTCTATTATCATTCGCTTTATGAATATCAGATTAAAGAACAGATCCTTCGTGGATCAAGGAAGAAACGCATATTACAATTTCGTTATCAACAGTTTCGGATCGTTCAAGATTATCCACCGGAAGTTCTAAGAGCCAGACAGGCTTTTAAAGAGGTCATGTCTGATCGTTTTAAGCTTGGCTGTCGCCTTTCTCTCAGAGATCCGTGTAAACTCAAGGTTACTACTTCTGATAATAAGGTTTCTTGGTTTACGAAGCCTGAAGAAGCTAAGAAATTTTTACAAAGTTTCCATCCTTAAATTCAACCTTGAATATTTCTCTTTTTGCAAAATGTTTTAATTTCAGGTGTTCAACCAAGTAATTGGCGCTTTGTTGATAACAAGGTTTCTTGGTTTACGAAGCCTTAATTATTTGTTTGATTAAGTAACTGGCGTTTTGTTATCTTTCAAACTATGCAAAATATGCAGGCAAACTGCATCCATTTTCTCTTTTGCTGTTTTCCGCCTTTATACGGGTCCTCTAATGTTTATTCTTTCAGTGTTATGTTGATTTTTTATCTTCCTTTTAGTAATTCGACTGAAAGTAATTACGTAGGGTGTACATGTAGTAATTACTGAGGAATGAAACTATAGTGTTTTGCTTTACTTTAAATTCACTCTGATCTTTCCTATCTTGTGATTATTTGTATACCTTTCGGTCTTTTACTGTTTTTCAATAGTATAGAATTGTCTATATTTCTTATTGCTGGTTTTTGTTTTTTTTCATTATTTTACCATTTTGTAATTTTGTTTTTTTCCCCATTGAATGCCTTAAACTAGTCATGTAGGAAGCTATCGAAACCGCTTCCCTTTCTAATTATTTTCTATTTGTTGCTTCACTTCTTTTTGCACCTGCAAGTATATGTTGTTTTTCTTATTGGTTTCTACTAATATTTGATTTTATTGTCTTTCCTTTTTACCGAGACTAATACTTATATTTTCCCAATTTTCCCATGGTTTTTTTTCGTAAATAGCGAACTTATTTACTTTGATATTTTGTTTTTGTATATATATATATTTACAATTGTTTATTCAGCACAGCTATACATAAATATTTTCTGGAGCCACCGGAGTTTTGGGTTGGGAATGTTAGATTTAGTCTTCAGCCTCCCTCGGCTGATTTCTCTCTTTGGGGGGAGGGTTCTTCCAGAAAGCTGATTGGATGTTTTTACTGTTTTATTTATTCTCTATCTACATGTCTGTGATTACCTTTTATACATTACTAAAGGATACTTGATGGATTATTTTATTAATATACTCAGTTTTAATCTGAAAGGTCTAAATAACCCTGTTAAATGAAATAAGATTTTCTCTTATAACCAGAAACTTAAAACTCATATAATCTTTCTTCAAGAAACCTATATTTGTAAAGATGATATTTCACGTCCTTTCAAAGGATAGAAGGCTATACATTTTCATTCACCCTCTCAATCTAGATCGAGAGGTGTCTCTATCCTGTTTGATCAGAATGTATCCTTTATTCAACATAATGTAATTTCTGATACAAATGGGCACTTTGTTATCGTTTCAGGTAGTCTTGAGAATAAACTAATGGTATTTGCGAATGTATATGCTCCAAATACAGATGATTCCTTGTTCTTTGGACATCTTTTCTTTTCTGCCTGATTTGAATTGGTATTCCTTAGTGATGGGTGGTGATTATAATTTTTGGCTTGACCCTATATTAGACCGCTCTTCAAGTAAAACCCTAGTCACTAATACATCAGTCCTACTTTTTAAATCTTTTCTATTTCAATGTGGTATTCTCGACGTGTGGCATTTTTTTGCATCCCCAAGAAAAGGAATATTCATATTTCTCTCAGGTTCATCATATGTACTCTCGGAGTGACTACCTTTTTATAGATAGAAACTTGCCTCCACTGGTACGATCCTGTGATTGTAAGGAGATTGCTTTGTCTGATCATGCACCTGTGCTTCTGGCTTTAAGATTATCTGTTTATTCTTTATTAAATAGAAGTTGGCGTTTTAACTTTTCATTGTTATCTGATAAAAATTTTCTAAAGTTTTTGGAAAACTATATTACTTTTTTCTTTAAAGAAAATTTTAAAGGAGATATTGCTGGTGCTATAGTCCGGGATACTTTTAATGCATTTATTTGTGGGGAAATTATCACTTACTATACCTATATAAAGAAAAAAGCTGACAAAGAAAGGTCTGACCTAGCAGCAATATTAAAAGATCTTGATCGAAAGTATGCCCTGTCTCCAGATCCAAGTATATATAATCAGCAGATTGAAATCCAATTCAAGTATAATGTTCTGCTGACTTACCCAATTGAACAACAGCTGTTGAGAGATAAAACACAATTTTACATTCATGGGGATAGAACAGGTAGTTTATTAGCCAATCACTTAAAGTCTTTTACAGTTAATCATCAAATCACGGAAACTTTTAAAGATAATTGTACTAAGATATCTGACCATTCTGAAAATAACGTGTTTAAAGACTTTTACTTTAAGTTGTATCAGTCTGATTCTTCTTCAGATGATACCTATATGAATGCTTTTTTCAGTAATATCAACATTCCTACATTGTCTGCTGATAGTCTAACACAGTTAGATCAGCCTATTTCCAATGAAGAAGTGGCTGAGGCTGTACATGCTTTACATTCTGGTAAGACCCCAGGACCTGATGGCTTTCCTGGGGAGTTTTATAAAACTTTCACTACATTACTTACACCTTATTTATCCTCAGTTTTATCAGAGTCCTTTAACTCAGGTAACCTCCCTCAATCTTTTTATGAATCTTTACTTTCTCTTATTCTTAAAAAAATAATAATCCAGCTGAATGTTCTGCATACAGACTGATTTCTTTGATATATTGATACAAAAATTTTATCCAAAATCTTAGGCTCAAAGACTTGAAAATATTTTACTATCTATTATATCACATGGCCAGACAGGATTTATTAAAAATCATTACTCAAATTTTAATATACATCGGTTATTGAATGTGATATATTCACCATCCAAAAAAAAATCAGATTGTATATTATCCTTAGAAGCAGAAAAAGCCTTTGATAGGATTGAGTGTAATTATCTTTTTAAGACCTTAGAAAAGTTTAATTTTGGGGCTAATGTTATTTATTGGTTAAATTAATTTACTTGTCTCCTACTGCTCAGGTTATTACTAACTCCCAAATTTCTAAGCCCTTTAAATTACAGTGGGGAACTAGACAAGGTTGCCCTTTGAGTCCTTTACTTTTTGCTTTAGCTATAGAACCCTTAGCAATAGCATTTCGAGAATCTAAGGACATTTCTGGTATACTAAGGGAAGGTATGACTCATAAAATTTCGTAATACGCTGATGATATTTTACTTTTTATCTCTAACCCTGAAACTTCTTTACCTTCGGTTCTTGCTTTAATTTCCCAGTTTAGTTATTTTTCAGGATATAAACTGAACTTACATAAAAGTGAGCTATTTCCTTCAAATGACCTAATGTCATCAAATGCCAAATTTTCCTTCCAAGTTGTTACAAGTCAATTTACATATTTAACAATTTACATATGTAACAATTACTAAAAACTTCAAGAATTTATTTAAAGAAAACTTAAACCCCTTATTGAATTATGTGAAAAAGACGCTTTCTAAATGGTCTCCTCTTTCTCTATCCCTAATTGGCTGAATTAATTTGATTAAAATGAAGATTCTTCCTAAATTTTTATCTTTTTCAGGCTTTACCTATTTTTATTCCTAAGACCTACTTTGATTCTTTAGATTCAATTTTAACATCTTATATTTGGAATAATAAACAAGCTCATTTAAGTAAAGTTTACCTAGAAAGAAATAAAGAGATGGGTGGATTAGCCTTACCCAATTTTGAGTTTTACTATTGGGCTGCCAATAGAAGGAATGTTACTTTTTGGTCCTATTATAGTTATCATAAAGATTGACCATCCTGGGTCTCCTTAGAAGTTAATTCTGTAAAAAAAAATCCTCTATCATCTCTCTTCTTGTATCATACTCTTCTTTTTCAGCAAATAAGACAACAGATAACATCATTGTTAAGCAAAGTTTAACGATCTGGTCTCAATTTAGAAAATTTTCTTGTTTAGCGAATTTTTCATTATCATCTCCCATTCTCCTTAATTATTTTTTTAATCCCTTCCATGACCATATAACCATATAACAATCACAGCACGGAAACAGGCCATCTTGGCCCTCCTAGTCCGTGCCGAACCCTTAATCTCACCTAGTCCCACCTACCCGCACTCAGCCCATAACCCTCCACTCCTTTCCTGTCCGTATACCTATCCAATTTTACCTTAAATGACACAACTGAACTGGCCTCTACTACTTCTACAGGAAGCTCATTCCACACAGCTATCACTCTTTGAGTAAAGAAATACCCCCTCGTGTTTCCCTTAAACTTCTGCCCCCTAACTCTCAAATCATGTCCTCTAGTTTGAATCTCCCCTACTCTCAATGGAAACAGCCTGTTCACGTCAACTCTATCTATCCCTCTCAAAATTTTAAATACCTCGATCAAATCCCCCCTCAACCTTCTACGCTCCAATGAATAGAGACTTAACTTGTTCAACCTTTCTCTGTAACTTAATTGCTGAAACCCAGGTAACATCCTCGTAAATCATCTCTGCACTCTCTCTAATTTATTGATATCTTTCCTATAATTCGGTGACCAGAACTGCACACAATATTCCAAATTTGGCCTTACCAATGCCTTGTACAACTTTAGCATTACATCCCAACTTCTGTACTCAATGCTTTGATTTATAAAGGCCAGCGTTCCAAAAGCCCTCTTCACCACCCTATCTACATGAGACTCCACTTCCAGGGAACTATGCACAGTTATTCCTAGATCTCTCTGTTCCTCTGCATTCCTCAATGCCCTACCATTTACTCTGTATGTTCTATTTGGATTATTCCTGCCAAAATGTAGAACCTCACACTTCTCAGCATTAAATTCCATCTGCCAACATTCAGCCCATTCTTCTAACCGGCATAAATCTCCCTGCAAGCTTTGAAAATCCACCTCATTATCCACAACACCTCCTACCTTAGTATCATTGGCATACTTACTAATCCAATTTACCACCCCATCATCCAGATCATTTATGTATATTACAAACAACATTGGGCCCAAAACAGATCCCTGAGGCACCCCGCTAGTCACCGGCCTCCATCCCGATAAACAATTATCCACCACTACTCTCTGGCATCTCCCATCTAGCCACTGTTGAATCCATTTTATTACTCCAGCATTAATACCTAACGACTGAACCTTCTTAACCAACCTTCCATGTGGAACTTTGTCAAAGGCTTTGCTGAAGTCCATATAGACTACATCCACTGCCTTACCCTCGTCAACATTCCTCGTAACTTCTTCAAAAAATTCAATAAGGTTTGTCAAACATGACCTTCCACGCACAAATCCATGCTGGCTACTTCTAATCAGATCCCGTCTATCCAGATAATTATAAATACTATCTTTAAGAATACTTTCCATTAATTTACCCACCACTGATGTCAAACTGACAGGTCTATAATTGCCAGGCTTCCTTCTAGAACCCCTTTTAAACAATGGAACCACATGAGCAATACGCCAATCCTCCGGCTCAATCCCCGTTTCTAATGACATATTAAAGATCTCCGTCAGAGCTCCTGCTATTTCTACACAAACTTCCCTCAAGGTCCTGGGGAATATCTTGTCAGGACCCGGAGATTTATCCACTTTTAAATTTCTTAAAAGCGCCAGTACCTCCACCTCTTTAATTGTCATAGGTTCCATAACTTCCTTACTTGTTTCCCACACCTTAGACAATTCAATATCCTTCTCCTTAGTGAATACCGAAGAGAAGAAATCATTCAAAATCTCTCCCATCTCCTTCGGTTCCACACATAGCTGACCACTCTGATTCTCTAAGGGGCCAATTTTATCCCTCACTATCCTCTTGCTTTTAATATAACTGTAGAAACCTTTCGGATTTACTTTCACCTTATTTGCCAAACTGACAAAGTCTTTAAGGATTGGGATGAACTAGGTATTAAGTGTTTTTGGGACCTGTTTATCTCAGGATCTCTTGCTTCATTTGACCAATTGTCAACTAAATTTGCACTCCCAAAAACACATTTTGACAGATACCTTCAAATTAGAGATTTCTTACGTTCCCAATTAACTACTTTTCCTATAAGTCCTGATAAAAATTTACTGGACGATTTTTTAAATTTAAAACATTTTGTTAATGGTTCTGTTACTGGTATCTTTAACTTGTTGATTGATTCTAGACAAGACTTTTTAGAGAAAATAAAAAAAGCTTGGGAGGGTGACCTAAATCATCTTCCTGTGCCCGTCATTCTCTTTTACAACTTAAAGAGGTTCATAGAGCTTACATTTCTAAACAGAAGCTGTCCAGTTTTTATCCAAACATTTCTCCACTTTGTAATAAATGCAACTCTGCTGATGCCTCTTTAATTCATATGTTTTGGTTTTGCCCTAAAATTGAAAAGTTTTGGTGGGAAGTATTCTATACCTTCTCACAACTTTTTAGGGTCCAATTTGACCCAAATCCCCTTACTGCCTTGTTTGGTATTATTGCAAATGAAGATATAACTTTAAATGCTCCTAACCTACAGGTTTTAGTTTTTACCTCTCTTTTAGCAAGAAGAGCAATCTTGCTAAAATGGAAGGAGTCTACCCCTCCTACACATCTTCAATGGCTACTTGATATTATGTCTTATTTAAATTTAGAAAAGATCCGCTGCTCAGTCTTAAATTCGAAACAATCTTTTTATGATATTTGGGGAACTTTCCTAAATTACTTTTCAAATTTATAAAATTGTCAAATGCCTTGTGGAAGTTCTTGTCAATTGCTTGTGCTTACTCACCTTTCTCTAGCCGGCCTGTTACCTTCTCAAAGAATTAGAAAAAAATTGTGTGTACTTCACCCTATTCTATCACCTACTTCCATCTATTCTGAAATTTCATCTTTTATAAAATAGATTTTAAAACCTTACCAATCACCAGGGTCAAACTAACTAGCCTCCTGGAGTTCAGGTGTAATCCACCCCTTTGCACTGGTCATCTTTCCCAAGAAGAAATCCCAGTGATCCAGAAATCTGCAAAGGTGATGATAGGAGGAACAATGAGGTCGTAACCCCCGGGTTGCAGGAGGCAGGAAACTGGGTGACTGTCAGAAGACAGGGAAATGGGCAGCCAGTACAAAGTACTGCTGTAGCCATTCCCCTCAAAATTGATTATACCTTGTAGACCTACTGAAGTGGGGGGAAGGGGAGGTGCCACTATGACCGGGTCCCTAAACTCTAGAACTGTGTCCAGCGCTATGGCCCAGAAGGGAAAGGAGGAGAAGAGGACTGCAGTAACAGTAATGATAGGGGATTCCATAGACAAAGAAGTACACAAGGTTTTCTGTGGATGTAATATGATCTGTTGCCTCCCATGTGCCATGGCCACTGACATCTCAGATCGAGCCCATGTCATTCTAAAGGGGGAGTGTCAGCATCCAGAAGTCTTGGTACAAACTAGGCGCATTTGGCAGAGAACTGTGCACCTGAGGAACTGGTGCAGGAGGCAGTGGTTCAGATTTCTGGATCAATGGGATCTCTGCTGAGGTATCTATGACCTGCTCAAAAGGGATGGGTTGCACCCAAATCCAAGGGGGACGAATATGTTGAAATTTACTTTTACATTATTGGATAATTTACTATTGTAATTAATCTTTTTTTTTTTGCCTTTTTGGTTTTAAAATAGTTCTCTGCTCCGTATTCAAAGCTTCCTACTAAACTGCACCATATTGTATGCCTCCTTTGCTTTTATGCTGCACCTGAATCCTTGTCCTCTCCATTGAGTGAGGGTCCATCCCCACTGGGACTGTGGAACAAGAACAGAAGTTCCACTGGGATGGAAACCCACTCCCAACCTCCTCACTCTGCATTGGGAGTGGGCTCCATTCCCCAGTAACTAGGTCTGTGGAGAGGTACTCGTTGTCCAGGTGAAGGAGTGACTGGTGTTACTGTCTTCCTCAGTGGTTACGTGTAAGCTGGGGACTCCCTCCTGGGATGCTGGCATCTGCATCTCTTTCAAGGGGGTCAGTGCTTGGGGTCTCCCTCAGGGGGGATGCCAGAACCCAGAGTGATTGACTGTTCAGCCCTCGTGCCCCCGTCTCTGTGGGACAAAGAGCAGTGGCCAGCTCCTTTCCCCCAACTCCTCTCTATATCCCTCTGCCCAGTTCAAATCCTCCTCCCAAACCTCACACTCTTGCCCCAGCCTGACTCCTTATTCCTGAGGTAGGACCCCATGTCCTCAGGGTCAGAATGGGAGACACTTTCCTGCAGACCCAGCCCCTTCTGTTGCTGTTCCTGGCCAGAGTTTCAGGTGCCGGATTATTTTTGGAGGGTGGGGGGTGGGAGACACCTACCGTCAGATGTACCGGATTTCTTTTGTTTACTTTTGTCCCCATCTGAGCAAAGATCATGCGGCTTTATGTAGCGTTTATAACAAACCAGACACGCAATGATGATCATAATGAGGATCACAATGAAGAACAGAGCAGCAGTCTTCCAACCATTGTATGATGATTTCTGATCTGGATTATGGGAGGATAAAAGATTCTGTCATTAATCCCATGCTCACACTCCCAGTGCTAAGAAATCGATGGATCCAGTCCATCCCACCACAGGCCAGAGAAAACTCCCCTGTCACTGCAACACCATGCCTCAGTTCTCTCTAATCAGCCCCACATCATCCTGCTCCACCACCCCTTTCCCCTTCAATGATCTCTATCCCCTCCAAACAGTCCCACATCACACCGCTCCATACAGTCCCTTCCCACTGTAGTCTCTAAAGTCTCAGACAGTATCCTGAGTGATGTTAGTCCAGCTCCCTCACTCAGCTCCAGTACACTCTATCCCCCAGCACACTCTGACTGACTGACTGCTTCTAGTATGAAATGGTGACACAGTCCTCCCACACTCACAGAACAGGAATTAGACACAGAGACAAGCTCCATTCGCACTGGCCCATCACCCACTCCCACAGCATGAGTTAGTTGCAGGAATCTGCACTCAGTCGGCATATGGATCTGCTGTGGAGCTGGAGGGAGGTGATCTGTCTCACTTTGACTGATGCTGGTGGGAAAGGTGGGAGGGGGGGTAGTAGGTGGAGATGATAATGGTCCTTATACTCTACAACTGGTGGCTGTGGAATGAAATACTGTTGGTAGAGGCTGGAAGATCACCTGGGTGTGACTGTGAAGGAGTGTGATGGTAAAGTGCACAGCCCAGGTCAGCAGGGCCTCTCTTCATGAAGAAGATCGATTTTTATATCATGGGCTTTTGTGAGGCCTCAACAATCCTGGTGAAGAGGCTGTACAAAGTCAAAGAACCAGCACAGGAGAGCAGGAACAGATCCTCCCAACCCACACTTCCACTCCCCGCCCCACCATAATTTATCTCTCCTCCCCTGTGCTTTTGTTACTGGATTGTATTGTGGTTGTATCGCCTATGGCTTGAGGACCTGATGGTCATCACATTCTCACCGGTGGTGGGACCCTCCCACAAGTAGTACTACTGTGGTCCTGGTGGACAGATCATTCTCTCTGCTGGTGGGATGTTCCTACA
Organism: Hypanus sabinus; assembly: GCF_030144855.1. Classification (NCBI taxonomy): domain Eukaryota; kingdom Metazoa; phylum Chordata; class Chondrichthyes; order Myliobatiformes; family Dasyatidae; genus Hypanus; species Hypanus sabinus. The sequence continues at coordinate 2,855,995 of NC_082730.1, forward strand.
GTTACATCATTGTGGACACAATGGATACCTCACTTTCTCCACTGGGTGGTTATCAGGCACACAGCAATATTGTAGCTTCATCCATTCATATTGCACAGTCACAGTTCAAACTATTGTGAAAGAGAGTGGAGACAAACTACGTTCAAACCAACATGAACCTCAAAGCCTGTTTGAAGGGAATGGTTGAGGTTGTTGTCTCTTTTGCAACTGTCACATCATTGGAAAAGTAGGGTTAGACCATGCTCAGCCTGACAATCGAGTGGATTATGTTGCTTGCCCTCAGGGGGACACCTGTAATTATGACATTGTAGCCATTAGGAAGACTTGATTGCAGGAGGGGCAAGACTGGCAGCTCAATATTGCAGAGTTCCATTGTTTTAGATGTGACAGAGTGGATTAAAGGAAGGGGGGTGGCGTTACTAGTCAGAGAAAATATCACCGCGGAGATCCATCAGGATAGACCGGAGAACTCGACTAGTGAGGCATTATGGGTGCAAATGAGAAATAAAAAAGGAATGATGACGTTAGTGAGGCTAAATTATGGACAACGCAATAGTCCTCAGGATTCAGAGGAACCAATTTATAGAGAGATCGCAGACTGTTTCCTGAAACATAAAGTTGTTATAATAGGTGATTTTAACCTATAAAGTATTGACTGGGAATCCCATACTGTAAAAGGACAAGATGGGATAGAGTTTGTCAAAGTGTTCAGGAAAGTTTCTGTCATCAGTACGTAGAAATCCCAATGAGACTTGGTGATACTAAGTCTGCTATTTGGAAATGAGACAGCAGATGACAGAAGTTTGTGTAGAGAGGAACACTTTGTATCTAGTGACGACAATACCATTAGTTTCAAAGTGAATATACAAAGAGGTAGTCCAATCACAAACGAGAAAATCTGCAGATGCTGGAAATCCAAGCAACACCCACAAAATGCTGGAGGAACTTAGCCGGCCAGGCAGCATCTATGGAAAAGAGGACAGTCAACATTTTGTGCCAAGATCCTGAGGTTCAACTGTATTGTATTGTTTAGGTGCTGCACTGTTGAGTTCCTCCAGCATTTTGTGAATGATACAAAGAGTTAGGTCTGGTCTGTGAGATGAGATTCTAAATTGGAGAAACACCAGTTTTGATCATATCAGAAATTATCTGGCAAGTGTGGTTTGGGACAGGGTGTTTCTGACAAAGGTGTACTTAGAAAATAAAAGGCCATCACAAATGAAATTTTGGGAATACGTAGATTGTTTGTGCCTGTCAGAATAAAAGAATAACAAGTGTAGGGAACTTTGGTTATCAATAGATCTTAAGGCCCTGTTTAAGAAATAAAAGATGTATAGCAGGCATAGGCAAGTATGAACAAATCAGGTGCTTAGGAAGTACAAGAAATAACCATATAACCATCTAACAATTACAGCACGGAAACAGGCCATCTCGGCCCCTCTAGTCCATGCCAAATGCTTACTCTCGCCTAGTCCAACCGACCTGCACTCAGCCCAGAACCCTCCATTCCTTTCCAGTCCATATAACTAGCCAAGTTTTTTTTAATGACAAAAAATGAACCTGCCTCTAACACTTCTACTGGAAGCTCATTTCACACAGGCTACCACTTTCTGAGTAAAGAAGTTCCCCCTCATGTCACCCCTAAACTTTTGCCCCTTAACTCTCAACTCATGTTCTCTTGTTTGAATCTCCCCTACTCTCAATGGAAAAAGCCTATCTATGTCAACTCTGTCTATCCCCCTCATAATTTTAAATACCTCTACCAAGTTGTCCCTCAACCTTCTACGCTGCAAAGAATAAAGACCTAACTTGTTCAACCTTTCTCTGTAACATAGGTGCTGAAACCCAGGTAACATTCTAGTAAATCTCTTCTGTACTCTATTTTGTTGACATCTTTCCTATAATTCGGTGACCAGAACTGTACACAATACTCCAAATTTGGCCTCACCAATGCCTTGTACAATTTTAACATTACATCCCAACTCCTATTCTCAATGCTCTGATTTATAAAGGCCAGCATACCAAAAGCTTTCTTCACCAACCTGTCCACATGAGATTCCACCTTCAGGGAACTATGCACCATTATTCCTGGGTCACTCTGTTCTACTGCATTCTTCAATGCCCTACCATTTACCATGTATGTCCTATTTGGATTATTCCTACCAAAATGTAGCACCTCACACTTATCAGCATTAAACACCATCTGCCATTATTCAGCCTACTCTTCTAACTGGCCTAAATCTCTCTGCAAGCTTTGAAAACCTACTTCATTATCCACAACGCCACCTACCTTAGTATCATCTGTGTACTTACTAATTCAATTTACCACCCCATCATCCAGATCATTAATGTATTTAACAAACAACATTGGACCCAGTACAGATCCCTGAGGCATACCACTAGTCACTGGCCTCCAACCTGACAAAACAGTTAGCCACCACTACTCTCTGGCATCTTCCATCCAGCCACTGTTGAATCCATTTTACTACTTTAATATTAATACCTAACAATTGAACCTTCCTAATTAACCTTCCGTGCGGAACCTTATCAAAGGCCTTACTGAAGTCCATATATACAACATTCACTGCTTTACCCTCATCAACTTTCCTCGTAACCTCTTCAAAAAATTAAATAAGATTTGTCAAACATGACCTTCCACGCACAAATCCATGTTGACTGTTCCTAATCACACCTGTCTATCCAGATAATTATATATACCATCTCTAAGAATACTTTCCATTAATTTACCCACCACTGACGTCAAGCTTACAGGCCAATAATTTGTAGGTTTACTCTTAGAACCCTTTTTAAACAATGGAACCACATGAGCAATACACCAATCATCCGGCATCATCCCCGTTTCTAGTGACATTTGAAATATTTCTGTCAGAGCCCCTGCTATTTCTACACTAACTTCCCTCAAGGTCCTGTGGATATCCTATCAGGACCTGGAGACTTATCCACTTACATATTCTTTAAAAGCACCAGTACTTACTCTTCTTTAATCATCATAGTTTCCATAACTACCCTACTTGTTTCCCTTACCTTACACAATTCAGTATCCTTCTACTTAGTGAATACCAAAGAAAATAAATTGTTCAAAAACTCCCCCATCTCTTTTGGCTCCACACATAGCTGTCCACTCTGATTCTCTAAGTGACCAATTTTATCCCTCACTATCCTTTTGCTATTAATATAACTGTAGAAACCCTTCGGATTTATTTTCACCTTACTTGCCAAAGAAACCTCATACCTTCTTTTAGCTTTTCTAATCTCTTTCTTAAGATTAGTTTTACATTCTTTATATTCCCCAAGCACCTCATTTACACCATGCTGCCTATGTTTATTGTAGATTTCTCTCTTTTTCCAAATTAAGTTTCTAACGTCCCTTGAAAACCATGGCTCTCTCAAGCTTTTAACCTTTCCTTTCAACCTAACAGGAACATAAAGATTCTGTACCCTCAAAATTTCACCTTTAAATGACCTCCATTTCTCTATTACATCCTTCCCATAAAACAAATTGTCCCAATCCACTCCTTCTAAATCCTTTCACATCTCCTCAAAGTTAGCCTTTCTCCAATCAAAAATCTCAACCCTGGGTCCAGTCCTACTCCATAATTATATTGAAACTAATGGTATTGCGATCATTGGACCTGAAGTGCTCCCCAACACATACCTCCCTCACCTGACTTATCTTATTCCCTAACAGGAGATCCAACATTGCCTCTTCTCTAGTTGGTATCTCTGTGTATTGTTGCAAAAAACTATCCTGCACACATTTTACAAACTACAAACCATCCATCAGTATGGGCTTCCCAGTCTATGTGGAAAACTAAAATCTCCCACAATCACAACCTTGTGCTTACTACAAATACCTGCTATCTCCGTGTAAATTTGCTTCTCCAATTCTCGCTCCCCATCAGGTGATCTATAATACACCCCTATAAGTGTTACCACACCTTTCCCATTCCTCAATTCCACCCAAATACCCTCCCTAGATGAGCCCTCTAATCTATCCTGCCAATGCACCACTGTAATATTTTCTCAGACAAGCAAAGAAACACCTCCCCCTCTTGCCCCTCTGATTCTATCACACCTGAAGCAACAAAATCCAGGAACATTTAGTTGCCAATCACACTCCTCCTGCAACCATGTTTCACCAATAGCTACAACTTCATATTTCCAGGTATTAATCCATGCTCTAAGCTCATCCACCTTTCTTACAATGCTCCTAGCATTAAAATAGATGCATTTAAGAAACCCTCCACCTCTTCCTCTCTGTTAATCCCTAACAGTGCAAACAACTTTATTATCTTTTTCTTCCTTCTCACCGACATCTTCGGTCTGAGCGCTCACCTGCCTATCCTCCCTCACACACTGTCTGCTGAAATGCAAGAGAAAACTTAAGAAAGAAATTAGAAAGACTAAAAGAAGGTATGAATTTGCTTTAGCAGACAAGGTGAAGGAGAATCCTAATGGACTCTACAGGTATGTTAAGAGCAAAAGGATTGCTGGGGACAAAATTAGTTTGCTGGAAAACCTGAATGGTAGTCCATGTCTGGGGCCAAAACAGATGGAGGAGATCTTAAATGCATTCTTTGCCTCTGTATTTACTTGGGAGATGGATGCAGAGTCTACAGTAGTGAGCCATTAGTGGCAACTTCATGGATGCTGTACAGATTACAGAGCAGGAGGTGTTTCCCACCCTGAGACAAATCAGGGTGGATAAATCCACAGGACCTGACAAGGTGTTCCCTCACATCCTTTGGAAGGCAAGTGCAGAAATTTCCAGGGACCTAGCAGAGATATTTAAATCACCCTTAGCGATAGGAGAGGTACCAAAGGATTGGAGGATAGCCAATGGTGTTTCACTGTTTAAAAAAAGGGACCAGATATATAAGTAATAGGATAGATATAGACTGATTATGGATAGTCCGCATGGTCTTGTATGTGGTAGCTCATGTCTAATTAACCTTGTTAGGCTTTTATTGAGGAAGTTACCAGGAAAGTGAATGAAGGCAAGGTAGTGGATGTTGTCTACATAGATTTTAGAAAGGCATTTGACCATGAACCACATGGGAGTCCGGTCAAGAAGCTTCTGTTGCTTCACATTCAGGATGAGAGAGTAAATTGGATTAGACATTGGCGTTGTGGAAGAAGACAGATAGTGGTAGTAGAGGGTTGCCTCTTGGACTGGAGGCCTGCAACTAGTGGTGTCCGAGTGGTGTCAATGCTGGGATCTTTGTTGTTTGCCATCTGAATCATCAATCTAAATGATCATGTGGTTAACCAGATCAGAAAATTTGTGGATGACACAGTTTGGGTTGTAGTGGAGCGTGAAGAAAGATATCAAGTGATTTGTATCAGCTGGAAAAATGGAAGCAAAAATTGCAGATGGAATTTAATGCGGACAAGTGCGAGGTTTGGCATTTCAGTAGGACCAACCAGAGCAGGTCTTACGCAGTGAATGGTGGGGCACTGAGGGCTGTGGGAGAACAAGGGGATCTGGGAATACAGATACATAATTCGTTGACAATGATATCACAGACAGATGCGATCATAAAGAAAGCTTCTGGCACATTGCCCTTCATAAGATGAGATGCTATATTGAAATTGTATAAGACATCGGTGAGGCCTAATTTGGAGCATTGTATGGAGTTTTGGTCACCTACCTCCAGGAAGGATGTAAACAGGGTTGAAAGAGTGAAGGGAAAATTTACAAGAGTGTTGCTGGGTCAAGAGGAGCTGGGTTATAAGGAAAGATTGAATAGATCATGACTGTATTCTTTAGAACATAGACAATTGGGAGGAGAGTTGATAGAGGTATACAAAATTATTAAGATCTAATAGGGTAAATAGAAAGGCTTTTTCCACTGATATTGGGTAGGACTACCACCAGAAATCATTGGTTAAGGTTGAGATCCAAGATGGGGGCGCGACGCAGCTTGCAGCGGCCACTCCCGAACTGATTATCTGTTATTTGTGAAGTGGGGTGCCGTGCGCAATCATAATCGATTGAAAACGGACGTGGAAGCACGGAGAAGCATCGGGAAATTCCAGGAAGACCACCTTCGTTGCTGCTGCTGCTGTGAAGTCCGGGTCTCTGCTGGGAAGAAAAGGCCCCCAGTCCTCGGGGTCGTGTTGCTGATGGCCGTTGGCAGAGCCGTCTTAATACGTTCGACAGAGGATGGTGCTCGGAGAAGCTGTGCCAGAGGGGATGGTCGTCCGCTCGGAGGTTCGATGGACTCGAAGTCCTTTCGACAGACTCAGGTCACTTTCGGTGTGTGCTGCGTCTGCGAGGCTGGTTTCAACGGAGCTTCCATTGTGTGCTGCGTCTGCGAGGCTGGTTTCAATGGAGCTTCCATTGTGTGTTGCGTCTGCGAGGCTCAGTCGGGCGGCGCCTTGGAAGTCCATAGCGGGGGTACTCCCTTCTGCCGCCGGCATAGGATGGCGCCACTGTCGGGACCCTGGGGACTTGTGGGAACTGTGGTGATTTCTTTTGAACTTACAGTCCTTTAATATCTTGGACTATTTTTACTGTGCCCATAGTCTGTTTTTTTTATCAGTTATGCTATTGTTTGCACTATTGTAACTTTGTGGTTTTGTGCAGGTCTTGTAGCTTTAGTTTTTGGTCTTGTTTTTGTCTGGGGGATTTGGAGCTCCTTTCCGGGGAACACGCTAGATGGTAGCACGATATTAATACGCAGCAGCCTCTCTGGACTCTGGATTGGGGATTGCCAAACATTATGTGGATTTTCTGGTGTAGTCTGTTTTGTCATGTGCTTTTGTGATATCATTCTGGGAGAATGTTGTCTCATTTTTTAACTACATTGCATTTGTGGTTTGTAAATGACAACAAACTGAATCTGAATCTAAAACTGACTCTGAAAGGTGAGAAGTTTAAGGCAAACATGAAGGGAAACTTCTTCACTCAGAGGGTCACGAAATTGTGGAATGAGCTGCCAGTGCAAGTGGTCCATGCGAGCTCGATTTTAAAGTTTTAGAGAAAATTGGATAGGTACATGGACAGCAGTGATATGGAGGGCAATGGTTTCAGTGCAGGTCATTGCAAGTAGGCAGTTTAAATGGTTTCAGCATGGACTAGATGGACCAAAAGGCCGGTTACTGCGCTGTATTTCTCTGTGACTATGACTCTAAAGGACTCGCTGTGGATGAGATATTCCTGCTGGTGGACACACTTGAGGTCTCCACCAGCTTTCTAATCAGCCTAGTCCCCACAAGCTCCTTCTCTACCCTCTGCATCTTCTGGGAGGTGCAGCTGGAGATCACCCCATTCCCACTCAATCGTCAGCACAGCAGCCACGTCTCCTCTTTCTACTGCAAGCTGATGTGGAAGGAGGTTACTGACGGACAGTTCATTGTCTACTTCTCGGTGACAGATAGTTGTGTGTCCCAGACCTCAGGCTGTGCTTGGTGCCACTGGGATAGTTAATGTCATGCCCGGCCTCTAACCCACTCCCGAGGCAGTAGGTATGCATCAGCAGCTGGTATGGAGGGAGGGGACTTTTTGGTTGGAAGTAAGGTGCAGAGGGAGACTAAATGTTTCCATTCTCATCCCTGGCCACCAACTCCAGTACTGCCCTTTCCCTGGGCCTGACCCTGGGAAGTCCACCTGTCCCAAGGCTGGGGGAGTCAGGCAGGAGGACGGAGTGCTGGAGGTGGTGACTTCATCTTTAATAGAGCGTCTGAGCCTCTGTACCTGTCGCTGAAGGAGGAAATGCTTTCACTGAGTTGCAGGGTGGTTTTGAGGTGCAGGGACCATTTGGGGTTGGGGGATGAAGGCAGCTACTGGATCCAGAGACATGTTAGCCAATGCCTTGAACTATGCAGCTCCTGACTGACCATGCTAAGTTGCTGGAACTGAAGGAGGATATATTCAGGACCATCCAGGATGCTGAGATCATCACAGATAACAGTTTTTGTGTGGTGGTCACAGATAAGCTGCAGCCTGCAGATGGGTCGGTGAACACCAGGAATGGTAGCGGGAGCAGCAACAAGTACTTCCCTTTGGATACTGCTGCTGGGGTGGGAGGGGAAATGACCGATCAGGGCACAGCAGCAGCAGCCAGGTGGGTGGCACTGTGACCACTCTGAGGCTCAGTGGGGAAGGGTAAAGTCACACTGAGCAATAGTGACAGCTTATTATCACTCAGCACTGTTCCCTCCAAACTGCACTGGTGCATGGCTGCACAATAACTGAAATGCTCTCATGCACATAGCCTTTGTTGCCATGCAGCAGGAATTGGATGCAGCTAGAAAAAGTCTACGAAACATGAAAGATTTACTTTGTTGTACTGTATTTCATTTTACCCTTCAATTTATAAATAAAAATCAAAAGTATGGAAAAGAGTAAACAGTTGACATTATAGGTCATGACCCTTCAAAGGACTGCCAAAGGGTTTTACCTGAAACGTCGACTGTACTTTTTTCTGTTGGTGCTGCCTGGCCTGCTGAGTTCCTCCAGTGTGTTGCTCAGATTTCCAGCATCTGCAGATTTTCTCTTGTTTGTGATTCTATTACACTGGGTGTCGGTCTCCTCCTGTATCTGTGAATGTTGCTGAGCTCAGACCTCAGTCTGGGCCATTAGCAAGCAGTGCTCTGAGAAACAGACAGAACTGGGATCCCTGAACAAGACAGACCACACCTTTGACCAAGAGATACTGTGGGATCTGTTTAACCATGACCCACAGATATAGACCATTTGGCCCATCCACAACAGCCCCTCCCACTGTTGATTAGAACGGGTGAACCCAAACACAGGACACTGACACGGAGGTAGAGTGATCTGAAGAGTGTTTCTTAATGGTTGCAGGGAAGGCAGGCGGCATGCAATGCCCCACACTGGCTGAAGCAACAACCCGGCGATGAATGGATGGAAAGCCAGGGTATTCATGCTGCAGGTTAGACGACCCGGGCGCGTGGAAGGGGTTCAGCAGGAGGGCACAAAGGGCTGACAGACACAGGTTTCAGTTGGGAGACGTGGAATGTGGGATGAATGTGCATGGATCTGGGCAGTTTGAGTTGACCGCCGAGGGGTTAATGATGCTCTCGATTTTGAATGGTCTGATGTAACAAGGGGTGAGTTTCTTGGATTCGGTTTTGAGGGGGATGTCTCCTGAAGAAAGCCAATCCTTCGGACCAGGCTGATAGTTGGGTGCAGGACTCCGGTGGCAATCGGTGATATGCGGGTTCCGGTCAGCGGAGCAGGGCCGAGCGAGCATCCCTCCAGACCTTGCGGCACCGGTAGAGATGGGCCTGAACTGAAGGGACGGTGATGTCGTCATCGTGGGCAGGAACCAGAGGGGGTTGATAGCCTAGGGAACATTCGAAAGGGGACAAACTGGAGGCAGCGCTGGTCAGGGAGTTGTGGGCATACTCAGTCCAAGTGAGACGGGTGCTCCAGGACGATGGGACACTGGCGGAAATGCAGCGCAGTGCTGCTTCCAGGTCCTGATTGGCTCGCTCTGTCTGACCGTTAGTCTGTGGATGGAATCTGGAAGACAGACTCGTTGAAGCTCCGAGGGCTTGACAGAAGGATCTCCAGACTTGGGAGATGGATTGGGGGTTCCGGTCAGAAACGATGTCAGAGGGAATTCCATGAAGCTGGAAGACATGTTGGACAAGGAGGTCGGCAGTTTCACGGGCTGAAGGCAGTCTGGGAAGGGCTATGAAGTGCACGGCTTTGGAAAAACGGTCCACAACGGTGAGTACGGCAGTGTCTCCATGTGAAGTTTTAGACCAGTGATGAAATCCAGAGCTATGTGGGACCAAGGATGGCCAGGGACAGGTGGAGGACGAAGCAACCCAGCAGGTTGCCAATGGGAGGCTTTTAAACGGGCACACACAGTGCAGCCGGAGAGGAAGGAGCGAGTGTCAGCATCTATGTTGGGCACCAGAAATGCTGCTTCAAAAGGGACAGGGTGAGTCTGATTTCAGGATGGCAGGCGAACCAGGAAGTATGCCCCCACTGAAGATACTGAGAACGGACAGAGTCAGGCACGAAGAGGCAACTGGGGGAGGGGGGGCATTGCTTGGATCTGGCTGTCCATTGGGCCTTTCTAACTGTGGACTCAATCTCATAGGTGAAAGCAGCCACGACACAGGATAGTGGAAGGCTGGTATCAGGATTGGAAGGACCCTCCTCAGAGATGTACCAACAAGAGAGAGCATCTGGCTTTACGTTTCAGGAACCAGGATGGTAGGTTAGGGTGAAATTAAAGCGGCCAAAAAAACAGTGCCCAACGGGCCTGGCAGGAGTTGAGGCATTTATCTGTCTGAATGTATGCCAGGTTCTTATGTTCAGTCCAAACAATGAATGGGTGTTCTGCTCCCTCCAGCCTGTGCCTCCACTCCTCCAAGGCGAGTTTAACGGCCAGCAACTCATGATTCCCAACGTCGTAGTTACGTTCAGTGGGGGTTAGACAGCCAGAGAAGAAGGTGCAGCAATAGAGCTTTCGGTCCGGGATGGAGCATTGAGAAAGGACCGCCCCCACCCCAGTGCCGGAGCCATCCACCTCCACTATGAACTGGCGAGATGTGTCAGGCTGGACCAGGATTGGAGTGGAGCTGAAACGCCTCTTAATCTCTGGGAAGGCTGAGTCCTCTTCGGGAGTCCAGTGGAAGGGGGTCGCAGGAGAGGTGAGCTGGGTAAGGGGCACCGCTAACTGTCTGTAGTTCCTAATGAAGTGACGGTAGAAATTGGCGAATCCCAGAAATCATTGGAGTTGTTTAAGCGACATGGGTTTAGACCACTCTGCCACCACCTGAATCTTTTCAGGATCTGACCTCACCTGCCCGCCCTCAATGATGTATCCCAGGAAACTGACGGAACAAGCATGGAATTCACACTTCTTGGCCTTAACTAATAGTTCTCCAAGAGTCTCTGAAGAACCTGGCTAACATGGAGGGTGTGCTCCTGGAGATTACAGGAGAATATTAGGATATCGTCCAGATAAACGAAGACAAATCGGTTGATGAAGTCCCTAAGGACATCGTTGACCAGAGCCTGGAACACCGCAGGAGGGCTGGTGAAGCCAAAAGGCATCACCATGTATTCAAAATGGCAGACGGGGGTGTTGAAGGCTGTCTTCCATTCATCTCCTTCCCGTATCCTGCCCAGGTGATAGGTGTTCCACAAATCCAATTTAGTGAAGACAGTGGCTCCGTGAAGGAGCTCGAATGCTGAGTTGGTCAGAGGCAGGGGAGACTTATTCTTTATGGTAATGTTGTTCAGGCCACGGCAGTCGATGCATGGGCGTAGTGAGCCGTCTTTCTTCACCACAAAGCAGAAACCAGCGTCTACGGGGGAAGATGAGGGTTGGATGATGCCAGCTGCGAGGGAATCATTTATGTACGTCTCCATTGCTTCTCTTTCTGGATGGGACAGGCTACACAGCTGACTGGAGGGTAATGAGGCTCCGGGGAGAAGGTCAATCGCGCAGTCGAAAGGGCGACGTGGAGGCAGAGAAAGGGCCCGTTGTTTACTAAACACTTCTCCAAGATCATGATATTCTACGGGAACTGTGGACAAGTCAGGGGGCTCTGAGGTGGATGAGGCAGCAGTGACCTCCACTGGGGGAAAGGCTGATCGCAGACAAGAGGAATGGCAGAACGAGCTCCAGCTGACTATCTTCCTGGTGGGCCAGTCGATGTGGGGGTTATGACGGCTTAGCCACTGGTGGCTGAGTACTAAAGGGGCCTGAGGAGAGGAGATTAGATTGAACCGTATCTGTTCCCGATGGATTTCAGAGAGGAGAAGCAGGAATTCCATGTAGTGCATGACACAGGCCGGGAGTCTACCGTCAAGCGCATTGGCATCCAGTGGGGTACACAGAGGCTGACAAGAAATACCAGCTTGGAGGGCTAGGTTTTTGTCCAGGAAGTTTACCTCTACGCCGGAGTCCACGAGCGCTAGCAGAGGCAAGGACTGTTGGTTATGACACAGTGACTTGAAGGGGCATTCAGGGTCGGGATGAAAGGGAAGGTTGTCTGACTCACCAGGGTCCCCACTGCTACACGTGAGTGCCCCCCCCCTCCTTTTGGCCGAAGGGGACAGGTGGGAAGGAAGTGGCCGGACTGACCGCAACATAAACACTCTCCTGCTCTCATTCTCCAGAGATGTTCAGCGGGAGAAAGGCGGGTCCGCCCCAGCTGCATGGGTTGCTCTCCCGGGCGGGGCAGTCGAAGCAGCATGGCTGGGAGCTACTCGGGGTGCAGAAGGGGGAGAGAGGCTTGTACTGGCAGGAGGCGGTAAAGAGAACTGAGAAGTGGCCAAAGGTGGTGGATGACCAGTTCTCTCTCTGCAGCACTCCCGGATGCGATTGTCCAACCTGGTCAGGGAACCCAGGCTGTCGGAATCGTCTCTCACCACCAACTCGTCCTTCATCAGGTCGCTAAATCCATTCCAAAATACCCCTTGGAGTGACTCATCGTTCCACCCCGAGTCGGCTGCTGATGTCCGGAACTCCACTGAATATTCAGCAACATGGCGGGAGCCCTGGTGGAGAATGATTAGGCACTTGACGCTGTCTTTACCCCGGACTGGGTGATCGAAGTCCTTTCTCATCTCCGCAATGAAACTGGCAGAAGAGGAGCAGATATCAGGTTGGTTGTCCCAAACCGCTGTGGCCATGCTAATACGTTCCCCTTAGCAACCCCATGACATAAGCAACTTCAGGCCTATCTGTGGAGTAGGTCGACGGCTACTGCTCAAACACCAGGGAGCAGTGATGGAGGAAACCCCGGCACTTCCCCAGGTCTCCAGCGTAGTGCTCCGGCTCTGGTCCGTGAGGCTCTCTGGGTGGGCTAGGCTCAAACACCAGGGAGCAGTGAAGGAGGAAACCCCGGCACTTCCCCAGGTCTCCAGCGTAGTGCTCCGGCTCTGGTCCGTGAGGCTCTCTGGGCGGGCTAGGCTCAAACACCAGGGAGCAGTGAAGGAGGAAACCCCGGCACTTCCCCAGGTCTCCGGTGTAGTGCTCCGGCTCTGGTCCGTGAGGCTCTCTGGGCGGGCTAGGCTGGTTCCAGGTGTGGTTGAGTGAGATGAGCGGAGACACTGTCCACCTGGTTACCGATCTGTGTGATGTGCGCAGACAGGGGATGGAGGTTTTCCACGACCTCCCGGAGGAGTTAGTCGTGCTGTCCCAGTAGGGAAACCTAGCTGGCGAGAGTTTGTTGGATGGTGTTTATGTCCGCTGGGTCCATGTTGGCCAGATCGTTCTGTTGCAAAGAACGGGTGAACCCAAACACAGGACACTGACACTGGGGTAGAGTGATCTGAAGAGTGTTTCTTAATGGTTGCAGGGAAGGCAGGCGGCATGCAATGCCCCACACTGGCTGAAGCAACAACCCGGCGATGAGTGGATGGAAAGCCGGGATATTTATGCTGCAGGTTAGATGAGATTCAGGGGCACCGCAATCAGGAAGCCCGGGAGAACAAATGGAATGCCAGATACACAGACAAACAAACAAACAGAAAGAGAGAAGGGCAGGGGAGCAGGAGCAACAAGGGGAAAAGGGGATTCAGAGAACATGAGGAATGAAAGGGAGGGACGGCTGGGACTGTGACACCTACCCCATTGAGAGTTCGATGCTTCACAGCCTCTGGTCCAGTCTCCGGGGATGTGGTGAGTGTGGCTTCGAGCCTCACACTGACTCAGCCACACTACACTGGGACCGTGAGCCCAGCTTTGGACATGGGCAGTCAGTGGAGCTCAGAAAACAGAGGAACACACAGAATCTGCCCTCACCCATTAGTTAGGGTGTTTCAGGAATAGGTGACACAGGAGCAGGCCATTTCAAATTTCAGGATTCAGATCCACAGTTGCTTATTGTCATTCTTCAGTGCTCAAGTGCACAGGTGTAAAGGAGAACAAAATAATTGTTACTGGATCTGATGCAGTATTAAGAAACATGAAACATAAAGAACACAATAAATATAGACATGAAACAGGCAGCAGATGCTGGAAATCCAAAGCAAAACACAAAATACTGGAGGAACTCAGCAGGTCAGGCAGCAGCCATGGAAATGAATAAACAGTTGAAGTTTTGGGCTGAAGTCCTACCTAAGTGTAGCTGATGTACATGAACTGATTGCATGTTCATGAAGTGACAATAGGTACAGGAATATCTGTACATATCTGACAGGAGATTACAACATAATGGTGATGGGGTAATCGGTGGAGGTGTTAATTAACCTGATGGCTTGAGGGGAGTCTGCTGGCACAGTGTCTGGGTCCCAGCCCAGTGAGAGAGCTGGGCCACAGTGAGCCCTCAGAGGGAAGAGTGAAGACTTCTTACACCCAGTCCTGAGGAAGGAAGTTGCAGCCTGCAGCCAGATATCAATAGAGGGGGCAGAGTTGGGGATACTGGGGCATAGATAGGACAAATTGGACCCAATCCAGGGATGCGATGGGGTACTGTTTGGGGAAGGTGTACATGATAAGGGAAGGTGGGATAAATGTGAGGATGTAAGTGGTGTGGAGGGACAAAGGGAACTTGGAGAGCATGTCCACAGATCTCTGAATGAGGAATGACAAGGGGGTGAGGCAGTGAAGAGGCAGACTGTATCCCTGTATTTGTTGATCAGGATCCCAGATCTGTGAACAGGGTTAATGGAAGTCTGGGTGGGGGTGGTCAGAGCTGAGGGAAGACAAGAGAGCTCTGTGGATGGAACAGGGCTGGGGTAGGTAGATTGAGGGGTCATGTCAGAATGAGGGGCTTTCAGTGGAACAGAGGCTGAGGGCAGATTTAATTGGGCGCTGAAACAATGAGGGTCCCTGACTGTAAACCGAAAGGAGCTCTGTCTCTGGGCAGAGAAGACGATACCAAGAGCCGCAGACAGTATTAGACCGAACGGTGAGAGGGAAGTGGGGAATGTACTCCAGGTAAACATTGCCATGGGCTGGGAGGCGTGGTGGAGGCCATGATAGTCCTCAAACAGACCAAACCCTGTATGAATAGGACCAGTCCCACTCTCACTGAATGTGAAAGAGAGAGACAGTGGTGTGGATATGTGAAATGAGCTGGACTGACACAGCATGAAGCTAGCAGGAATTGACAGGCTGAAGAGCCACATTTGCTGCAATCTTCTGGCGATTCAGTGATTTCAGAGCTGGTTCACAATGGGCCACATGACCTTCCTCAGTTTCATGAGTTCCCAACATCTGTGGGCCCATCATTATGGGTTCACACACCAGGGAGAGCTGGGTTTATATATACTCAAACCCTCTACAATGTCCTGACACACACCTCTAGGACAGGGAAGGCTGGGGTTACATACAGAGTTAAACCCATCGACAATGTCTCAACACAGACCTCTATGACAGGGCAGGCTGAAATGTTCCACCTTCAGACCCTGCAGGGTTATCTTCACACTGGGCATCCTCCCAGACCGATGGTGTGGTTTACTGACCAGAGACTCTGCCCCTTGGGAGGACTCCCAGCAATAGATATCAGCTGTTCTGCTCTGTTGTAGTGACCAGTTTATGAACTGGGACGGTCACCTTCAGTCAGAGTGTTCCTCTACCAGCACTGAGAGACTTTCTGGCTCCATGGATGGGTGGGTGGATGAGGCAATGGATTGGATGGGACTCATAGCTGAAGCCTCCAGCCATTCTGTCACAATGGTGTTCAGGGGGCTGATCATTGAGGGGTCGTTCAGACCAGACTGCCACCCACGGCCAGAACTATTCACCAGACCGAGGCTCAGAAGCTCTTCTTGAGATCTGGCCTCTCTATGTCATTTCTCCAGGAACACAGAGATTTCTCTTACAAGCTGCTCCTGAAAACTTTTCATTTTTTCACACTGGACATGTTGTGCCAGTCTGTTCCTGTATCTGGAGTGGAGTTCTTTATGTGGGAATCCTCCCCCTTTCCACAGAGACCTGGAGAAGAGAATGTTGTGTAATAGATTCCCAAGTCAATGAATGGGCTCCCCAGCCAGCTCTCATTTCTGCAGCCATGAGGAGACAGTCTATCATGTATACACGGAGTGTGAGAGGCTGTCGGACGACTGAACTATGTGAGGGACTGTACCTCAAGTTCTGCTGCACATCAGCCCTACCCTTGTGACCTTTCATCACCCAAAGCGAAGGCAGGTGGGTCACTTGGGAATTCCCCAGGATGATTTGCTCCTGGGTCTGGCCAAGGTCGTCATTTTCAGATCCAAGTGGTGGGCACTTGAGGGTTTTCCCTGAGCCAAATGCCCTTCTTCTGGAGTTGTGTCCATACCGGCGTGTCCCAGGAGAAGGAGCACATGGGCTCTCCGGAGGGCAATGTGTTAACTTCAATTATGTACATATTGTGATGGAGTGTGTATGTTGTAAATATGAAAAATGAAATATTTTTAAAGAAAGACTCAGCTGAGTTTGCAATTGGAGAGATGTGGGCTGCCGCCAGTCATGAGAAGCCTCTGTGTTCAGTGTGTAGGACAATGGAAAAGAGGGAGAGGTAGGGATGGCCCCAGACTGTCACCAACCTCAGTGGAGGGAGAGAGCAGACAGAGAGCAGTTTATTCTTGCACAAAAGAAAAAGCATTCCTTCTGTTACATAATGTCAGTGTGGCAGAATACTGTTGAGGGAGGTTGAAGAGGATGAAAAATCTGTGGGGTGGGGTTATAAATGCACCGATCTTGCTTAACCCCAGTGAACTCCCTCCACGCCCCCAGGTGAATGGCCCACATCTCTGAGGGCTGTGTGGGGAGATCGATTGATTGCAGTCTTGTGTAGACAGCTCCCATCTGACTGAGGTGAAGAAGCCTCGCCCAGACCAAGAGCCAGAACAGGACAGCAAGAGTAGACCCAGTGAAGAGGAAAATCTCTTGTCTGTCTACTTCAGGGCCTGGAATTCCTAGTTCTTGACAAAGAGCTATCGAGGTTTCTAACTGAACCAAATGCTTGTGCCTCTTCTGAGGAAATGTCCATGCCCAGGAGTCCCTGGGGAAGGGAGCAGACCGTGTCTCCTTGGATCAGTGGGTATTCCGGGACTGGAGTGTGCCCTGGACAAGGATGTCAATGTTTTAAAATGAGAACCCTTCTCTTGAAAGTCAGTGAACATAAGTAAACTTTTTCTGTAAAAGGGCACAGATCAGACACAAAGTAAAACTCCATCAGCACTGTCTTATTGAACAGTCTGGGCAGCCTCTCTAAATTCCAATTGCTCCCTCTGACACTCACCAGGTTTGGTCTTTTCACAGATGTCTCCCAGCCAGATCACTGTTGTTTCTTTATTGATGGGGTTCCAGGCCTCACATGTGTACAGGACTTTATTGACCCCTTTTCCCTCTCCATGCTGCTGGAGGTGATAGTGGCTGCCACTTCCCACAGCCTCTCCTCCCCTCCACCACCTGAAGCTGATGGAGCTGCCTAAATTTGCAGAGCAGATCAAGGTGATATTGCAAGTCTTGTCGGTGTGCTGAACCATGATGACTGCACCTGACACGCGATCTGAGGTTGAGACAGAAAAATGAAAGGTGAATTAAGAAGATCCTTTTGGACACCTTAATCCCCAACTCCTGCATTCCATCCCAACAGAACCAAATGGAATTTAATCCAATCCCAACTCATTTCCAACCCAACAGTTTAACTCTTCTCTCACCCTTCAGTTCAGACAGTTACTGCTGGAGGAAGTTCCCACAAGTACTGCACCCTTTTTCACAACAGTTACTCATAAAACTCCGTCATGTCTTGCTGATGTCTCTGTGTTCCAGGAATTTGCTCCAGCTCCATTTCTTTGTTCAGTAGAAACTTTCTGTTAGACCATTCAGCCCCTTCCTGTCTGCTCCCCATTCCATAATATCATGGCTGATTGCCCTCCACCTCATTTTCCTGCACCAAACTCACATCCTTTAATTCCCTTGATATCCAAAAGCCATCCACATCTACCTTGAATACCCCACGTGACTGAGCTTCTGTAGTCCTCTTCAGTAAAGAGTTGTGGAAATTCACTGGCCTCTGGGTTGATTTTTCCAGTGTATTTCATTCTCTCTTAGTCTGGAGTAGCTGACCTTATATTCTATCACTCCAGCCAGGGGTCGATCCTGTTAAACCCTCTGAGGTGTTTGGATGTTTCAGTGTGATCACCTCTTATCCCCTCATTTTCCAGTAAACACCACCATAGAAGGCCAACTCTCAAATAATGATGAGTCAGAGCCTAGGAGTGAGGTAAAGAGCCTAGTGATGTGTCACCATGTCAGCCATCTTCCTCAATGTCAGCAAAACAAAAGAGTTGGTCATTGACTTCAAAATGTTGTGGGGGGGGGGGGGGCGTGTGGAGAGTGAGGATAGACAATGTTGCACACAATCCTTAACCTCAACAGTGCTGAAGCTGAGATGGCTGAAGTTCCCAGGTCTGAACATCACCTATAGACAGTCCTCGTCAAACTCAATAAAGGTTCAAAGGTTCATATGATCGTTAAAATATGTATGTACAATACAACTCTGATATTTGTCTACTTCAGGGAGCCACTAAATACAGAAAGAAACGGTGTTGATGAATGAAAAGCCATCAACTCTTCCCCGACACACAAGAAGAAATAAAAGTGACAGTCCCCAAAATCTCCCCTTTCCCACAGCAAAAAAAGTGACAATAACCATGCCCTTACTTGCAAAAAAGAACAGTGACAGTAACAATCCCCAAACACCTCACTCACAAAAAATTAACTGCAACAAAAACAGACCCCAGATCACTCACTCGCAAAAAAGAACAACACTTCAACAGACTAAAAACCATTGGCATGTCCCCTTTACCCAGCTTTTACAGATGCACCATAGAAAGCATCATCATGAATGCATCACACTTGTTATGGCAACTGTTTTGTATGTGACCGAAAGAAACTGCAGTAAGTTGTGAATACAACTGAGTACATCATGGAAACCTACCTCCTCTTCATGTACTCTTGTCGGCTATTTACTTACAACATAGAAAAGACACCATGCCAGAGACTGGAACAATCATAAAGTCAGAGAAAATTACAGCACAGTAACAGCGCTTTGGTCCACCTGCCCCATGCCAAAATCCTCCAGACCTGGCAACAACCTTGTAAATTTTCTCTGTACTCTTTCAACCTTATTTACATCTTTCCTGTAGGTAGGAGACCAAAACTGTGCATAATTCTCCAAAGTAGGCCTCATCAACATTCTATGCAATTTTAACTAACATGCCAACTCCTGTACTCAATACTTTGATTTACGAAGGCTAATATTCCAAAATTCTTCTTTACGAATCTATCTACCTCTGACACCACATTCAATGAATTATAGACCTGTTTTCCTAGATCACTTCGTTCTTTCACACTCCTCAGTGGCATACCATTCACAGGGTAAGACCTACCCTGGTTGGTGCTGTCAAAGTAAAACACCTCACACTTATCGGCATTAAATTCCATGTGCCATTTTTCAGTCCATTTTCAGCAGGTCCAGACTCCGCTGCAAGATCTGATGGTCTTCCTTTCTGTCTGCTACATCCCTAATTTTGATGTCATCTGCAAATTTACAGATCCAGTTAACCACATTATCATCCAGATCATTGATATAGATGGCAAACAACAATGGACCTCGCACAAATCCCTGCAGCACTCGCCTTGTCACAGGCATCCAGTCAGAGAGGCAGCAATAGCTGATTAATTCAGCCGGAGCAATCTATGACCTCTGACATCCACTGGCAGAACAAGGAAAGTCAGAAATACAGATCATCGGCAGCCGTCTGGATGACACAGACGGAGCAGCCAACAGGATCTATCAATGGATCTGATCAAGCCATTGAGAACACTGGAGTCTCACTGTAACTAATTGTATTGTTAAGTGTCGACTCTGTTTCTCCGTGATACTAAATAAACTCCCTGTCTTCATTACAGAACTTGGGTCCATGCTTTTCAGGTCAGAATTAATTGGGAGTTCTCGGTGAGACTATTTAGGTGTCCTCTGTCTCACTGAAGTTTTAATGGATGAAGAGGGGTAAACCAAGTGACAGCAATGATCATGGAGACTGGCAGCAGGGTTGAAATAGTCAAGGACAGAACCTGCCTGGAGTGAATCAACAGTGGAGAGAGCCACAAGGATGTTCCAGCTCATGGGGTAGAGTGTGGAATCTAGAATGAGGACACAGTATCAGAATAAGTGCCTGCCCATTTTACACAGAGACGAGGAGTCGGGGGTGTGAGGAACAGGAAGCAAAGTGGAGCTGAGGCTGTCATACCAGCCCTGACAGGAGAAGGCATGAGGGGCAGAATGGCCTCTTCCTCCTATTTCTCATTTTCTATGTTATCCCTCTAATGGGAACCATTTAACCCTGGGGTGGAAGGGAGAACATTTCTCAGCAAAACTCTAGCTGGATGTTGCTGGGTGAGATTATTTTCAATGGTTCACTGGTTCAACTTAATATCAGAGAATGTAAACAGTACACAACCTGAAATTCTCACTCTTCACAGACATCCATGAAACAGAGGAAATCCAAAATGAATGACTGACTGAAAAATGTTAGAACCACAAAGCCCCCCACACCCCACTCCCATGTATAAGTGGCAGCAAAGCATAAACCTTCCCCCCCCCCCTTCCCGTTCCACCCACATTCCAGCAGGAAGCATCAGCCCCACACACCTTCAGGCCAGTAATAACAAAGCCCCCAAAGAGACCATGATCTAGGTCCATCAAAAACTATAGTCCACATACCAGCACTTCAACATCTCACAGAGAGAGAGAGGTGTCGCCCCTTCCACAGGGAGTGAGGAGACCAACAAACAGCTCACTGTTTCGATATTACAGTCTACAGTCTAATTTGAATGTAATGTTACTGATAGAGTGAGTCAGGAACCATATTGCTGTGTGTGAGTGTGCTGTTGTGTCCGTGTACTGTGTCACTCACTGGGACACTATATTCAGTGTAATGAATACACAGAGTCTCACTCAGCACAGCACAGCATGAAGGATGAGGAATAAACACCTTGCTGAGCTCAGTCTGGGCAATTAACAAGCAGTGCCTTGGGAAACTGATGGAATTACTGGAATCCCTGAACATGACAGACCAGATCTCTAACTGGGGATACAGTGACCCATAGACCATTCACCCCCTCTACAGACCCTCCCACCTTATGGGTCCATTGTTCAGTTCAGGGCTCCCGTGTGTCAAGCACAGAAACAGCAATGGAAAGAGGCCATTCAGCCCATCTCACTGATCACTATGCTGTCCTGAGTTAGTCCCATTTTCCTACACCTTTGATCCATGAACTTGTCCAATTGTTTTTTAAATACTCAACTTGTAACCACATCTTCCATAGTCCACCCCGAGTGCTGATCTCCTCCAGACTTGGTGTAATGAGGGTCACCATTAACCATATAACCATATAACAACTACAGCATGGAAACATGTCATCTCGGGTCATCTAGTCCATGCCGAACACTTACTCTCACCTAGTCCCACTGCCCCGCACTCAGCCCATAATGCTCCATTCTTTTCCTGCCCATATACCTATCCAATTTTACATTAAATGATAATACTGAACCTGTCTCTACCACTTCTACTGGAAGCTCGTTCCACACAGATACCACTTTCTGAGTAAAGAAATTCCCCCTCGTGTTACTCTTAAACTTTTGCTCCTTAACTCTCAACTCATGTCCTCTTGTTTGAATCTCCGCTACTCTCAAGGGAAAAAGCCAATCCACGTCAACTCTATCTATCCCCCTCATAATTTTAAATACCTCTATCAAGTCCCCCCTCAACCTTCTATACTCCTATACTCAATTCTCTGATTTATAAAGGCCAGCACACCAAAAGCTTTCTTCACCACCCTATCCACCTGAGATCCCACCTTCAGGAATCTATGCACCATTATTCCTAGACCACTCTGTTCTACTGCATTCCTTAATGCCCTACCATTTACAGTGTATGTCCTATTTGGATTAGTCCTACCAAAATGTAGCACCTCACACTTATCAGCATTAAACTCCATCTGCCATCTTTCAGCCCACTCTTCTAACTGGCCTAAATCTCTCTGCAAGCTTTGAAAACCTACTTCGTTATCCACAACACCACCTACCTTAGTATCATCTGCATACTTACTAATCCAATTTACCACCCCATCATCCAGATCATTAACGTATATGACAAACAACAGTGGACCCAATACAGATCCCTGAGGCACACCACTAGTCACCGGCCTCCAACCTGACAAACAGTTATCCACCACTACTCTTTGGCATCTCCCATCCAGCCACTGTTGAATTCATTTTACTACTTCAATATTAATACCTAACGATTGAACCTTCCTAATGAACATTCCATGTGGAACATTGTGAAATGCCTTACTGAAGTCCATGTAGACACCACCCACTGATTTACCCTCGTCATCCTTCCTCATAACCTCTTCAAAAAATTCAATAAGATTTGTCAAACATGACCTTTCATGCATAAATCCATGATGACTGTTCCTAATCAGACCTTGTCTATCCAGATAATTATATATACCATTTCAAAGAATACTGTCCATTAATTTACCCACCACTGACATCAAACTGACAGGCCTATAATTGCTAGGTTTACTCTTAGAACCCTTTTTAAACAATGGAACCACATGAGCAATATACCAATCCACTGGCACCATCCCCGTTTCTAATGACATTTGAAATATTTCTGTCAGAGCCCCTGCTATTTCTACACTAACTTCCCTCAAGGGCTTAGGGATTATCTTGTCAGTTCCTGTTGATTTATCCACTTTTATAGTCCTTAAGAGCGCCAGTACTTCCTCTTCTTTAAGCGCCATAGTTTCCATAACTTCCCTTATGCTTTCACTTAACTTACACAATTCAATATCCTTCTCCTTAGTGAATACTGAGGAAAAGAAGTTGTTCAAAATCTCCCCCTTCTCTTTCGGCTCCACATATAGCTGTCCACTCTGATTCTCTAAGGGACCAATTTTATCCCTCACTATCCTTTTGCTATTAATGTAACTGTAGAATTTGGATTCTACAGTTTGGAGAAACTGTAGAATTTATTTTGGATTTGGATTTATTTTCACCTTACTTGCCAAAGCAACCTCATATCTTCTTTTAGCTTTTCTAATTTCATTTTTAAGATTCTTCTTACATTCTTTATGTTCCTCGAGCACTTCAGTTACTCCATGCAGCCTTTATTTATTGTAGATATCTATCTTTTTTCTAACCAAGTTTCCAACATCCCTTGAAAACCATGGCTCTCTCAAACTTTTAACCTTTCCTTTCAACCTAACAGGAACATAAAGATTCTGTACCCTCAAAATTTCACCTTTAGATAACCTCCATTTCTCTATTACATCCTTCCCATAAAACAAATTGTCCCAATCCACTCCTTCTAATTCCTTTCACATCTCCTCAAAGTTAGCCTTTCTCCAATCAAAAATTTCAACCCTGGGTCCAGTCCTATCCTTCTCCATAATTATATTGAAACAAATGGCATTGTGATCATTGGATCCAAAGTGCTCCCTAACACATACCTCCGTCACCTGACCTATTTCATTCCCTAACAGAAGATCCAAAACTGCCCCTTCTCTAGTTTTCCAGTTAATTCTTCTCAGTCCCTGTCTTAATCTCAGGGGATGTGCTGGGTGCGTCACCCAGGTTCACACTGTCTCAGTCCCACTGTAGTGGGACCATGAGCCCAGCACTTGACACTGGCAGTCAGTGGGGTTCAGTAAGCAGGGGAACACACAGGATCCACCCTCACCCATTAATTAGGGGTGTTTCAGCAACTGAGGAAACCCGAGCCCCTCCGTGGCGTCTCACTCACCGTCCACCTGCAGTCGCATTACTCTCTGAGTCTGTGCTCCTGAACTTGCTGTAACAGTCAGCTCATAATCACCAGTGTCCTCTCTCTGTAGATCACGGATTTCCAGGCTGAAGGTCCCGGGATGAAGAGTTATCCGTTGCTTGTACTCCTCAGAACCGTAATATTCACTGTTCCCGTTTGAATATGTCACTATCTTCTTTCTGGGTGATAACAGACTCCACACAAGCTCAGCAATGTTTGGTCCGAATAGGATCCCAGGAGGTAAGGAGACCGAGTCTCCCTGAGCTCTGTACACAGTGGTAGGGGAAGCCCCAGTCCCAGCTGAGGAGAGAAGAGCAGACAGTCAGCAGATGAGCTCAGTGACTGGAGGAGGAATCGGACTGGGAGAATCAGAGTTACAAGAGTGGGCGATGGGTCTCATTGTTTGAATATGTCACTATCTTCTTTCTGGGTGACAACAGTCTCCACACAACCTGAGCCACATCCGGTTCGACTGGGATCTCAGGAGGTAAGGAGACCGAGCCTCCCCGAGCTCCATTCACAGTAGTAGGGGAAGCCCCAGTCCCAGCTGAGGAGACAAGAGGAGTCAGTCAGCAGGTGTGCTCAGTGACTGGAGGAGGAATCAGACTGGGAGAATCAGAGTTACAAGAGTGGGCGATGGGTCTCATTGTTTGGCTCCCGGCCCTGTGAGAGAAGCAGCCCACCATTCCAACAGTACACGGTAAGCTCAAAGGGGGAACAGAGTGAAGACTCTCTGCACCCGGTCCGGAGGATGGAAGTTGCAGCCTGCAGCCGGATATCAAAGGCAGGTCAGGGGGGCAACGTCATGGAAAATGAGACCCAGTCTGGAGAAGGGTTGGGTGGGGTGCTTGGGGAGGTGAACATGTTGAGGGAACATGGGATAAATGGAAGTGTGTGAGTTGAGTGAGGTATTAAGGGAGCTCGGAGTGAGGCCTTGTAGGGCACATCCACAGATCCCTGAAGGAGGAGTGAGGGAGACGATGAGGTGGTTTGTTGCTCATGGCCTAGGTTCTGTGAACAGGTTGGAGGGGGGAGCGGATGATCACAGCAGTCCAGGTAGACAGCAAGTAGGAGGATTCGGCAGTATGATGAAATGGGAGTTGGGGAATAATTCCACTGATACAGAAGCAGGAGATGAACTTGCACAACCGCCATTCAATATCACAGCTCATTGACCTGTTGCTAAAGTGGAACTCAGACTGAGCCATTTCTTGCTACACTTATGAACTGGAAACTAAAGTCAATCTTTGCCTTCCCCACTGTTGTGCTGGAATCCAGGGTCAATCACTGCCGTTCTCACAGCTCTGTTGGAATGATGTAAACAAGCTTGAAGGGTTACAGAGAAAATTTCTGGGTCCGGTGGATCTACGTTATCAGGAAATATTGAATAGGTTATGACTGTGTTGCTGAGAATGTCGAAGATTTAGAGTAGATTTGATGGAGGTATAATGCTATGCTGGAGGTATTTCATTTTAGCAGTTCTGTAAGAGCAGTCTGTTCTGTTTGGGTTTGAACTAAGATAAAAGGCTTGTTATTCAACTCAGTAATGTGCCGTCAGCCAATCAGGAGAGTGGAATTGGGAAAAGGTTCTGGAGAAGGCTGAGTTGAAAGTTTTTGTTGGTGGGAGCTGGGAGAAGACAGCGGGAAAAGATGGCTGAGGATACCATCCCTATTGCAGAAGGTGCTTTGTGCAGATGATTGGCTTCAAGAAGGAAGACCCAGTGCTCCCATGGGAGAGCCGTTTGTTCGAGATGGATTTTGAGGGACGTTGGGAAGGTGGTGTGTGGTTTCATGCAGATGGAAAGCTCAGCGTGTCAGTGACAGAGGAGTTCAAGATCATCTCCAAATTAAGTGCAAATTTGAATATTTAAGAGTAATGGGCCCTTTTTTCTTTCCTTCATTTAATAACTGTTTGTTTAAATTAACCTTCCTAAATATACTTATTTTTAATTGTATGCACTGTACGATCTGTTATTTTTTGCGGGGGGCAGTAAATCACACAGCATTCACACAAAGCAGGATTTGGCTGGGCGAGACATCCCAAGCTGACGGATTTGACAGGACACAAGTTGTACACACCCTAGATGTATGAAGCCGGAGAAAGGTGGGTTTATCGTGATCCATTGGCTGTTGGTGAGGGGCTAACAAGACAGATTTCCAGAGACACCCAGTATAAGGGGGTTTTAGAGGATTACAAAATTATAAGGGGTAGAGACAGAGTAAATACAAGCAGGCTTTTTCCACTGAGGTTGTGTGGGACTAAAACTGGAGGTCATGAGTTAAGGGTGAAAGACGAAAAGTTTAAGGGCAACATGAGTGGAAAGTCCTTCACTCAGAGGATGGTGAGAGTGTGGAATGAGCTGCCAGCACAGGTGGTTCATGCAAGCTCGATTTCAATGTTTAAGAAAAGTTTGGATCAGTACATGGATGGTAGGGGAATGGAGTGGTTTGGTCCCAGGGCAGGTCGATGGGAATAGGCAGTTG
The DNA here is from genome assembly GCF_030144855.1 of Hypanus sabinus. Classification (NCBI taxonomy): domain Eukaryota; kingdom Metazoa; phylum Chordata; class Chondrichthyes; order Myliobatiformes; family Dasyatidae; genus Hypanus; species Hypanus sabinus. The sequence continues at coordinate 2,882,273 of NC_082730.1, forward strand.
AAATGGTTTCAGCATGGCCTGGGGCCTGTTTCTGTGCTCTATGACCCTATTTGCCTCCATCTGGCCCATACCCTTTTGAACATCCCCTATCAAGCAGACAGAAGAGAGTGCAGATTCTGGACTCCAGAGCAACACAAAATGCTGGAGGAACTCTGAATGTCACACAGCGTCTGTGGGGAGAAATGGACAGATGATGTCTCCTCTCTCCCGGTGAAATGGAGACACATCTTTTTCCCTTATTATGGAGAGAGAGAGCCTGTGGAATGTCGAATACCAGGTGAATGATTATTCTTTGGGGTACGGCAAGTCTGTGTCTTTGTTGATGCTTGAGAGCTCCGTGGAGGAAACTGATGCATTGTTTTTGCTAGTGGGGGAGGGAGGGGTTGTTTTTGCTAGTGGGGGGAGGGGTTGTTTTTGCAAGTGAGGGAGAGAGGGATTGTTTTTGCTAGAGGGGAGGGAGGGGGTGTTTTTGCTAGTGGGGGGAGGGGTTGTTTTTGCAAGTGAGGGAGAGAGGGATTGTTTTTGCTAGAGGGGAGGGAGGGGGTGTTTTTGCTAGTGAGGGAGGGTGGGGTTGTTTTTTGCTAATGGGGAGAGAGGGGTTGCTTTTGCTAGTGAGGAAGGGAGGAGTTGTTTTTGCTAGTGGGGGAGTGGTTGTTGCTCTGCTGTTGCTTGTGTGTGTGAGGGGGATATGGGGGGATTTGGGGTACTAATGTTTAACTGGCATCCATTCTTTGGGGACTCTGTTTTCGTAGATGGCTGTGATGTATATTATATACGTTTCTCTGAAATGAAATGTACCTGTTGATGTTTCAGGTTGAGATTCTTCATCTGGATTGAAGGGAAGTGAAAGTGGCCGGTGTAGAGAGATGTGGCAGAGTTGGGGGTGAAGGGAGTGACACGAATGGGCAGGTGATGGGCAGATCCAGGTGTTGGTGGGATGTGGGGGAGATGATAGGCAGATGGGGAATGGAGTAACACCAGAATCTGGCAGGGGATTGGTGGAAGTGACAAAGGGCTGAAGATGATGGAATCTGACTGGAAAGGAAGTAGCACACGGATTAAAGAGAGGGAGGTGTGGAGGGCAGCGGGGGCATTGGGGGGAAGGGTAAAGTGCAGGTGATAGGCAGATGGTGAAGTTAGAGGAGGGGAAAAAGATAAAGCGATGGGATCAAGATAGATCAGGATGTGAAGACAGTGGACAAAGGAGGAGCACCTTGCCTGAAACTGAAGAATTCACTGTTAATGCTGACAGTCTGTGATCTACACAGACATAATATTAGCTGCTGTTTCTCTTGTCTGCCTTCTTATCAAGTACCTTTCACATTTTCCCTCCACCAATCATGATTTTATAAAAGTCTACAAGGCCACCTTCAGCTTCCCAAGCCCCAGAAGAAAATTGTCAAGTCTATCCAGTCCTTCCTTATAACTCAAGAGCCAGAGCCAGAGGGGGCCATGAGAAGGCTTTGGCAGACAAGATGAAGGAAAACCCTAAGGCATTCTACAAGTTTGTGAAGAGCAAGAGGATGAGATGTGAGAGAATAGGACAAAACAAGTGTGACAGTGGAAAAGCTGTGAATGGAACCAGAGGAGACAGCAGAGGTACTTAATGAGTACTTTGCTTCAGTATTCACTATGGAAGAGGATCTTGGTGATTGTAGGGTTGACTTGCAGCGGACTGAAAAGCTTGAACATGTAGATATTCAGGAAGAGGATGTACCGGAGCTTTGGGAAAGCATCAGGTTGGCAAAGTCACCGGGACCGAGCGAGATGTACCCCAAGTTACAGTGGGAGGTGAGGGAGGAGATTGTTGAGCCTCTGGTGATAAACTTTGGATCATCAATGAGGACGGGAGAGGTTCAGGAGGATTGAAGGGTTGCGGATGTTGTTCCATTATTCAAGAAAGGGAGTAGAGATAGTCCTGGAAATTATAGACCAGTGAGTCGTACCTCAGTGGTTGGTAAGTTGATGGAGAAGATCCTGAGAGGCAGGATTTATGAACATTTGGAGAGGCATAATATGATTTGCAATAGTCAGCATGGCTTTGTCAAAGGCAGATCTTGGCTTATGAGCCTGATTGAATTTTTTGAGGATGTGACTAAACACACTGATGAAGGTAGAGCAGTAGACGTAGCGTATATGGATTTCAGCAAGGCATTTGATAAAGTACCCCATGCAAGGCTTATTGAGAAAGTAAGGAGGCATGGGATCCAAGGGGATATTGCTTTGTGGATCCAGAACTGGCTTGCCCACAAAAGGCAATGTGTGCTTGTAGATGGGTCATATTCTGCATTGGGGTTGGTGACCAGTGGAGTGCATCAGGGATCTGTTCTGGGGTCCTGACTCTTAGTGATTTTTATAAATGACCTGGATGAGGAAGGTATATAAAATTATGATGGGTATAGACAGAGTGAATGCAAGCAGGCTTTTTCCAATGAGGCTAGGGGAAAAAAAGAGGACATGGGTTAAGGGTGAAGGGGGAAAAGTTTAAAGGGAACATGGGGGGGGGGGGCTTCTTCACACAGAGAGTGGTGGGAGTGTGGAATGAGCTGCCAGATGGAGTGGTAGATGTGGGCTCACTTTTAACATTGAAGAAAAAGTTGGACAGGTACATGGATAAGAGGTGTATGGATGGATATGGTCCAGGTGCAGGTCAGTGAGACTAGGCAGAAAAATGGTTCAGCACAGCCAAGAAAGGCCAAAAGGCCTGATTCTGTGCTGTAATGTTCTATGGTTCTGTGGGAGGGATGTGTTAGTAAATCTGCTGATGACACAAAGGTTGGAGGTGTTGTGGATAGTGTGGAGAGCTGTCAGAGGTACAGCGGGACATTGATAGGATGCAAAACTCTGCTGAGAAGTGGCAGATGGAGTTCAACCAAGGTAAGTGTGAGGTGGTTCATTTTGGTAGGTCAAATACGATGGCAGAATATAGTATTATTGGTAAGACTTTTGGCAGTGTGGAGGATCAGCCGGATCTTGGGGTCCGAGTCCATAGGACACTCAAAGCTGCTGCGTAGGTTGACTCAGTGGTTAAGAAGGCATACAGTGCATTGGCCTTTATCAATTGTGGTGTTGAATTTCAGAGCTGAGAGGTAATGTTGCAACTATATAGGAACCTGGTCAGACCCCACTTGGAATACTGTGCTCAGTTCTGGTCACATCACTACAAGAAGGAAACTATAGGAACGGTGCAGAGGAGATTTACAAGGATGTTGCCTGGACTGGGGGGCATGCCTTAGAAGAAAAGGTTTGAGTGAACTCGTCTTTTTCTCCTTGGAGCAAAGGAGGATGAGAGGTGACCTGATAGAGGTGTACTAGATGATGAGAGGCATTAACCATCTGGATAGTCATAGGCTCTTTCCCAGGGCTGAAATGGCTAACACGAGAGGGCATATTTGTAACCATATAACCATATAACAAGTACAGCATGGAAACAGATTATTTCGGCCCTTCTAGTCCGTGCTGAACGCTTACTCTCACCTAGGCCCACCTACCTTCACTCAGCCCATAACCCTCCATTCCTTTCCTGTCCATATACCTATCCAATTTTTTTTGAAATGACAAAATCGAACCTGCCTCTACCACTTCTACTGGAAGCTCATTCCACACAGCTACTATTCTCTGAGTAAAGAAGCTCCTCCTTGTGTTACCTCTAAACTTTTGCTCCTTATCTCTCAACTCATGCCCTCTTGTTTGATTCTCCCCTACTCTCAATGGAAAAAGCCTGTCCACGTCAACTCTATCTATCCCCCTGATAATTTTAAATACCTCTATCAAGTCCCCCCTCAACCTTCTACGCTCCAAAGAATAAAGACCTAACTTGTTCAACCTTTCTCTGGAACTTAGGTGCTGAAAACCAGGTAACATTCTAGTAAATCTCCTCTGTACTCTCCCTAATTTGTTGACATCGTTCCTATAATTCGGTGACCAGAACTGTACATAATACTCCAAATTTGGCCTCACCAAAGCCTTGTACAATTTTAACATTACATCCCAACTCCTATACTCAGTGCTCTGATTTATAAAGGCCAGCATACCAAAAGCTTTCTCCACCACCCTATCCACATGAGATTCCACCTTCAGGGAACTATGCACCATTATTCCTAGATCACTCTGTTCTACTGCATTCCTCAATGCCCTACCATTTACCATGTATGTCCTATTTTGATTATTCCTACCAAAATGTAGCAACACACTCTTATCAGCATTTTAAGGTGCTTGAAAGTAGGTACAGAGGAGATGTCAAGGGTAAATTTTTTACGTAGAGAATGGTGAGCGCGTGGAATGGGCTGCTGGCGATGGTGGAAGAGACGGATACGATAGGGTCTTTTAAGAGACTCCTGGATAGGTAGATGGAGCTTCAAAAAATAGAGGATTATGAGTAACCCTAAGGTAAGGACATGTTTGGCACAGCTTTGTGGGCTAAAGGGCTTATGTTGTGCTGTAGGTTTTCTATGTTTCTATGTCTATGTAAATGTGTGATTTTGAATCCAATCGGGAAATGTTGGATTAGAGTGTAGAATTGAAACATTCTTGTGGTTTAACTTAATCGCATTCTTGCTTGTATTTATAGATGATCACATGTATCCATAAAATAGTTCTGTGAATTTTCCAGTAAATATGGCACAGTTGCTTCATACATATTGGATTTCAGTAGCAGTCGTTATGCTACATATCTCTTGCTATTTTGTAGGTTAACCGTTATGAATTGTTAAACTCTAGTCTGAGTATAAGCCACAACAACTTTTTTTGATTGTTTTTTTCTTTATTCTTTTAATTATTATTTTGCTCTTGTAGCCCTTAACAAATTGATTGTAACCAATGTTTTAATGCTTTATTTTTGATTTCCAAAGAACCTTTGGAGTGCAGATGAATCATGATCCAACAATAGGGTGACCTGGAGCTCATCTTTCAGTGTGCAAGGTACTCATGTAAGAGTCTGATAACTCTTGTAATAAACACACACAAAATGCTGGAGGAACTCCCTGCTGATTTCCTCCAGTATTTTGTGTAGATCCTGCCTGGCCTGCTGAGTTCTTCTAACATTTTCTGTGTGTTCCTTGAATTTCCAGCATCGGCACTCTTGTAATAGCCGTCTTTGAGCCTGGTTGGATATGTCTGACATGTCTGCTGTCATATGGGAGAGGGGAATCACAAACTCAGCGATTCCGGAACAGCTTCTTCCCTTCTGCCATCCATTTCCTAAATGGAGGTTGAACCTTTGGACACTACATCACTTTCTTTAACAAGTATTTCTGTTCTTGCACTTCTTAAAATTCTATTCAATATAAATATACAGTAATTGATTTACTTGCTTATTTATTATTATTATTTGTATTTTATTTTATATTTTATCTCTGCTAGATTATGTATTACATTGAACTGCCACTGTTCAGTTAACAAATTTCACATCACATGCCGGTGATAATAAACCTGATTTTGCAAAGAGAGAATATCCAGTGTCACGGTGTGTACTGAACCCAGATACAAATGTACAACAAAATCCCTTTTGTGCTCTAGGATTTTCTATGTATCTATGTTTCAAACCCTTCAGTCCTAATAACACCTCCATAAATGCATTCTGCACCTTTTCCAATTTAATGACATCTTTCCCTATACCTCGGTGATCAGGACGACATACCATAAGTCCACAAGACCATAGATATAGGAGCAGCATTAGGCTATTTGGCCCTTTGAGTCTGCTTCGCCATTTCATCATGGTTAATTGTTTTCCCTTTGCCCCAATCTCCTGCTATCTCCCTGTATCGTTTCATGCCCTGGCTAATCAAGATTTTATCAACCTCCACTTTTAATTTACACAATGACTTGGCCTCCACAGCTACCTGTGGCAATTAAATTCCACAAATTCACCACTCTCTGGCTGCTGAAACTGCTCATCATCTTCGTTCTAAATGGATGTCCGTCAATTGTCAGGCTGTATGCTCTGGTCTTAGACTCCCTCACAATAAGAAACATCCTCTCCGCATCCATGTTATCAAGGCCTTTCAACATTAGATAGTTGCAATGAGTTCCCCTTCGTTCTTCGGAACTCCAGTGAGTACAGGCCCTGAGCCATCACATGCTCCTCAGATGAAAAACCTTTCAATTCAGAAATCATTTTTGTGAGTCTTCTTTAAACCTTCTCCAACATTCACGCGTGCTTTCTCAGGAAAGGAGCCCAAAACTGCACACAGTACTCCATGGGAGGCCTCACCAGTGCTTTATAAAGCCTTAACAAAACCTAGCTGGTTCGCATCTACATCAGTTTTAACATGATATCCCAACTCGTGCACTCAGTGATCCAACTGATGAAGGCAGGTGTGCCAAATGCTTTCTTCATTATCCTGTACTGCTGCCACTTTCAAGAAGCTCTATCTTTGTACCCCTCGCTCTCTCTGTTCTACAGCACTGTCCAAGGCTTGCCTTTTGCTGTATATATTATGGTCTGGTTTAACTTCCCAAACTACGACACTTTGCACTTATCTGAATACACAAAGTAGACAGAGCACCAAGCAAAATGGTGTCATAACAACAGCCTATCCCTCAATGCCATCAAAACAAAAGAGTTGTTCATTGATTTCAGGATGAAGCAGTGTACGTACAGCATCAATAATGTAGAGGTTGTGAAGTTTGAGCCCTTCAAGTTCCTAGGAGTGAACATCAACATCCTGTCCTGTTCTAACCATGTGGACGTAATGGACAGGAAAGCTCACCAACTCCTCTACTTCCATAAGAGACTAAAAATCTTCTGGCATTTTCCCCTCTCTGAGTTTTATTAATGAACTAAAGGAAGTATCTTATCTGGATGTATTAATGCTTGGTATGAAAACTTCTCTGTTTATGACTGAAAGAAACTGCAGATAACTGTAGACATGTCTCAGTTTATGATGGAAACCACACTCCCCTCCATAAACTCTGTTTACATTTCTTGCTGCCTCCGTAAAGCTGCCAACTCACCTCAGACATTCTCTCTTCACCACAACCCCCCGCTCAAAATCAGGCAGATAATAAAAGCCCAAAAAAGCATGTCACCAGTCTAAAGGACAGCTTCTGTCATCTATATCATTATATCATCACCATGTGCTGTGTTGTATAATGTGGGTGATCATGGTTTTTGACCATGATTGTTCTTGCCAATATTTTCTACACAAGTGGCTTGCCATTGCCTTCTTCTGGACAGTGTCTTTATAAGATGGGTGACACCATCCATTATCAATACTCTTCAGAGACTGTCTGCCTAGAGTTAGTGGTCACAGAACCAGGACTTGTGATATGCACCAACTGCTCATCTGACCAACCATCGCCTGCTCCCTCAGCATCATGGAGCCCTGATCAGTGCCAGGGGTTGGGGGAGGGGAGTCTCTAAGTTTTAGTTGCTACAGTTTACCCAAGATTCACCCGCAGGCCAGTGGAGGGAAGGAGCACCTCATACCTCCTTTGGTAGAGAAGTATCTCCACCTCACCATTCACCAGCTTCTATAATCTGTTATCAGACCTTAGAACAGTTTCCAGTTATAATAAAATTACAGCTTGATCTCACAATTTACCTCGCTTTGACATTGGCCACTATTGTCCACCTGCACTGCACTTCTCTGTAAATGCAACACTTTATTCTGTATTCTGTTATTGTTTTTTTCTTTTACCTTCTCAATGCACTTGTCATGAACTGAGCTGTATAAAGAGTATCCAGACAAGTTTTCACATTTGTACCTGTAACAATAATAACCAATTTATCAATTTCTCCACAATGAATACAAATGAGAAGTATTCATTTCAGACCTCACCCATCTCCTGTGGCCCCACACAGAGATGGTCTTATCATTCCTTATTATCTCCCGAGTTACCCTTGTTCTTAATTTAATTGGAGAATATTTTAGGATTGTCTCATCTGCCAGTGCTGTCCTTTTACCCTCCTGATTCCTTCTTGTGTTCTCCTACATCCCTTTTACTCCTCAAGCGATTTACCTGACCCCAACCTATACTTCTTTGTTTTTCTTTACCAAAGCCTCAATACCCCTCTTCAATCAGCATTCCCTAACCTTACAATTTTTTCCCTTCACTCTTAACAGTATACTCTCTCAGAACTCTCGTTACCTTTTTTTTTCCTACAAGGCTCTCACTTGTCAGACTTCTCAAAATCAAAGTTCCGCGATAAAATTTCCACTTTGCCAAAAGTTTTAACTGCACTCAGACCTCAAAATAACACTTCATCCAGTACGCTAGTCTCCACACCCTCAACACTCATGCATTGCTCTCTGCCACCTTTGCAGCCTCACACCATCACCGAAAAGCAGCTGCCGCCATCCAAAACCCAAACAGCCTCTCCTGGTCAACCATAGCCAGTTCTTGTATAACGCCTTCAGAATTAGTCTTGTCCCAATATACTGGCAAGCTGGATGGAATCCAAACCCACATGGATAACTTGACTCACATCACCATTGAAGAGGAAAAGATATTCTTATTACTGAGAATTCAGAAATAATAAGGGGGTGATAACTTTGGTGGAATTCTACTATTAGCCTCTAGTCTGTGGGAATTACAGGACCAAATATGTAAGATCACAGATAAATGTGAAAGAACAATTAGATTTCAATGGTCAGCATTCTTAATTTCCATAATATTGACTGGGACTACCATAGTGTTGAACGTTTGGATGAGTTTGAATTGGTTGATTCCAGAAAAGTTTTCTGAGACAATTTCCCCTGGACAAACACAAGCCATTAGCCGTAAGTGTTACATTTGTGGGGGCTCGTCCAGGATATAATTCTATGGATGCTGTGTGACCACTCTGCTTAAATAAAATACAGTTTGGGATGGTGGTAGCTGCTTTTCGGTGATGGTGTGAGGATGAGAAGCTGGCAGAGAGTAATGCGTGAGTGTTGAGGGTGTGGACACTAGCGTACTGGATGAAGTGTTATTTCGAGGTCTGAGTGCAGTTAAAACTTTTGGCAAAGTGGAAATTTTATCGCAGAACTTTGATTTTGAGGCAGGTACAGATATGGTGCTAGCTCAGACGAGTGAGGACATAACACGGGCGGAGTTGCCAGAGGAGACTGGCATCCCCAGAGAGGCGGGGCCATGGCACCAGCAGAGTGTGGTGGAGGGAGGGGCCAAAGCTCAGTGAGCAGAGTTACCAGCAGAGGCGGGGAGGAGATCTTGGGGAACAGATTCTTTCGGTGCTGCAGGATGAAGGGAAGGAGTGGTCAGATTTGGAAAAGTTGGTCATTTCCCGCTCCACAGTGAAAGGCGAGAGTTCTGAGTTGGCCTCTGCACTTACCTCCTTGGCGAGAAGGGTAGAGGGGCCCTACCAGAAGATAAGAGTTTTCTCAGGGATAACACCCACTCCCGAGGGTAAAGAGGATTATGAGACATGGGTAGAGCAAACGTCACAGTTGTTAAGTGGGAGGACTCTGTCTACAGGGTGAGATCCTCAGTTGTAGCTGCCGGTGGGAATGGGAGAGGAGCCAGCTCCACCTGGCAACTGATAAAGGAGGTGGTGGCCGAGCTGAGGACAGAGGGGTTGGTAGGGAGGGCTTTGCCCACCCCCCCCCCCCAGAGGACAGACAGCACAGCACGCTGTGAATAGCAGGAGGTCTGCGAGAAGAGGGATGGCTGGTACCACGTGCTTTAACTGTGGGAAAGAGGGGCACTTGCGTAGAGACTCTGAGTGGCAGTGGGTGTGCTATCACTGCGGGGAGGTGGGCCACTTCCTGCGGGAACATGAGCAGCCGGAAGCCTCTAGAAGGGCGAGTTCCCGGGTATCCAAGAAGAAAGAGATGTCAGGAAACTTGGAGAGGACGCTGTGAGGGAATGGCCTGATGTCTTTCGGGGAACACATTCCCAGCAACGTACCAAGGAACCCCCGAAATCAAAAGACTCGATTCCAGAAGGATTAGTGCAACCTCGCTCTAGCGTGTCATTACGGATTGAGGGAATATATACTAAAGCCATACTCGACACTGGGTCGCAGGTCACGCTACTATACTGTTTGTTTTACAACCAATATTTAAAGCATTTGCCATTGACCCCATGTTTAAAAATGAGAACCATTCTCATGAAAGTCAGTGAACATAAGTAAACATTTTTTTGTAAAAGAGCACAGATCAGACACACAGTAAAACTCCATCAGCACTGTCTTATTGAACAGTCTGGGCAGCCTCTCTAAATTCCAGTTGCTCCCTCTGACACTCACCAGATTTGGTCATTTCACAGATGTCTCCTAGCCAGATCTCTGTTATTTCGTTACTGATGGCGTTCCAGGCCTCACACTTGTACAGGACTTCTTTAACCCCTTTCTCCTCTCCATGTTGCTGGAGGTGATAGTGGCTGCCACTTCCCACAGCCTCTCCTCCCCTCCACCACCTGAAGCTGATGGAGCTGCCAGAATTTGCAGAGCAGATCAAGGTGATATTGCAAGTCTTGGCAGTGTACTGAACCTTGATGTCTGTACCTGACACAGGATCTGAGGTTGAGACAGAAAAAAGAAAAGTGAATTTAGAAGATCCTTTTGGACGCCTTATTCCCCAACTCCTGCATTCCATCCCAACAGAACCACATGAAATTTAATCCAATCCCAACTCATTTCCAACCCAACAGTTTAACTCTTCCTCACCCTTCAGTTCAGACAGTTACTGCTGGAGGAAGTTCCCACAAGTGCTGCACCCTTTTTCACAACAGTTACTCATAAAGCTCCGTCATGTCTTGCTGATGTCTCTGTGTTCCAGGAATTCGCTCCAGCTCCATTTCTTTGTTCAGTAGAAACTTTCTGTTAGACCATTCAGCCCCGTCCTGTCTGCTCCCCATTGAGCAATATCATGGCTGATTGCCCTCCACCTCATTTTCCTGCACCAAACTCACATCCTTTAATTCCCTTGATATCCAAAAGCCATCCACATCTACCTTGAATACCCCACGTGACTGAACTTCTGTAGTCCTCTTCAATAAAGAGTTGTGGAAATTCACTGGCCTCTGGGTGTGATTTTTCCAGTGTATTTCTTCCTTTCTTAGTCTGGAGTAGCTGAGCTCATATTCTGTCACTCCAGCCAGGGGTCCATCCTGCTGAACCCTATGAGGTGTTTGGATGTTTCAGTGTGATCACCTCTCATCCCCTCAGTTTCCAGTAGACACCACCGTAGAAGGCCAACTCTCAAATAATGATGAGTCAGAGCCTAGGAGTGAGGTAAAGAGCCTCGTGATGTGCCACCATGTCAGCCATCTTCCTCAATGTCAGCAAAGCAAAAGAGTTGGTCATTGACTTCAAAAAGTTTGGGGGGTGGTTTGGTGTGGAGAGTGAGGATAGACAATGTTGCACACAATCCTTAACCTCAACAGTGCTGAAGCTGAGATGGCTGAAGTTCCCAGGACTGAACATCACCTATAAACAGTCCTCGTCAAACTCAATAAAGGTTCAAAGGTTCATATGATCGTTAAAGTATGTATGTACAATACAACTCTGATATTTGTCTACTTCAGAGAGCCACTAAATACAGAAAGAAATGGTGCTGATGAATGAAAAGCCATCAACTCTTCCCCGACACAAAAAAAGAGAAACAAAAGTCACAGTCCCCAAAAACCCCCATTTCCCACAGCAAAAAAAGCAACAATAATCATCCCCAACACCTCTCACTCACAGAAAAGACTAGCGACAATAACAGTTCCCGACCCTCTCACTCGCAAAAATTAACTGCAACAATAACAGACCCCAGCCCACTCACTTGCAGAAAAGAAGAGCACTTTTAACAGACTAAACACCATTGGCATGCCCCCTTTATCCAGCTTTTATTGATGCACCATAGAAAGCATCATGGATGCATCACACTTGTTATGGCAACTGTTTTGTATGTGACTGCAAGAAACTGCAGAGAGTTGTGAACATACCTAAGTAAATCATGGAAACCTGCCTCCTCTCCATGTACTCTGTCTGCAATTCACTTACAACATAGAAAAGACAGCATGCCAGAGATTAGAACAGTCATAAAGTCAGAGAAAATTACAGCACAGCAACAGCGCTTTGGTCCACCTGCTCCATGCCAAAATCATTTAAACCATCTACTCATTCATCCAGTGCCGGGAACATAGCCCTCCAGACAGTACCATCCATGTACCTATCCAAACTGCTTTCAAGAAGGAGCTAGATAGATATCTGATGGATAGGGGAATCAAGGGATATGGGGACAAGGCAGGGACTGGGTATTGATAGTGAATGATCAGCCATGATCTCAGAATGGCAGTGCAGACTCGAGGGGCCGAATGGTCTACTTCTGCACCTATTGTCTATTGTCTATTGTCTAAATGTTGAAATTGAGATTGTGTGCACCGCTTCTGGTGACAGCTCATTTAAAATTTTTCCCTCATATTCCCCCTAAACTTTTCAACTTTCACCCTTAACCTATGACCTCTGGTTGTAGTCCTACCCAACCGCAGTGGAAAAAAGACTGCTTGCATTTACTCTATTTATACTCTCATAAGTTTGTATACCTCAATCCAATCTCTCCTCATCCTTTTATGTTCCAAGGAATAATGTCTAACCTGTTCAATCTTTCCTTATAACTCACGTCCTCCAGACCCGGAAACACCCTTGTAAATTTTCTCTGTATTCTTTCAACATTATTTATCTCTTTCCTGTAGGTAGGATACCAAAATTGCACATAATACTCCAATGTAGGCCTCACCAACATTTTATACAACTTCAACTAATGTGGCAACTCCTGTACTCAATACATTGATTTATGAAAGCTAATGTTCCAAAATTCTTCTTTATGACCCCATCTACCTCTGACACCTCTTTCAATGAATTAAAGACCTGTATTCCTAGATCCCTTCGTTCTACCACACTCCCCAGTGGCATAGCTTTCACAGTGTAAGACCTACCCTGGTTGGTGATACCAAAGTAAAACACCTCACACTTATCGGCATTAAATGCCATTTTTCAGTCCATTTTCAGCTGGTCCAGACCTCGCTGTACGATCTGATGGTCTTACTTTCTGTCTACTACATCCATAATGGCCTCCTCCTGCTATTTCTCATTTTCTATGTTATCCCTCCAATGGGAACCATTTAACCCTGGGATGGAAGAGAGAACATTTCTCAGCGAAACTCTAGCTGGATGTTGCTGGGTGAGATTATTTTCAATGGTTCACTGGTTCAACTTAATATCAGAGAATGTACACAATATACAACCTGAAATTCTCACTCTTCACACACATCCCCAAAACAGGAAAACCGCAAAGGATGACCGACAGAAAAATGTTAGAACCACAAAGCCCCCCACACCCCTCCCATGTACAAGCAACAGCAAAGCATAAACCTTCCCCCCTTCCCGTTCCACCCACATTCCAGCAGGAAGCATCAGCCCCACACACCTTCAGGGCAGTTTTAACAAAGCCCCCAAAGAGACCATGATCTAGGTCCATCAAAAACTACAGTCCACATACCAGCACTTCAACATGCCAGAGAGAGAGAGAGGTGTCGCCCCTTCCACAGGGAGTGAGGAAACCAACAAACAGCTCACTGTTTCGATATTACAGTCTACAGTCTGCTTTGAATGTAATGTTACTGACAGAGTGAGTCAGGAAACATATTGCTGCGGGTGAGTGTGCTGTTGTGTCGGTGTACTGTGTCACTCACTGGGACACTATATTCAGTGTTATGAATACACAGGGTCCCACTCAGCACAGCACAGCATGAAGGCTGAGGAATAAACACTTTGTTGAGCTCAGTCTGGGCAATTAACAAGCAGTGTCCTGGGAAACTGATGGGATAACTGGAATCCCTGAACATGACAGACCAGATCTCCAACTGGGGATACAGTGACCACAGACCATTCACCCCTCTACAGACCCTCCCACCTTATGGGTCCATTGTTCAGTTCAGGGCTCCCATGTGTCAAGCACAGAAACAGTAATGGAAAGAGGCCATTCAGCCCATCTCACGATCACTGTGCTGTCCTGAGCTAGTCTCATTTTACTCCACACCTTTCATCCATGAACCTATCTAAATGGTTTTTAAACACTCAACTTGTAATCACATCTTCCATAGTCCACCCCGAGTGCTGATCTCCTCCGGACTCAGTGTAATGAGGGTCACCATTAATACTTCTCGGTCCCTGTCTTAGTCTCCGGGGATGTGCTGGGTGTGTCCCCCAGCCTCACACTGTCTCAGTCCCACTACGGTGGGACCGTGAGCCCAGCTCTGGACACGGGCAGTCTGTGGGGTTCGGTAAGCAGGGGAACACACAGGATCTGCCCTCACCCATTAATTAGGGGTGTTTCAGCAACTGAAGAAACCCGAGCCCCTCTGTGGCGTCTCACTCACCGTCCACCTGCAGTCGGATTACTCTCTGAGTCTGTGCTCCTGAACTTGCTGTAACAGTCAGCTCATAATCACCAGTGTCCTCTCTCTGTAGATCACGGATTTCCAGGCTGAAGGTCCCGGGATGAAGAGTTATCTGTCGCTTGTACTCCACAGATCCGTAATATTCACTGTTCCCGTTTGAATATGTCACTATCTTCTTTCTGGGTGACAACAGTCTCCACACAAGCTGAGCCACATCCGGTTCGACTGGGATCTCAGGAGGTAAGGAGACCGAGCCTCCCCGAGCTCCATTCACAGTGGTAGGGGAAGCCCCAGTCCCAGCTGAGGAGACAAGAGGAGACAGTCAGCAGGTGTGCTCAGTGACTGGAGGAGGAATCAGACTGGGAGAATCAGAGTTACAAGAGTGGACGATGGGTCTCATTGTTTGGCTCCCGGCCCTGTGAGAGAAGCAGCCCACCATTCCAACAGTACACGGTAAGCTCAAAGGGGGAACAGAGTGAAGACTCTCTGCACCCGGTCCGGAGGATGGAAGTTGCAGCCTGCAGCCGGATATCAAAGGCAGGTCAGGGGAGCAACGTCATGGAAAATGATACCCAGTCTGGAGAAGGGTTGGGTGGGGTGCTTGGGGAGGTGAACATGTTGGGGGAACATGGGATAAATGGAAGTGTGTGAGTTGAGTGAGGTACTAAGGGAGCTCGGAGTGAGGCCTTGTAGGGCACATCCACAAATCCCTGAAGGAGGAGTGAGGGAGGGGATGAGGAGCAAGGAGGCGATGAGGCAGTTTGTTGCTCATGGCATAGGTTCTGTGAACAGGTTGGAGGGGGGAGCGGATGATCATAGCAGTGTGGGTAGACAGCAAGTAGGAGGATTCAGCAGTATGATGAGATGGGAGTTGGTAAATATTTCCACTGACACAGAAGCTGTAGATGACCTTGCACAAGTTCTGGCACCCTGCAGGCCACAGGTTCCGACACCCCCAGATCTAGATCCAGCTCGGACGAGTATCCTGACCCTCTCCAGACTGGGACCATTATTACTGCCGCTAAGTCCTACCGCTCGTCTTATTCCTCTTCTACCCCCTATCCTCCCCGCAACTCCCAAACTTCCCTCCACTCCTCATCCCTCCTCCATTCCTCTCATCCCGCATCCTCCTCTCAGCCCGCTTTCCCTGAACATCCCAAACCCCCTCTCCCTCGTGAGACCTCCCACTCTTTACCCTCCTCTGACCCCAGCCCCAACCATTGCCATGTCTTCACCATCTCCTCTGACCTTCCCCTCTCTGAGGCAGAGTGTTCTGTCCTCAGCAAGGGCTTCACTTCTGACCCCCTCCGTCCACACCTCAGTGAGTTCTGTGCCCGGCATGACGCTGAACTCTTCTTCCGTCACCTACATCTCCGAGCTGACTACTTTAACAAGGATTCCCCTCCCCCTATTGATGACCCCTTCTCCCATCTTCAACCGTCCTCCTCCTCCTGGACACCCCCACCGGGCCTTCAACCTGCACTCGATCGTTTCATGTCCAACTTCACCATTCCTCTCTTCTGTTCCAACCTCACTCCCTCTGAACACTCTGCCCTCCACTCCTCTGCACTAATCCTAACCTCACCATCAAACCCGCAGACAAAGTGGTAACGTAGTGGTCTGGCGGACTGACCTCTGCTTCACTGAGACCAAGTGGCAGCTCTCTGACACCTCCTCTTACTTACCCCTGGAACAGGACCCCACCAAAAAACATCAAACCATTGTCTGCCATACCATAACTTCCCTTATCAACTCCAGAGACCTTCTATCCTCAGCCAAAAAACTCATAATTCCCACACCCCACACTGCTCGCTTTTACCTCCTCCCCAAGATCCACAAGCCTGGTAGGCCAATAGTTTTGGCCTGCTCCTGCCCCACTGAACTTGTATCTGCCTACCTGGACTTCATTTTGTCACCCAGTTCAGTCCCTCCCCACCTACATCCAGGATACAACCCATGCCCTTCACCTCTTCAATAACTTCCAGTTTCCTGGTTCCAAACGCTTCATACTCACTATGAATGTCCAATCCTTACACACTTCAATTCCCCATCAAGAAGGCCTCAAAGCCCTCCACTACTTTCTTGATAATGGACCTCACCAGTTCCCCAACACCACCACACTCCTCTGGTTGGCGGAACTGGTACTCACACTTAATAACTTCTCTTTTGGCTCTTCCCACTTTCTTCAGACCAAGGGTGTAGCTATGGGCACTCGCATGGGCCCCAGCTATGCCTGCCCCTTCGTGGGTTACATGGAACAGTCTATGCTTCAAATCTATACTGCTCCCCAACTTTTCCTCGTCAATTTCATCGACTTTGCCTCTAACTTTCACCCTGCCCTCAAATTCACTCGGTCCATCTCGGACACTTCTCTCCCCTTTCTCAATCTCTCAGTCTACATCTCTGGACACAGACTGTCCACTAACATCTTCTATAAACCCACTGACTCTCATAACTACCTCGACTATACCTCTTCTCACCCTGCCAAATGTAAAAATGCTGTTCCCTATTCCACCGCATCTGCTCCCAGGATGAGGCTTTCTATTCCAGGACATCTCAAATATCCTCTTTCTTTAAAAATCCTGGTTTCCATTCTGTCATTATCAATGATGCCCTTACCCGCATCTCCTCCATTTCCTGCACCCCATTCTCCCATCAGCACAACAGGGACTGTGTTCCCCTTGTCCTCACTTATCATTCCACCAGCCTCCAGATCCAGCATATTATCCTTTGCAACTTCTGCCACCTTCAACAGGACCCCAACACGAAGTACATCTTTCCCTATCTACCCCTCTCCACTTTTCGCAGGGATCATTCCCTCTGTGACTGCCTGGTCCACAAGTCCCTCCCCACAGATCTCCCATTTGGTACATATCCCTGCCAGCGTAAGTGCTACACCTGTCCCTACACCTCCTCTCTTGCCACCATTCAGGGCTCCAAACAGTCCTTCCAGGTGAGGCAACACTTCACTTGTGAGTCTGTAGGGGTCATCTATTGCATCCGGTGCTCCCAGTGCAGCCTCCTCTACATCAGCGAGATCTGACGCAGATCACCTCCGCTCTGTCCGCCACAGGATCTCCCGGTTGCAACCCACTTCAACTATGCATCACGTTCCCATTCGGATATGACTATGCATGGCCTCCTCTACAGCCATGATGAGGCCAAACTCGGGTTGGAGGAGCAACACCTCATATACCATCTGAGTGGTCTCCAGCCCCTTGGTATGAACATCAAATTCCCCAGCTTCTGGTCATTCCCTCCCTCCCCCATCCCACATTCTCTCTGCATCCTCTTCCAGCTGCCTATCACCTCTCTCATGATTCTGTCTTCTTCTGCTACCAATAGTGCTTTCCCCTTAGATTCCTTCTTCAGTTATCTGCCTATCCCCTCCCTGCTTCCCCTCCCCCACCCCTTGATCTTTCCTCTGATTGGTTTTTCACCTGGCACCAACCAGCCTTCTCCTTCCCACCCTCCCCCACCTTCTTTATAGGGCCCCTGCCCCTCCTTCTTCAGTCCTGATGAAGGGTCTCGGCCCAAAACATTGACTGCTCGTTTCCACGGATGCTGCCCGACCTGCTGAGTTCCTCCAGCGTGTTTGTACGTGTTGACCTTGCACAACCGCCATTCAATATCACAGCTCATTGTCCTGTTGCAATGCTGGAACTCAGACTGAGCCATTTCTTGCTCCACTTATGTACTGGAAACTAAAGTTAATCACCGCCTTCCCCACTGTTGTGCTGGAATCCAGGGTCAATCACTGCCTCCCCCACTGTTGTGCTGGAATCCAGGGTCAATCACTGCCGTTCTCACAGCTCTGTTGGAATGATGTAAACAAGCTTGAAGGGGTACAGAGAAAATTTCTGGGTCCGGTGGATCAAAATTATCTGGAAATATTGAATAGGTTATGACTGTATTGCTGAGAATGTAGAAGAATTAGAGTAGATTTGATGGAGGTATAATGCTATGCTGGAGGTATTTCATTTTAGCAGTTCTGTAAGAACAGTCTGTTTTGTTTGGGTTTGAACTAAGATAAAAGGCTTGTAATTCAACTCAGGAATGTGCCGTCAGCCAATCAGGAGAGTGGAATGGGGAAAAGGTTCTGGAGAAAGCTGGGTTGAAAGTTGAAAGTTTTTGTTGGTGGGAGCTGGGAGAAGACGCGGGAAAAGAGGGCTGAGGATGCCATCCCTATTGCAGAAGGTGCTTTGTGCAGGTGATTGGCTTCAAGAAGGAAGACCCAGTTCTCCCATGGGAGAGCCATTTGTTCGAGATGGATTTTGAGGGACGTTGGGAAGCTGGTGTGTGGTTTCATGCAGACGGAAGGTCCAGCATGTCAGTGACAGAGGAGTTCAAGATCATCTCCAACGTCAGTGCACATCTGAATATTTAAGAGTAATGGGCCCTTTTTTTCAGTCCTTCATTTGATAACTGTTTGTTTAAATTAACATTCCTAAATATACTTATTTTTAATTGTATGCACTGTACGATCTGTTATTTCTTGCCGGGGGCAGTAAATCACACAGCGTTCACACAAAGCAGGGTTTGGCTGGGCGAGACATCCCAAGCTGACGGATTTGACAGGACACAAGTTGTACACACTCTAGATGTATGAAGCCGGAGAAAGGTGGGTTTATCGTGATCCATTGGCTGTTGGTGAGGGGCTAACAAGACAGATTTCCAGAGACATCCAGTATAAGGGGGTTTTAGAGGATTACAAAATTATAAGGGGTAGAGACAGAGTAAATACATGTAGGCTTTTTCCACTGAGGTTGTGTGGGACTAAAACTGGAGGTCATGAGTTAAGGGTGAAAGGCGAAAAGTTTAAGGGCAACATGAGGGGAAAGTCCTTCACTCAGAGGATGGTGAGAGTGTGGAATGAGCTGCCAGCACAGGTGGTTCATGCAAGCTCGATTTCAATGTTTAAGAAAAGTTTGGAACAGTACATGGATGGTGGGGGAATGGAGTGGTTTGGTCCCAGGGCAGGTCGATGGGAATAGGCAGTTGAAATGGTTTCAGCATGGCCTAGGGCCTGTTTCTGTGCTCTATGACACTATGACCCTATTTGCCTCCATCTGGCCCATATCCTTTTGAACATTTCTTATCAAACAGACAGAAGAGAGTGCAGCTTCTGGACTCCGGAGCAACACAAAATGCTGGAGGAACTCTGCATGTCAGACAACGTCTGTGGGGAGAAATGGACAAATGATGTCTCCTCTCTCCCGGTGAAATGGAGACACATCTTTTTCCCTTATTATGGAGAGAGAGAGCCTGTGGAATGTTGAATACCAGGTGAATGGTTATTCTTTGGGGTACGGCAAGTCTGTGTCTTTATTGATGCTTGAGTGCTTGGTGGAGGAAACTGATGCATTGTTTTTGCTAGTGGGGGAGGGAGGGGTTGTTTTTGCTAGTGGGGGAGAGAGGGGTTGTTTTTGCTCGTGGGGGAGGGAGGGGTTGTTGCTGTACTGCTGCTTGTGTGTGGAAGGGAAGATGGGGAGGGCTTTGGGGTTACTAAAGTTTAACTGTCATCCATTCTTTGGGGACTCTGTTTTCATAGATGTTTGTGAAGAAACATAGAACATGGAAAAGTACAGCACATTACAGGCCCTTTGGCCCACAATTTTGTGCCGACCCTCAGACTCTAGCTCCCATATAACCCCCCCCCCCCATTAAATTCCTCCATATACCTGTCTAGTAGTCTCTTAAACTTCGCTAGTGTATCTGCCTCCACCACTGGCTCAGGCAGTGCATTCCACGAGTACGTGGAATGGGCTGCAGGCAATGGTGGAGGAGGCGGATACGATAGGGTCTTTTAAGAGTCTCCTGGATAGGTAGATGGAGCTTCAAACAATAGAGGGCTATGAGTAACCCTAAGGTAAGGACATGTTCGGCACAGCTTTCTGGGCTAAAGGGCCTATGTTGTGCTGTAGGTTTTCTATGTTTCTATGTCTATGTAAATCTGTGATTTTGAATCGAATAGGGAAATGTTGGATTTTCTTGTGGTTTAACTTAATCACATTCTTGCTTGTATTTATAGATGATCACATGCATCCATAAAATAGTTCTGAGAATTTTCCAGTAAATATGGCACAGTTGCTTCATACATATTGATTTTCAGTAGCAGTCGTTTGCTACATATCTCTTGCTATTTTGTAGGTTAATTGCTATGAATTGTTATACTCTAGTCTGAGTGTAAGCCACAACAACTCTTTTTGATTGGTCTTTTCTTTATTCTTTTAATTATTATTTTGCTCTTGTAGTCCTTAACAAATAGATCATAACCAATGTTTTATGCTTTATTCTTGATTTTCAAAGAACCTTCGGATCGCAGATGAATCATGATCCAACAATAGGGTGACCTGGAGCTCATCTTTCGGCATGCAAGGTATTCAGGTAAGAGTCTGATAACTTTTAGAATAAACACACACAAAATGCTGGAGGAACTCCCTGCTGAATTCATCCAGTATTTTGTGTAGATCCTGCCTGGCCTGTTGAGTTCTTCCAATATTTTCTGTCTGTTGCTTGAATTTCCAGCATTGGCAAATTTTATCTTGATTGTAACTCTTGTAATAGCCGTCTTTGAGCCTGGTTAGATGTGACTGTCATGTCTGCTGTCATATGGGAGAAGGGAATCACACACTCAGCGATTCCAGAACAGCTTCTTCCCTTTATTGGAGTATTGGAGTATAAAAATATTATGCAGTATAAAACTTGTCTCGTTTGCTGTGTAACTAGTCAGTCTGCTATGCATGTACCCAATTTAGTAGAATGAAGTCTTAGGAATGTAGAAGACAATAGTATGTTAATGAGAGGTAGCTAAAGAAATGTAGATTAGAACATTGCTCAGTTCTGGGTTTATTATCTGCTATGCATGTACCCAAGATGAAATGCTAGGAATGTAGAAGACAATGGTGTGGTAATGAGAGGCAGCAAAGAGGTGTTTTGCTTTGAACTTGTTTGCTGTGTAACCAAAACTATGTAGTCAGCCTTGATGTAGATTATGTAGTTTGAACTTGCTATTTGCTATGCATGTACCCAATTTAGTAGGAGAATGAAATCTTAAGAATGTAGAAGATGGTGTGTTGGTGAGAGACAGCTGGGAGATGTGGATTGGAACATGATTAAGTCAATGGGACGTTCGTGTGAAACTGGACCAGGATTTTGCTATAAAAAATGCCATGTCCGAGGATAGGTGGGCAATCAGCGACTAGCTCAATGACTGTCTCAGCTTTGATTTGCAAACTAAAGTTTAACCCTTCTTGAAGAATCTTCTGCGTCTCTTGGTCATTTGCGAGGCACAAAAAACCACAACACCTTCTGCCATCCAATTCCTAAATGGATATTGAATCTTTGGACACTACCTCACATTTTTTAATACATAGTATTTCTGTTCTTCCAAATTTTTTTATTCTATTCAGTATCTGTATACAGTAATTGATTTACTTGCTTATTTATTATTATTATTTATATTTTATTTTATATTTTTTCTCTGCTAGATTATGTATTGCATTGAACTGCCACTGTCCAGTTAACAATTTTCACGTAACATGTCGATGATAATAAACCTAATTCTGTGAAGAGAGAATATCCAGTGTCAGGGTGTGCACTGAACCCGGATATGAAGAAACAACAAAATAGACAGTAGGTTCAGGAGTAGGCCATTCGGCCCTTCTAGCCAGCACCGCCATTCACTGTGATCATGGCTGATCATACACAATCAGTACCCCGTTCCTGCCCTCTCCCCATATCCCTTGATCCCACTAGCTATAAGAGCTCTACCTAACTCTCTCTTGAACGCATACAGAGACTTGGCCTCCAAAAACCCTTTTGTGCTCTAGGATTTTCTATGGTTCTATGTTTCAAACCCTTCAGTCCTAATAACACCTCCATAAATGCACCTTTTCCAATTTAATGACATCCTTCCGTATACCTCGGTGATCAGGACTACACACCATAAGACCACAAGACCATAGATATAGGAGCAGCATTAGGCTATTTGACCCATTGAGTCTGCTCTGCCATTTCATCATAGTTAATTAATTTCCCTCTGTCCCAATCTCTTGCCATCTCCCTGTATACTTTCATACCCTGGCTAGTCAAGATTTCATCAACCTCCACTTTAAATTTATTCAATGACTTGGCCTCCACAGCTATCTGTGGCAATTAAATTCCACAAATTCACCACTCTCTGATTAAAGAAATTCCTTATCATCTTCGTTCTAAATGGATATCCCTCAACTGCCCGGCTGTATCCTCTGGTCTTAGACTCCCTCACCATAAGAAACATCCTCTCTGCATCCATGTTATCAAGGCCTTTCAACATTAGATAGGTTGCAATGAGTTCCCCTTCATTCTTCTGAACTCCAGTGAGTACAGGTCCAGAGCCATCACATGCTCCTCAGGTGAAAAACCTTTCAATCCCAAAATCATTTTTGTGAGTCTCCTTTAAACCTTCTCCAATGTTTGTGCATACTTTCTTAGGAAAGGGGCCCAAAACTGCACAGAATACTCCATGGGAGGCCTCGCTAGTGCTTTATGAAGCCTTAACAACACCTAGGTCATTCGCATCTACATCAGTTTTAACATGATATCGCAACTCGTGCATTCAGTGATCCAACTGATGAAGGCAGGTGTGCCAAATGCTTTCTTCATTATCCTGTACTGCTGCCACTCTCAAGGAGCTCTATCTTTGTACCCCTCGCTCTCTCTGTTCTACAGCACTGTCCAAGGCTTGCCTTTTGCTGTATATATTATGGTCTGGTTTAACTTCCCAAACTACGACACTTTGTACTTATCTGTGTACAGGAAGTAGACAGAGCACCAAGCGAAATGGCGTCATAACAACAACCAATCCCTCAATGCCATCAAAACAAAAGAGTTGTTCATTGATTTCAGGATGAAGCAGTGTACGTACAGCATCAATGATGTAGAGGTTGTGAAGTTTGAGCCCTTCAAGTTCCTAGGAGTGAACATCAACATCCTGTCCTGTTCTAACCATGTGGACATAATGGCCAAGAAAGCTCACCAACTCCTCTACTTCCGTAAGAGACTAAAAATCTTTTGGCATTTTCCCCTCTCTGAGTTTTATTAATGAAGTAAAGGAAGTATCTGATCTGGAAGCATCACTGCTTGATATGGACACTTCTCTGTTTATGAGTGAAAGAAACTGCAGATAACCGTGGACATGTCTCAGTTTATGATGGAAACCACCCTGCCCTCCATCAATTCTGTTTACATTTCTTGCTGCCTGCGCAAAGCCGCCAACACACCTCAGACATTCTCTGTTCACCACAAACACCCCCCCCCCCCCACCCCATCGCAAATCAGGCAGATAATCAAAGCCTAAAAGTCATGTCACTAGGCTGCAGGACAACTTCTGTCATCAATATCATTATATCATCACCATGTGCTGTGTTGTATAATGTGGGTGATCATGGCTTTTGACCGTGATTGTTCTTGGCAATATTTTCTACACAAGTGGTTTGCCATTGCCTTCTTCTGGACAGTGTCTTTACAAGATGGGTGATGCCATCCATTATCAACACTCTTCAGAGACTGTCTGCTTAGAGTGGTCACATAACCAGGACGTGTGATATGCACCAGCTGCTGATCTGACTAACCATCGCTTCATGAAACCCTGATCAGGGCCAGGGGTGGGTGGGTCTCTCAGCAGATGCTACAGTTTTCCCAAGATTCACCCGCAGGCCAGTGGAGCGAAGGAGCACCTCACACCTCCTTGGTAGAGACGTATCTTCACCTCGCCATTCACCAGCTTCT
Source organism: Hypanus sabinus (assembly GCF_030144855.1). Lineage (NCBI taxonomy): Eukaryota > Metazoa > Chordata > Chondrichthyes > Myliobatiformes > Dasyatidae > Hypanus > Hypanus sabinus. The sequence goes on from NC_082730.1 coordinate 2,906,375, forward strand.
ATAATACTGTTATCAGACCTTAGAACAATTTCCAGTTATAATAAAATTACAGCTTGATCTCACAATTTACCTTGCTTTGACATTGGCCACTATTGTCCACCTGCACTGCAGTTCTCTGTAAATGCAACACTTTATTCTGTATTCTGTTATTGTTTTTTTCTTTTACCATCTCAATGCACTTGTCATGAACTGAGCTGTATAAAGAGTATCCAGACAAATTTTCACATTTGTACCTGTAACAATAATAAACCAATTTACCAATTTCTCCACAATGAATACAAATGTGCAGTATTCATTTCAGACCTCACCCATCTCCTGAGGCTCCACACAGAGATGGTCTTATCATTCCTTATTATCTCCCGAGTTACCCTTGTTCTTAATTTAATTGGAGAATATTTTAGGATTGTCTCATCTGGCAACGCTGTCCTTTTAGCCTCCTGATTCCTTCTTGTGTTCTACATCCCTTTTACTCCTCAAGCGATTTACCTGATCCCAACCTATACTTCATTGTTTTTCTTTGCCAGAGCTTCAATATCCCTCTTCAACCAAGATTCCTTAACCTTACAATTTTTTTTCCCTTTCACTCTAACAGGAGTATACTCTCTCTGAACTCTCATTACCTTTTTTTTCTACAAGGCTTTCACTTGTCAGACTTCTTTTTACAGACAAACAGCCTCTCCTGGTCCACCACAGCCAGTTCTTGTATAATGCCATCAGAATTAGTCTTGTCCCAATGTAGGAATGTACTGGCAAGCTGGATGGAACCCAAACCCACATGGATAACTTCACTCACCTCACCACACCACTGAGGAGCAGAAGATATTCTTATTACTGAGAATTCGGAAATAAGAAGAAGGTGATAACTTTGGTGGAATTCTACTATTGGCCTCAGGTGTTCTGTGGGAATCACAGGACCAAATATGTAGGGAGTTCACAGATAAGTGTGAAAGAACAACTGGATTTCAATGGTCAGCATTCTTAATTTCCATAATATTGACTGGGACTACCATAGTGTTAAAGGTTTGGATGAGTTTGAATTGGTTGTATCCAGAAACGTTTTCTCACACAATTTCCAGTGGACAAAACACAAGCCATTAGCCCTCAGCGTTACATTTGTGGGGGCTTATCTGGGATAGAATTCTATGGGTGCTTTATGACCACTCTGCTTAAATAAAATTCAGTTGGAATGGCAGCAGCTGCTTTTCGGTGCTGGTGTGTGGCTGCAAAGGTGGCAGAGAGTAATGTGTGTGTGTTGAGGGGGTGGAGACTAGTGTACTGGATGAAGTGTTATTTCGAGGTTTGAGTGCAGTTAAAACTTTTGGCAAAGTGGAAATCGTATCACAGAACTTTGATTTTGAGACAGATACAGATCTGGTGTTAGTGCAGACAAGTGAGGACATAACAGGGGCGGAGTTCCCAGAGGAGACTGGCATCCCCGGAGAGGCGGAGCCATGGCACCTGCAGAGTGTCAGGGAGGGAGGGGCCAAAGCTCAGTGAGCAGAGTTACCAGCAGAGGCGGGGAGGAGATCTTAGGGAACGGATTCTTTCGGTGCTGGAGGATGAAGGGAAGGAGTGGTCAGATTTGGAAAAGTTGGTCATTTCCCGCTCCACAGTGAAAGGCGAGAGTTCTGAGTTCGCCTCTGCACTCACCTCCTTAGCGAACAGGGCAGAGGGGCCCTGCCAGAAGTCAAGAGTCTTCTCGGGGATAACACCCACTCCCGAGGGTGAAGAGGATTATGAGACATGGGTAGAGCAAACGTCGCAGTTGTTAAGTGGGAGGACTCTGTCAACAGAGTGAGATCCTCAGTTGTAGCCCCCGGTGGGAATGGGAGCCAGCTCCAACCAGCAACTGATAAAGGAGGTGGTGGCCGAGCTGAGGACAGAGGGGTTGGTAGGGAGGGCTTTGCCCCCCCCAAAGGACGGACAGCACAGGATGCTGAGAGTAGCGGGAGGTCTGCAAGAAGAGGGGCAGCTGGTGATGTGTGCTATAACTGTGGGAAAGAGGGGCTTATGAACAAAAAGAGGTATGTCCAGAAGGTGAAGTTCTCCCAACTCCTGTCAGGAGACCGAATCCTCACCAGGAACTTGGGACTACCTGGGAAACACAAGCTGGCTGATCGCTGGGCAGGTACACCCTATGTAGTACAGAGTCAGTTGCAAAATCTACCGGTTTTCTGGGTGAGGCCCGAGGATGGGAGAGGCCTGTCAAGATTCTCCACCGGAATCACCTGTTGTCCCTGGGGCGAGGTGTACAGGTAGAGCGGGAGCCCAAGATGCCAGCTGCGCCTCGTACCAGGACTCTGCATCCATGCAGGGTGGATGACGAGCCCACCCCGGGAGAGTCCGGCCTGGGCCCAGTCCCTGTGAGGGATACTGACTCGGAGGATGATGACTTGGAAGATTGGTACATGCTGCCATTCGCTGATGCCCCCATGATGGAAGAGGAGACCCCTGGCCCTTTCCCCACTGGGTTAGACAGGGTAAGAGGGGCTAGTGATGAGAAGTTGGAGGTACCACTGAATGCTGGAGAGGAGGATGTGGGACCTGAGTGAGAGACAGCGGGTTCTGAGGTGCAGAGGAGCATGGGTGACCACTCACAGGAGGATTTGCCTCGTAGTTTCCACGAATCTCCCGTATTGTCAGAGGTGGAGGAGTTAGAAGAGTGGGTGCACAGATCACAGAGAAGTAGGCACCCCTCAAATAGGTTGGCCTATGTAGCACCTGGGGAACAGGGTATGATCTCCAGTTTTCGGGAGTTATGCCACTGGTTTCTGCACTTGGATTGGGCTGTGTGTTTTGCAGGAAGGGTTGGTGAATTATCTGAATGTCATGAGGGCATGACTTAATTCCATGGGGGAAGAATGTAGGGTTCTCAGACGATGAATTGTAATGTTAACTGTTAACTGCATATATAAAATGGCTTCTCTGTAGCAATAATGAAATGGCTTCTTTGTATGTAACAGATGAGGTAATGCTGTTTAGTTGAAATGCTTGGGTTATAATTATTGATAACGGAGGAACTAACCAATGGAAGCGATATTATTCTATCTGTATGTGTGGGAACCTGGAGTCAGTGTGCAGGGTTTTCGGGAGGAGAATCAGGGAGGAAAGATGTGCTGGACTTGTTCTGTTCAACCACCAATGTTGGTCCCAGGCGGCATGTCGAGGAGGTCGGAGAAGATCGAATGGTGGACAGAAGGTTTTGATAATTGAGCTCCAGTGATTGTGCCTGAACTGACTGAACTCTGATATGTTTTGGCACCCTTTTCTTTCTTTTTTATATTGTAGACTGCGCAGGCGTGTGACATAGCGCGCCAAAGGTTTAAAAAAAAGACCACCATATACAGCGGCCAGCGTCGGAGTGGAATGAGTCAGAGTGGGACGGCTTTGGCTCAACAGGCTTCAGTGTGAACAGGCAGAGGCGAGGGTAGGTCCCCGCTAAGGTTTGTTTATGTTCATCTAGAGTAGAGAGAATGCCAGGCAGGATGCTGGAATGCTCCTCTTGAAGGATGTAGGAAATCAGGGAGACCTCTGGTGTCCCTGACAATGAAACCTGCAGGAAGTGCATCCAGTTGCAGCTCCTAACAGACCGCATTAGGGAACTGGAGCAGGAGCTGGATGACCTCCGGATCATTAGAGAATAAAGAGTTTATAGATAGTAGCTATAGGGAGGCAGTTACACCAAAGGAGCAGTGCACAGGTAATTGGGTTACAATCAGGCAAGGGAAGCGGAAAGGGCTGGCAGGGAAGGGCTCCCCTGTGGTCATTCCCCTCAACAAGTATACTGATTTGGATACTGTTGGGGGGCCATGACTGGCCTGGGACAAGCTGCGGCAGCTGGATCTCTGGCACTGAGTCTGGTTCTGCAGTGCAGAAGGGAGGGGGGAAGAAGAGGGGAGTGGTAGCGATAGGGGACTCGATAGCTACAGGTACAGACAGGAGGTTTTGTGGTCATGACAGAGACTCCCAGATGGTTTGTTGCCTCCCGGGTGCCAGGGTCAGGGATGACGCTGATCGCGTGCACAGCATTCTGAAGTGGGAGGGTGAGCTGCCAGATATCATGGTACACATCGGTACCAATGACATAGGAAGAAAGAGTGAGGAGATCCTGAAGAGTGAGTATAGAGAGCTTGGTAGGAAGTTAAAAAGCAGAACCTCGAGGGTGGTAATCTCAGGATTGCTACCTGTGCCACGTGCCAGTGAGGGTAAGAATAGGAAGCTCTGGAGGATGAACGCGTGGCTGAGGACCTGGACTAGGGGGCAGGGTTTCAGATTTCAGGATCATTGGGACCTCTTCTGGGGCAGGTAGGACCTGTACAAGAGAGACAGGTTACACCTCAACCACAGGGGGATCAATATCCTTGCAGGGAGGTTTGTTAGTGCTATTGCGGGGGGGGGGGGGGGGGTGTTTAAACTAGATATGCAGGGGGATGGGAACCAGTGCCAGAGTAGATAGTGCAGCAGGGCTGAAAATAAATGTTGTTGAAGTTTCATGTAAAGTCACAAATAGAAGGGTTGTGTGTGGTGGTAACAATCTTCTGAGGTGTGGGAAAGGCTGACGAGCTGAGGGCATGGATTGAAATGTGGAATTATGACATTGTAGCCATTAGTGAAACTTGGCTACAGGAGGGGCAGGACTGGCAGCTTAGTGTTCCAGGGTTCTGATGTTTCAGATGTAATAGAGGCAGAGGCATGAAGGGTGGTGAGGGGGGGCATTGCTAGTCAGGGAAAATGTTACTACAGTGCTCAGCCAGGACAGATTAGAGGGCTTGTCTACTGAGGCCATATGGGTGGAGCTGAGAAACAGGAAAGGTATGACCACATTAATGGGGTTGTATTATAGACCACCCAATAGTCAGCGAGAATTGGAGGAGCGAATCTGGAGAGAGATAACAGACAACTGCAGGAAACAAAAAGTTGTAATAGTAGGGGATTTTAATTTTTCACACATTGATTGGACTGCCTTACTGTTAAACGTCTAGATGGGTTAGAATTTGTGAAATGTGTTCAGGAAAGTTTTCAAGATCAATATATAGAGGTACTGACGAGAGACGATGCAATATTAGATCTCCTATTAGGAAACAAGTTAGGACAGGTGACGGAACTGTGTGGGAGAATACTTTGGTTCCAGTGGTCATAACACCATGAGTTTTTACTTGATCATGGATAAAGATAGATCTGGTCCTCGGGTTGAGGTTCTAAACTGGAAAAAGGCCAAATTTGAAGAAATGAGAAAGAATCTAAAAAGCGTGGATTGGGACAGGTTGTTCTCTGGCAAGGATGTGATTAGTAAGTGGGAGGCCTTCAAAGGAGAAATTTTGAGAGTGCAGAGTTTGTATGTTCCTGTCAGGATTAAAGGCAAAGTCAATAAGAATAAGGAACCTTGGTTCTCAAGGGATATTGGAACTCTGATAAAGAAGAAGAAAGAGATGTATGATGTGTATAGGAAACAGGGAGCAAATAAGGTACTTGAGGAGGATAAAAAGTGCAAAAAAATACTTAAGAAAGAAATCAGGAGGGCTAAAAGAAGACATGAGGTAGCTTGGGCAGTCAAGGTGAAGGATAATCCACAGAGCTTCTACAGGTATATTAAGAGCAAAAAGATAGTACTAGATAAATTTGGTCCTCTTGAAGATCAGAATGGTCGGCCATGTATGGAACCAAAAGAAACGGGGGAGATCTTTTATTTTTTTATTGCGTCTGTATTTACTGAGGTCATGGAACCTACACAGATTGAAGAGGAGGAGGTGCTTGCTACCTTGAGGCAAATCAGAGTAAATAAATCCCCAGGACCTGACAGGGTATTCACTTGGACATTGAAGGAGAGTAGTGTTGAAATTGCAGGGGCCCTGGCAGATATATTTAAAATGTCGGTATCTATGGGTGAGATGCCGGAGGATTGGAGGATAGCTCATGTTGTTCCATTGTTTAAAAAATGCTCTAAAAGTAATCCAGAAAATTATAGGCCGGTAAGTTTGACATCGGTAGTAGGTAAATTATTGGAAGGAGTACTAAGAGATAGGATCTGCAAGTATTTACTTAGACAGGGACTTATTCGGGAGAGACAACACGGCTTTGTGCGTGGTAGGTCATGTTTAACAAATCTACCAGATTTTTTCAAGGAGGTTACAAGGAAAGTGGATGAATGGAAGGCTGTGTATGTTGTCTCCATGGACTTCCGTAAGGCCTTTGACAAGGTCCCGCATGGGAGGTTAGTTAGGAAGATTCAGTCGCTAGGTATACATGGTGAGGTAGTAAACTGGATTAGACATTGGCTCAATGGGAGAGAGCCATGGAGTGGTAGTGGAGAATTGCTTCTCTGAGTGGAGGCCTGTGACTAGTGGTGTGCCACAGGGTTCAGAGCTGGGTTATTTGTCATCTGCATCAATGATTTGGATGATAATGTGGTAAATTGGATCAGCAAGTTTGCTGATGATACCAAGATTGGAGGTGTAGTGGACAGTAAGGAAGGGTTTCAAAGCTTGCAGAGAGATCTGGACCAGCTGGAAAAATGGCAGATGGAGTTTAATACAGACAAGTATGAGGTATTGCACTTTGGAAGGACAAACCAAGGTAGAGCATACAAGGTAAATAGCAGGACACTGAGGAGTGCAGTAGAACAGAGGGATCTGGGAATACAGATATAAAATTCCCTAAAACTGGTGTCACAGGTAGATAGTGTAGTAAGGAGAGCTTTTGGTACATTGGCCTTTATAAATCAAAGTACTGAGTATAAGAGTTGGAACGTTATGATGAGGTTGTATAAGACATTGGTGAGGCCAAATTTGGAGTATTGTGTGCAGTTCTAGTCACCGAATTACAGAAGTATATTAATAAAGTTGAAAGAGTGCAGAGAAGGTTTACAACAGGTGCAGTGGCGGCAGAGGAACAGAGAGAAGGGAATAGTGTTTTTATAAGGTAGGGCTGAGAAGAGGTATCGGCAAGATAACTGAAAGTTAGTAGGCTTGTAAAAGACACCTATCTCCAGAGATGAAACAGAGCGATCGAGAAAGGGGATTGAGATGTCAGAGATGGTTCAGCTTCTTTCTTCATCCCCCATCCCCCCCTCACCGGCTCTCAGCGATTACCTGCTCGATTATATTTCTTCTCCCCCCAACCTTGTTATTCTGGCTCCCTCTACCTTTCCGGTCCTGATGAATGGTTTCCGTTTGAAACACAAACTGTTTATTCCTCTCATTTGCTGCCGCCTGAATTGCTGAGTTTCTCCAGCATTCATGTGCTTTGTCATTAGATCATATGAGATCCAGCAAGAGCTTGCCACTTGGATACAAAACTGGCACATTGGAAGGAGTCAGAGGGTGTTGGTGGAGGGTTGTTTTTCAGACTGGATGCCGGTTACCTCTGGTGTGTTGCAGGGGTCGGTACTGGGTCTTTTATTGTTCATCACCTATATCAATTATTTCCGTGAGTATGGTGTTGGCATGTTTGGAAAGTTTGTGGATGACATTAAAATTGGTGGGATAGTGGACAGTGAAGATGATTACCAGATCGTGATGAACTGGAGTGAGTGGACCAAATTTGAACAAATGCAAATGATTGCAGTTTGGTAACTTCAACCAGGCCAGGAATTAAAGAGTAAATGGGACGGCCCTTGGGATTTTTGTAGAACAGAGAGATCTAGGGATACCAATACACTGTTCGCTGAAAGTGATGACACAAATAGACAGGATGCCGAAGAATGTATTTGGCACACCTTCTGAGCTCTGTATGCAGGGCCATTAATATTATCAAGGATCCCACTCATACACCCAGCTTCCTCTTTGACTTTACACCATTAGGCAGGAACCGCCGGTGCATAAAAACAAGAACAGTCAGAATGGGTAAACAGCTTCTGAACTCCCTGCCATATCACATCTGACGTTTCACTACTAACTTGTTCTGTCCCTTACAATATTTAATGTATGCCTTTAATTTGTTCATTTATGCTTAATTAATTTGTAAATTAAATTTTTATTTTCCAAAGTTATTGTGTATTATATGAATGTTAATTGTACTTATGTGCTTTATACCCTGCTCCAGAGAAACATTGTCTTGTTTGACGGCCTACATGGATATAGTTAAATGACAATAAATTCAACTTGACACTCGCTTTCATTCTGGAAAATTAGGACAAACCAGTGCTACAAAGCTGGCCCACTTTCCAGTTCAATGACATTTCTGACATTACTCAAAGTATTATGCAACATTTAAACCAGAAAGGATATCACCAGGACTGGAGGGTTGAGTTATAAGGAAAAACTAATAGGTGGGGATTTTTTCCCCGAGACCATTGGAGGCTGAGGAGTGACCTTGCAGAGATATGTAAACTCATGAGGAGTGTAACTAATGTGGATGGTCACAGCTCTTTTCCCAGAGGAGAGGAGGAGAATTGAGAGGCCATAGATTTCAGGTGAGAGGGGGCAACATTGTGTGTTCACATCAAGTCAAGTCACTTTTATTGTCATTTCGACCATAACTGCTGCTACAGTACGCAGTAAAAATTAGACAACTTTTTTCAGGACCATGGTGTTACATGACATGGTACAAAAACTAGACTGAACTATGTAAAAAACAACACAGAAAAAAAACTACACTGGACTACAGACCTACCTAGGGCTGCATAAAGTGCACAAAACAGTGCAGGCATTACAATAAATAATAAACAAGACATTAGGTCAGTAAGTTGTCAGTCCAGGCTCTGGGTATGGAGGAGTCTAATAGTTTGGGGGAAAGAAACTGTTACATAGTCTGGTCGTGAGAGTCCGAATGCTTCGGTGCCTTTTCCCAGATGGCAGGAGGGAGAAGAGTTTGTATGAGGGGTGTGTGGGATCCATTATAATGCTGTTTGCTTTGCAGATGCAGCATGCAGTGTAAATGTCCGTAATGGCAGGAAGAGAGACCCTGATGATCTTCTCAGCTGACCTCACTATCCGCTGCAGGGTCTTGAAATCCGAGATGGTGCAATTTCCGAACTAGGCAGTGATGCAGCTGCTCAGAATGCTCTCAATACAACCCCTGTAGAATGTGATGAGGATGGGGGTGGGAGATGGACTTTCCTCAACCTTTGCAGAAAGTAGAGATGCTGCTGGGCTTTCTTTGCTATGGAGCTGGTGTTGAGGGGCCAGGTGAAATTCTCCACCAAGTGAACACCAAGAAATTTGGTGCTCTTCAAGATCTCAACGGAGGAGCTGTCGATGTTCAGTGGGGAGTGGTCGCTTCATGCCTTCCTGAAGTCAACAACCATCTCTTTTGTTTTGTTCACATTCAAAGACAGGTTGTTGGCTCTGCACCAGTCCGTTAGCCGCTGAACCTCCTCTCTGCAAGCTGACTCGTCGTTCTTGCTGATGAGACCCACCATGGTCGTTTCACCGGCAAACCTGATGATGTGGTTTGAGCTGTGTTGGAGCACAGTCATGGGTCAGCAGAGTGAACGGCAGTGGATTGAGCACACAGCCCTGGGGTGGGGGGGGGGGCCCACTGTCCTCAGTGTGATGTTGTTGGAGATGCTGCTCCCAATCCGGACTGACTGAGGTCTCCCAGTCAGGAAGTCTAGGATCCAGTTGCAGAGGGAGGTGTTCAGTCCCAGTAGGTTCAGCTTTCCAATCAGTTTCTGAGGAATGATTGTGTTGAATGCTGAACTGAAGTCTATGAACAGCATTCAAATGTATGTGTCTTTTTTGTCCAGGTGGGTTAGGGCCAGGTGGAGGGTGATGGCAATGCTGTCATCTGCTGAGCGGTTGGGATGGTACGCAAACTGCAGGGGGTCCAGTGAGGGGGGCAGCAGGGTCTTGATGTGCCTCGTGACAAGCCTCTCGAAACACTTCATGATGATGGATGTGAGAGCAATAGGACGGTAGTCATTGAGGCAGGACACTGAAGACTTCTTCGGCACGGGGACGATGGTGGCGGCCTTGAAGCATGTTGGAACGTTGGCGCTGCTCGGGAGATGTTGAAGATGTCAGTGAGAACATCTGCCAGCTGGTCTGCACATCCTCTGAGCACTCTACCAGGGATATTGTCGGGTCCAGCAGCCTTCCATGGGTTGACCCTGCACGGGGTTCTTCTCACATCGGCCACGGTGAGACACAGCACCTGGTGATTTGTAGGAGGGGTGGACTTACTCACCGCCATGTCATTTTCCGCCTCAAACCAGGCGTAGAAGTTATTCAGTGCATCTGGGAGGGAGGCATCACCTGCACAGTCAGCTGATGTTGTCCTATAATTGGTGATGTCCTGGATGCCCTTCCACATGCACTGCGTGTTGCCTCTGTCCTGGAGGTGGCTATGGATTCACTGGGCATGTTCACGCTTTGCCCCTCTGATGGGCCGGGACAGTTTGGCCCTTTCTGATGTTAGGGCTGCCTTGTCTCAATAGATAATAGACAGTAAATGCAGGAGTAGGCCATTCGGCCCTTCTAGCCAGAACTGCCATTCACTGTGATCATGGCTGATCATACACAATCAGTACCCCGTTCCTGCCCTCTCCCCATATCCCTTGACCCCACTATCTATAAGAGCTCTATCTAACTCTCTCTTGAATGCATCCAGAGACTTGGCCTCCACTGCCTTCTGGGGCAGAGCATTCCACATATCCACCACTCTCTGGGTGAAGAAGTTTTTCCGCATCTCTGTTCTAAATGGCCTACCCCTTATTCTTAAACTCTGGCCTCTAGTTCTGGACTCACCCAACAGCGGGAACATGCTTCCTGCCTCCAGTGTGTTAAATCCCTTAATAATCTTATATGTTTCCATCAGATCCCCTCTCATCCTTCTAAATTCCAGTGTATACAAGCCCAGTCACTCCAATCTTTCAACATATGACAGTCCCGCCTTTCCGGGAATTAACCTTGTGAACCTACGCTGCACTCCCTCAATAGCAAGAATGTCCTTCCTCAAATTTGGAGACCAAAACTGCACACAATACTCCAGGTGGGGTCTCACCAGGGCCCTGTACAGCTGCAGAAGGACCTCTTTACTCCTATACTCAGTTCCTCTTATTATAAAAGCCAGCATGCCATTAGCTTACTTCACTGCCTGTTGTACCTGCATGCTTGTTTTCATTGACTGATGTACAAGTACACCTGGATCTCGTTGTACTTCCCCTTTTCCTAACTTGACTCCATTTAGATAGTAATCTGCCTTCCTGTTCTTGCCACCAAAGTGGATAACCTCACATTTATCCACATTAAACTGCATCTGCCATACATTTGCCCACTCACCCAACCTGTCTCCTGCTCTGAAGGCAGAGTCACGGGTCCTCAGCAGTGCACACACCTCTGCGGTCATCCATGGCTTCTGGTTGGCATGTATAGTGATGGTCTTGGACAGAGTAACATCATCAATGCACTTGCTGATGTAGCTGGTCACTGATGCTGTGTACTCCTCTAAGTTGCATCCTCCCTGAACATGTGCCAGTCAGTGTGCTCAAAGCAGTCTTGAAGAGCAGAGATGGCTCCTGCTGGCCAGGTTTTCACCTGCTTCTGAACTGGTCTGGAGCGCCTGATGATCGGTCTGTGTGCTGGGATTAGCATAACAAAAACGTGGTCCAAGTAACCGAGGTGGGGATGGTGCTCTGCCTGGTGCATGTCGGGGATGTTTGTGTAAACCATGTCCAATGCGTTCTCCCCCCTCATTGCAAAGTCCACATACTGATGGAACTTGGGGAACACTGACTTAAGGTTCGCGTGGTTAAAATCACCGGTGACAATAAACAGTCCATCAGAGTGTGCGTTCTGCAGTTTGCTAATAGCCTCATACAGTTCACAAATCGCTTCCTTAGCATTAGTGCTGGGGGGAATGTGGACACTGAAAATAAGGACAGAGGATGTTGGTGGTGGATATTGATGGCACAGTAGTATAGGGATCAGCACAAAGCTTTAGAGTACAAGCGACCCTGGCAAAATTCCCACTGCTCCCTATGAGGAGTTTGTACACCGTCCCCATGACTCTGTCGGTTTCCTCAGGGTGCTCCGGATTCCACCCATAGTCCAAAGGCCTACCAGCTGATAGGTTAATTGGTCATTGTAAATTGTCCCATAGTTAGCTCAGCGTTAAATTGGGAGTTGCTGGGCAGCATGGCTTGAAGGACCAGAAGGGTCTACTCAGTGTTCTATCTCAATAAAAATTATGGATCAAGGTGCCAGAAGAGGTGCTAGATGTGGTTAACACTGTATCAAAAGATATTTGGACAGATAGATGGATAGGAAAGATTTTGAGGAATATGGATCAAATGCAGGCAAATGGGACTAGCTCAGGGAGATCTTGATTGATCTGGGCAAATTGGGACAAAGGACCTATTTCTCCATTGTGAACCTTTGACTGTAAACATGCTGCAGCTATGTTTCTCTCTGATTCTGGGTCAGGTGTCCTGGGCAAGAAGGAGAATATCAAGTTAAGTCAAGTCAAGTTTATTGTCATTTCGACCACAAACTGCTGGTACAGTACACAGTAAAAACGAAACAATATTCCTCCAGGACCATGGTGCTACATAAAACAACACAAAACTACACTAGACTATATAAGACAGCACAAGGCTACACTAGACTACGTAAAACAACATAAAAACTGCATGAGACTACAGACCTGCACAGGACTACATAAAGTGCACAAAACAGTGCAGGGCAGTACAATAATTAATAAACAAGACAATAGGCACAGTAGAGGACAAATATAATAATAAATGATGTACATGTCAATCCAGACTCTGGGTATTGAGGAGTCTGAGGGCTTGGGGAAAGAAACTGTTGCACAGTCTGGTTGTGAGAGTCCAAATGCTTTGGTACCTTTTGCCAGATGGCAGGAGGGAGAAGAGTTTGTGTGAGGGGTGTGTGGGGTCCTTCACAATGCTGTTAGCTTTGCAGGTACAGCCTGTAATGTCAGTTTCTCCATTATAAAGTCAGCAGGGCTGTAAACTGCTGAGTGCAGGAGCAACAGATGTTATTTTCCCACTGGAAATGTCTATCAGGTAGTTGTGTGGGTGATAGGTGAGCACTATGGAAAGTCATGCCTCTCTGCCAATCAACCTGATTCTAGCTGGACCTTCAGACCCAGGATATTGGGGCCACCTTTTGACCTGACTCCAGAGGCAGAGGGATCTAGTCTTGTTGCCACTGGTGGGCCTTCATTCTCTAGAGAATCTCAGAAGGGATTCCTCCGCCACTGAACCTCTTGATGGGACTCTGATGGATCTGGGTCAGTTGGAACATCTGACCTGCCACACAGTGTGTGACATGATCATAAGGAAAAGGTACCAGTGTGATTACTTTCATAGACATTTAAAGAGGTTTGGTTTGTCACCATATTCTTAAGCAATCTCCTCCCCACTATCAGTAGTATTGACATGAAGCGCTGCATCAAGAAAGCAACATCCTTCATCAGAGATTCTCACCATCCGGGCAATGCCATCTTATCACCATTACCATCGGCAGGAGGTACAGGAGCCTGATGTCCTCCTCCACCAGGTTCCAAAACAGCTACTTCCCTTCAGCCATTCAGTTCTTGAACCAACCACCACAATGCTAATCAGTACTGTCTGGAAACACTATAGTCATAGTCATGGAGAAGTATAGCATGGAGGCCCTTTGGCCCATCTAGACAATGCCAAAATCATTTAAACTGCCTTCTCCCATAAACCTCCACCAGGATCAAAGCTCTCCATACCCCAAACATCCATGTACATATCAAACTACTAAATGTTGAAATCAAGCTTGCATGCACCATTTTTGCTGGCAGCTCATCCCCCTCTCATGATCAGCTGAATGAAGAAGATTCCCCTTAAACTTTTCACCTTTCACCCTTAACCCATGACCTCTGGTTGTAGTCCCACCCAAAATCAGTGGATAAACGCAGCTTGCACTTACCCCTCATAATTTTGAATACCTCTGTCAGATCTCCTCTTAATCTTCTAAGTGACAAGATTGATCACTTTGCACGAAAATATACTTTGATTTTTTTTTGTCCTTTTTGTATAAATTGTGCTTATACTTTTCTTGTGAATACTGCTGATACGATTTGACATGCCTGTGGCTGATCATTGCCCTTGTGCACATGACAATGAACTTATCTATGACTTTAACAGATCAGCTGTCAACGGTGTTAAACTGGAAGAAAATGGGGAATCAGTCTGGAGCAGGAAGAGGACAACACCAGTGACGCAGGGGGTGGCTTCATGTTTCACAAATTGTCCGTTCTCAGGGAAGAGAGAGGGGAGCTGAGTTTCATGAAAAGCCAGAGCATCTGTGGGAGGTTAAGGGTTTGCTGCTAGCTGGTGAACAGCTAACGCTCAGAGGGAGGGTGTTTACTTGTACACTCTATCAAATGATGACAGGAAGTGTGAAAAGGCAAAAAAAAAGAGAGGGGGGGGAGAGAAGAAGCTGATCTGAGGAGAGACAGACAGGAATCATGGAAGCAAACAAATTAAGAGAGGACTGAAATAGGAAGAGATAGGGAGAGAAAGAGGAAGTGTTTGGGTAGGCAGATCTTGAGACTGGCCAGACTGAGAACTAAAGCGGATGAGAAAGGGTGAGGGTGAAGGTCAAGATGGTAATCAGTCAACAGCTATTCCAGTTTCAGGGTGTCGACTGAAACGAGGCCAGGGCATGGCACTCTCAGGCCTGCGTGACTGAGAAGCTAGATCAGTTCACATACATTTCACTGCCCTAAAAGCAATCAATCATTAAAATCTGACCTTACCCACATAAACAGCAAAGAGATAGGCACAGAATGAGTAGAGGAACTCCAATATGGGTATTTTGGTGTGTGTTTCCTTGGCGATTGTCGAAGGGAATACTTCACGTTCTGTATCTGGAGTGTACATTGGGACAGCGTATAGAGAACCTCACTTTCTCCTCAGTTCCTACTATCCCTGATCCGGAAGCCTTGGACAAGAACTATGGAAATAACAGAGGCCTTAGACAGAAGGAAGTGAAAAACATAATTCTTTTTGATTAAACTCACAATCTGAGATGGACAGCGTCAGCCAGAGGGAGATGAGAAACCAGCTGAAGGCCATACCTCTGCAGCAACTGCAGTGTTCGATAGGTCACGCTTCTGCTTGCAGCCGGTTCTTGGTTGTGAGCCGCCTGTTGAACGTGTATCAGCGTTGTGAGCACATTCAGGAAGCCACGACTTCACGTCAGCGCAGAGGCTTTGACAGTGGGTGGATGTCAGAGACTGATCCCTTCTGCATGATATGAAGATTTAAAGCGATTCTATTTGAAATCATTAATAGTAATCCCTCATTCCAAATAGACAACGGAACGCCATGGAACAACATGTCAGATAATATGGAAAAGCTACTTTTATGACATCCCATTATGAAAGCTTGAAGGCAATCGGGCAAAATCAAAAGGAAATCAGGTTTGACCAACTTTTTGAAGTTCTTGAAAGAAGTGACATGCTTTTTGGATGAAGGGGAACAGGAAAGACTATCACTTTGATTTCTGGAAGCCAAGTGATAAAGTGCTGAACCAGAAGTGTGTGCAGAAACTACAGGCCTGTGGTATTGGAAACAATGTGTTGGTGTGTCGGGTAGAAGATAGGCTGGATAACAGGGAATAATATGGCCATAAAATTCAAAATCCAAGGATGAGTTTATTGTCACGTGTGCAAGTACATCTTTGCAAATTAAAACTTACTTTCAGCCTAAACTCAGACATAGAGCATCCTATAAGCAGCCTAGACAAGACAAAGCATAATTATCCATAAACATGAGAAAATCTGCAGATGCTGGAAATCCAAAGCAACACAGAAACTGCAGGAGGGCCTCAGCAGCTCAAGCAGCATTCATGGAAAAGAGTAAACAGTCATGTTTTGAGAAAACATTTGAATTTGGAGAAGGAAGTCTGAGAATCAGAACGGAGGTGCTGCGGGAGCCATTTTGATTTTTCTTCTCATCGGAGTTAAGAGAGGCAGGACTGCGCAGGCGTGTGACATTGGGCAGTGAAGTGCTGAAGTTTCAAAAGGAACACAGCCTTATACAGTGGACTGTGTCGTTTTGCGGGCAGCGGAGTGAGCTGGGAGAAGAGTGAAAGATTAAGGGCTTGGGCTCAACGGGCTGAGGTGAGAACAGGCGAGGCAAGGTAGGTTTAGGTTTCAGTTTTTCCTGTTATTTGAGGAAAGGGGGAAGTATGAGTGTGAGGGAAGCTTATTGTTCTCAGTGTTGGACGTGGGAGGTCTTGGCGTCCCCTAGACTCCCAGACATCCACATCTGCGCCAGGTGCGCTGAGCTGCAGCTCCTAAGGGACCGTGTTAGGGAACTGCAGCTGCAGCTTAATGACCTTCGTCTGGTCAGGGAGGAGTTGATAGAGAGGAGTTACAGGCAGGTGGTCACACTGGGGCCACGGGAGGCAGATAGGTGGGTCACGGTTAGGAGGGGGAAGGGGAAGAGTCGGGTACCAGAGAGTACTCCAGTGGCTGTACCCCTCGACAATAAGTACTCTTGTTTGAGTACTGTTGGGGGGGGGGGGGGAGAAGCAACAGTGGCCAGGCCTCCGGCACAGAGTCTAGCCCTGTGGCTCAGAAGGGTAGGGAAAGGAAGAGAAAGGCAGCAGTGATAGGGGCCTCTTAGAGTACTGTGTTCAATTCTGGTCACATTATAGGAAGGATGTGGAAGCTATGGAGAGGGTGCAGAGGAGATTTACCAGGATGTTGCCTGGTTTGGAGAACAAGTCATGTGAAGCAAGGTTAGCAGAGCTGGGACTTTTCTCTTTGGAGCGTAGAAGAATGAGAGGGTACTTGATAGAGGTCTACAAGGTTATGAGAGGCATAAATAGGGTGGATAGTCAGTACCAGTTTCCCAGGGCACCAATAGCAAACACCAGAGGGCATATGTACAAAATTAAGGGAGGGAAGTTCAGGGGAGACATCAGGGGTAAGTTGTTTTTTGTCTGTGGTTTTTTTCCACAGAGGGTGGTGAGTGCCTGGAATGACTTGCCAGGAATGGTGGTGGAGGCTAAAACATTACGGGTATTTAAGAGCCTCTTGGACAGGCACATAGATGAAAGAAAAATAGAGGGTTATGGGTAGTGTGGGTTTAGTACTTTTTTTCAGGGTTATATGGCTCAGCACAACATGGAGGGCTGAAGGGCCTGTACTGTGCTGTAATGTTCTATGGCTCTATGGGACTCGATAGTTAGGGGGTCAGATAGGCGATTCTGTGGATGCGGTCAGGAGACCCGGATGGTATTTTTAAAAAGCGCAGGTAGGTGGGACTGGTCAGAGTAAGTGTTCGGCACGGACTAGAAGGGCTGAGATGGCCTGTTTCCGTGCTGTTATTGTTTTATGGTTATAAAAGACCCTTCATCAGGATTGAATGGAGAGTCTCAGACCGAAATGTCAAATGTTGTGGAGATTAGGACATTTTCCAACTGCTTCAAGACCCAAATGATTGAAGGGAAGTTGCTGTTCGTGTTCACCTATATACTTCCTGTAATTCAGATTTCTTTCCTCTATATTTATTTATCAGGTAGTTCATTGTATTGGTGTCATAAAGTTAACAAATTTTATGACATATGCCGGTGATATTAAACCTGATTCTGATTGAACTTAACCATGTAGGACTTCAAGCTTCTGCACCAACTGCCCAAAGATAGCTGCACAATGATGGCTTGGCTGAGATATTGGGGATCTTTGATGATGGATGTTGCCTTCTTGAGGCAGTGCCTCATTGGCAGGGAGGGATGTGCCTGTGCCGTGTTAGACAGATCCCACTACTTTATGCACCTCCTTACACCTCCATTATGTAATCAGGATAATTTCAACTGTAATTGCTTCAGAAGGAGTAGCAGACCGCACAACCCCATCTACATCAGTGTTGCGCAGGTGGAACAGGTCAAAAGCTTTAAGTTCCTCCGGGTGAATATCACAAATGACCTGACTTGGTCTAACTAAGCAGAGTCCACTGCCAAGAAGACCCACCAGCGTCTTCTGAGAAAGCTGAAGAAATTTGGCCTGTCCCCTAAAACCCTCACTAATTTTTATAGGTGCACCGTAGAAAGCATTCTTCTAGGGTGCATCACAACCTGGTATGGAAGTTGTCCTGTCCAAGACTGGAAGAAGCTGCAGAAGATCATGAATATAGCCCAGCACATCACACAAACCAATCTTCCATCCTTGGACTCACTTTACACCACACGCTGTCAGAGCAGTGCTGCCAGGATAATCATGGACAAGACCCACCCAGACAACACACTTTTTGACCCTCTTCCCTCTGGGAGAAGGTTCAGGAGCTTGAAGATTTGTACGGCCAGATTTGGGAACAGCTTCTTTCCAACTGTGATAAGACTGCTGAACAGATCCTGATCCAGATCTGGGCCGTACCTTCCAAATATCCGGACCTGACTTGCACTACCTTACTTTCCCTTTTCTATTTTCTAAATTATGATTTATAATTTAAATTTTTATTACAGTTACTTCAATTTGAACTTCAGGGAGTGCCAAGCACAGACTCAAATATCACTGTGATGATTGTACGCTCTAGTATCAATTGTTAGGTGACAATAAAGTATTAAGTATTTCAAGTATTGTCAGAGTGCCCAGTGACAAGCCCAGCTTTATGTAGGTGGCACACTTTCCTTCTACAGTGTTCGCATCCATGCACGGGACCTGAAACAAATTATCCAACATGTTTATGCACAGGAATTAATAAAAGTGCTGATCCTGTCCAACACAATTCATCAATGTAGACTGATGAATGTTCATCCTCTTTCTCTTCCTGAGTCAGGTCTGCAGATTTGCTGATAAGCCTTAAGACATACAGGAGCAGAATTATACCATTCAGCCAATCGAGTCTGCTATGCCGTTCAATCATTCCTCTCAACGCCATTCTTCTGCCTTCTCCCTGTTACCTTTGGAGCCCTGACTAATCAAGAACCTATGAATCTCCATTTTAAATACACAGTGACATGGCCTCTGCAGATCACTGTGGCAATAAATTCTGCAGATTCACACCCTTAGGGAAAATAAATCCTCCCTCATCTCTGTTACAAAGGAATGTTCTTGTATTCTAAGTCAGTATCCCCCTGGACCTAGACAACCCCACTTATTGGAAACATCCTTTCCATGTCCACTCTATATTCAATATTTTCAGTATTCAGTGGGTTTCAGTGAGATCCCCTAATATTCTTCTTAACATTGATAGCCCAAGCTAAAGCGTCTTATATATTAACCCTTCCATTGCCAGCATCATTCTCATGAAAGTCCTCCAGACCATCTCTAATGCCAAAATATCCTTATTCATAGATAAGGAATGAAAACTGCTCACAATACATTCCGACCAATGATGATACAAGCCATGGCATTATATCCTTGTTTTCATATACTGGTCATCTGAAAATGGTTGCAAACATTGCATTTGACATCTGTGGACACAGCAAAGAAACACAGATGGTAGTTTGCCTCCCAGGTGCCAAGATCTGGGATCTTTCTGATCGCCTCCACGATATCCTGAAGTGGGAAGAACAGCCAGAGGTTGTGGTACATATTGGAACCAACAACATAGGTAGGAAAAGTGAGGAGGTCCTGAAAACAGACTACAGGGAGTTAGGAAGGACGTTGAGAAGCAGGACCACAAAGGTAGTAATCTCAGAATTACTGCTAGTGTCACGTGACAGTGAGTATAGGAATAGAATGAGGTGAAGAATAAATGTGCAGCTGAGGGATGGGAGCAGGGGACAGAGATTCAGATTTCTGGATCACTGGGACCTCTTTTGGGGCAGGTGTGACCTATACAAAAAGGATGGGTTGCACTTGTAACCGATGGGGACCAACTTCCTGGCAGGGAGGTTTGCTGAGGCAATAGGGGAAGACTTTAAAGTAGAATTGCTGGGGGGTGGGAACTGAACTTAAGAGACAGGGGAAGGGGCGGTTGGCTCACAAATATAGAAAGCTTGTAGACAGTGCGAGAGGGATGTGCTCAGACCGATAGTTTGAGATGTGGCTATTCTAATGCAAGGAGTATTACGAACAAAGTGGATCAGCTGAAAGAGTGGATCAGAGCTTGGAGCTGTGATGCTGTGGCCATTACAGAGACTTGAATGGCTCAGGCAGGAATGATTACTTAGAGTGCCAGGCTTTAGATGTTTCAGAAAGGACAGGGAGGGAAGCAAAAAGAGGTAAAGGCATTGCACTGCTGATCACAGATACTGTCACAACTGCAGAAAAGGAGGAAGACATGGAGGGATTGTCTACTGAGTCTCTGTGGGTGAAGTTAGAGACAGGAAGGGGTCAATAACTCTAGTGGGTGTTCTTTATAGACCACCCAATAGTAACAGGGCATTGAGGAGCAGATAGGGAGGCAGATTCTGGAAAGGTGAAATAATAACAGGGTTGTCATGTGGAGAGCGGGACAACAATAGGATACAAAACTGGGCTGAGAAGTCGCAGATGGAGTTCAACCCAGATCAGTGTGATGTGTTTCATTTTGGTAGGTCAAATATGATAGCAGAATATAGTATTAATGGTAAGTTTCTTGGCAGTGTGGAGGATCAGAGGGATCTCGGATCCGAGTCCATACTCGGACCCCAAGGGGGCATACGGTACACTGGCCTTCATCAACCATGGGATTGAGTGTGGGAGCTGAGAGGAAATGTTGCAGCTATATACGACACTGGTCAGACCCCACTTGGAGTACTGTGCTCAGTTCTGGTCACCTCACTGCAGGAAGGATATGGAAACTATAGAAAGGGTGTAAAGGAGATTTAGAAGATTTTTTGCCTGGATTGGGGAGCATTCCTTATGAGTCTAGGTTGAGTGAAGTTGGCCTTTTCTGCTTGAAGTGATGGAGGACGAGAGATAACCTGATAAAGGTGTATAAGATGAGGAGTGTCATTAATAGTATGGATAGACAGAGGTTTTTTCCCAGGGCAGAAATGGCGAACAGAAAAGGGCACAATTTTATGGTGTTTGCAAGCAGGTACAGAGCGGATGTCAGGGGTAAGTTTTTATGCAGAGTGTGGTGAGTGCATGGAATGAGCTGCTGGTGATGGTGGTGGAGGTGGATACGATTGAGTCTTTTAGGAGACTCCTGGATAGGTACATGGAGCTTAGAAAAATAGAGGGCTGTGGTTATCGTAGGTAATTTGTAAAGTAAGTACATGTACGGCACAGCACTGTGGGCTGAAGGGCCAGTATTGTGCTGTAGGTTTTCTATGTTTCTGTTTCTCTCTTTGCTGCTGACTCAATCTTCAAGTTAACCTTTTGGAAATACTGCACCAGAACTCCAAAGCCCACTTGAACTAATTTCAGAATTCACTCCCTGTTCAGAAAATAGTCCATGCCTTTATTCCTTCTGTCTAAGTGTATGATCATCCAGTTTCATACACTGTATTCTACCAACCACTCCTTTGCCCATTCTCCTAATCTGTCTGTCCTGCAGACTCCCTACTTCCTCCCCTTCTCCTATCTTTGTATTGTTTGCAAATTTAGCCACAAAGCAATAATTTCCATCATCCAACTCATTGACATATGTAACCCCCTGGGTCGCCTCAGGCTCGCTCAGCTCATTCTTGTCTAGGGGGAGCAGCCTTCGGCCCCGCCAAACTGGGTAATCAGCTGGTGTGGATGCTGTGTGATGTCCCCGCCTCGCCCAAAACCAGACAGTACACCATATGCGATTAAATGAGTACAATTTATAAAGGTTACTATAACTAAGTGATTAATAACGATACAGTATATATGAAGAGAAAATTAAAGAAAAGGCGCCAAACTTATCAAAGTCCAAACCACTTCGTGCACAACCGTTGGAGCTCAATTACTGAAGTCTTCTGGCCACCATTCGATCCCCTCCAAACTCCTCGACTCGCAGCTCAGGACCCTCCGAACTCCTCGACACTCCAAACAGCTCAGGACCCTCCGAGTGGTCAACCAAGCACATCTAGCTTCATCCCCCCCCCCCCCGGAGAATCTCCCGGCCTCGGACCCCCCCTTTGGGGTCCGATCCTCGCCCAGCTTAGAGCATTGCGTCCTCTCTCTCGACCTCCTCGCGCCGATCTGCCCAAAAGCCCGTCAACAAAAGCTTACAGACTCAGAAGAAAGAACATTAATCCCCATTTGGTTTACAAAGGCATACCATTCTCGTTATCAGTAAATTAGCATTCCTGCTAGTTAACAAAAAGAAACCCTTTCCCAACAGTAACAAAGAAAAAAAAGAAACCCCCTTTACACACTTCCTCCACCAAATAAAAGTCATGTCCTCATGACTACTAAATAACTCGCCACCTTTCCTGCCAACACACCGTAACCCAAGCACAAACAGTGACATCTCCTCCCCACACAGTAACCCTCACGCCCTGTTCCTCAGGCGCTACTTAGGCCAACTATCTGGGAGTTCCCTAACCCTTCTGAGGCCTCCGTACCCCCTCACCTAAACCCTTCAGGCTCGGACACAACTGGGGATACCTTGGGCCCACTACCAACTCCTCTCTCAACCTCTCACTCATGCCCCACACTGCACACAGCTAACCCTCCCCGCTACACCTGACTCAATGCGAGAAGGGCCAAAGGTCTCTTCCTCAATCAAGGGAAAGTCAGCAAAAGGCAGCATGTACCACACATCCAGCACATCATCCATCGAATCTGTATTCTTCCTCATTCCTGTGATCGGTAGCTGCTGTTTGATCTTCTCCAAACAGAAACACATGGCCTGCACTGCTCCCGCAGTCTCTTCAGCCTCCTGTTCAGTATTCACTGCACTGCTCTCCAGCTTTTTCTTCCTCATGACTTCTTCCAGATCAACTTTCAGGTTTTGCACTTCATTTGAACTGTTGATGGTCATCTTCAGGTTCCCTTCAAGCTTCCGCTTCTCTCTTCTGAGATTCGTCTGTAATTTCTTCACCTCTGCAACCGCCCCTCTCCGGGTTCTCAGTTTGCTATTACCCTCAGTCAGACAACTTTCTTCATTCTCTCCAACTTGTAAGTCTTCCGAATGGTTCCAGATCACTTTCTCCAGTCTCTCCGTCTTCATTTCAAACTTGATTCTGTAGAGACAGTCTCTCACGAGCTACGACCTTCGCCAGCCCTGGCACGTGTCCCGAAAACACTTTAACTCGGTAGTTCTCAGTTGCTCCTGCAACGACCTCACTTCATATTCTCCTAAGGCAAATCCAAACACCAAGAGATCATCCACATACACCAAAACTCCAAACGCCTCCACATCCCCTATGGTCTTCCACCTGCCCCGCAGGAAGGTTGCAAGGGCTCCAGATATGCCCTGTGGCATCTTTTCGGACCCGAAGACTCCTAGGGAATTTATAACGGTCGTCTTCTCCTTGTCGGCCCCACTCATCGGGATCTGGCAACATCCACTCCTCAGATCCAGCACCTTAAACCACATCGCACCACTCAGACAGGCCATCGCCTCTCCGGCCCTCAGGGCCATATTCTGGTCACTGACAGTGCGCCTCTTCAACGCAATATAATCCATACACACGCTGCCTACATCTTCCACGGCTGTAGGGGCCAGTCGCCGCAACCCCTCTCTCTCCGAGGTGTCTTCAGCAGTCAACTCTCCTCCCTTGTGGTATTTCGCAGCGTCCACGAAGAGGGTCTCACCCTCAGATACTTCCCCCAGGCCGTACCACCACTGGCTCTTGTTTGAATTCAGTATCAGCCCAATGCTGCTACACACGTCCGCACAAGCAGCTCGAAACTCTGGGTGCATCGACAATGCCTCCAAACAGCGCTCACCCGCCTCCTCCGGGCAGGCTCCCAAGCGCACCAGCAGGATTTTGGTTCTCTCTAGAACAGAAACGCTGCCCGTCTCAACAGGGTCCGGACACATCAGCATTAACGATTCATGAACCTCAGTCTCCTCCACATTTGCCTCTAAGAACTCCATTTTCACTGACCAACAACCGTTGTCTGGATAATCACCGGCACTGGTACTCCAAATCTCCAGTGTCCTCAATGTCGTCAAGGATAAGTGCTTCCAATAACGGTTATGAAACAAACTGTACAGCAACTTCACCGGCGCCCCGGTGCCGAGGATGGCTTTAACTTGACTTCCATCCATCCGTAACAACACCTGTGCGCATGGCCCCTCTAAGCCTTCAGGAATAGGGTCTGTTCCTTTCGGGAGTTCCTTGGTACATTGCTGGGAACGTGCTCCCCCAGAGACCCCAAGCCGTTCACCCACTGGGCCTCCTCTAAGTTTCCCGACACCTCTCGAATCAACGGAACAACTGATCCCCTTGACAGATCCCCTTGGCACCACAAGCAATTTATCTGCCCCCCTAGGCAAAAAGGGATACCCTAAAAACTTCCCACCAATCTCCTGCCACGGATATGATAAGCCCCCCAGCTGCGGCATTTGACTTCCAGTCGAACCACACGCATTTTCCCACACTTTCCCAGAACTGGCAGCGGTCACTTCGAGGTCATTGCGCCCGACAGTTCTAACAAAGTCACCAGCCCGTCTACTCAAACTTTCAACCCGTCCCTGTCGCTTTCCCTCAGCCAAGTACTGCCACTCACCCAACAACTGAGGGGTCCGCTCCGCCCACGCCTCCGCTCCTTTAGGGCTGGACATTATTCCAATAACCGGGTGGAGCTCACCACTGCTGAAACATCCCAACCTGTCACTCCTCACTCTCCAAACAGTACGGACAACCC
The DNA here is from genome assembly GCF_030144855.1 of Hypanus sabinus. Taxonomy (NCBI): domain Eukaryota; kingdom Metazoa; phylum Chordata; class Chondrichthyes; order Myliobatiformes; family Dasyatidae; genus Hypanus; species Hypanus sabinus. The sequence goes on from NC_082730.1 coordinate 2,930,981, forward strand.
ATGGTCCCACCACCATTTCGTCAGCCAATAGCAACCACCCCACCCAACACACACACAGCGATAACCAGCAATCGCACACCCACAAAGGCACACCAGCTCTTCGCCGCAGACACAATTTAAAGAGGGTGATCACACAGCTTCCACAGAAATCAACCCCGGACGAGCACCCCACAATGTAACCCCCTGGGTCGCCTCAGGCTCGCTCAGCTCGTTCTTGTCTAGGGGGAGCAGCCTTCGGCCCCACCAAACTGGGTAATCAGCTGGTGTGGATGCTGTGTGATGTCCCCGCCTCGCCCAAAACCAGACAGTACACCATATGCGATTAAATGAGTACAATTTATAAAGGTTACTATAACTAAGTGATTAATAACGATACAGTATATATGAAGAGAAAATTAAAGAAAAGGCGCCAAACTTATCAAAGTCCAAACCACTTCGTGCACAACCGTTGGAGCTCAATTACTGAAGTCTTCTGGCCACCATTCGATCCCCTCCGAACTCCTCGACTCGCAGCTCAGGACCCTCCGAACTCCTCGACTCTCCAAACAGCTCAGGACCCTCCGAGTGGTCAACCAAGCACATCTAGCTTCATCCCCCCCCCCCGGAGAATCTCCCGGCCTCGGACCCCCCTTTGGAGTCCGATCCTCGCCCAGCTTAGAGCATTGCGTCCTCTCTCTCGACCCCCTTGCGCCGATCTGCCCAAAAGCCCGTCAACAAAAGCTTACAGACTCAGAAGAAAGAACATTAATCCCCATTTGGTTTACAAAGGAATACCATTCTCGTTATCAGTAAATTAGCATTCCTGCTAGTTAACAAAAGGAAACCCTTTCCCAACAGTAACAAAGAAAAAAAAGAAACCCCCTTTACACATATATTGTGAAACGAAGTGATCCCAAGTGATCCACCCCTGAGGAACACAACTAGCGTCCGGTAGCCAAACAGCTATAGCCCTCTTCATTCCTTTTCTTTGCCTCCTGCCAGTCAGCTAATGTTCTAACCATGCTATTATCTTTCCTGTAATACAATGACTCTTACCTTGTTAAGCAGCCTCATGTACAGCATCTTGTCAAAACCAACATAAACAGCATTAATTGACTCTCCCTTGTCCATCCTGCCTGTTATTTCATCAAAAAATTCCAACAGTTTTATCTGGAGCTTTCTCTTTCTGAAAATCATGGTGACTTCAGCCTATTTTAACAGCTGTGGATAAACCAGGAGGTAAGTCATCTGCTGAGGGCTAGATCTGTGGCATTTAAGTCTGGTGACCCAGGTCTGTACAAGAAAAACAGGCATGACTTGTGGTGGGCTATTTCAAGAGTGAAGAGACAATTCCGAGGGAGTTTGGAGGCAATATTGGATGTAGGTCAACTCTGGCAGGGTTTGCAAGATGTTACTTCCTCCAAAACGAAATTCAATAGCATGAATTGCAGTGATGCTTCACAACCAGATTACGTCAACACCTTCTATGCCCGCTTTGAAAGGGAGAATACAACAACAGCCGTGAAGGTCCCTGTTGCACCCGGTGACTTTGTGATCTCTGTCTCAGAGGTCGATTGTTGGCTGCCTTTAAAGGGGGTGAACCTCGCAAAACATTTCATCATTGTGGATGTAAGTGCTACTGGGAGATAGACATTGAGGCAGGTCTCCATGTTATTCTGAAGCAGTGGTAGAAATGAAGACTTTTCGAAGCAGGTACATACCTCAGAATGCCGAAGCAAGAGATTAAAGATCTTGTATGGAAACAGAAATGTCCTTGAACAGAAAATCCTTCAAAAAGTTGTGGATACAGCCCAGTGCATCATGGGTAATACACCCCCTATCATTGTTCACATCTACATGTAACACTGTCACAGGGAAACAGCATCTATCATCAGGGACCCCCACCACCTTGGGCGGGCTTTCTTCTCACTGCTGCCATCAGAACTGACACCACCAGGTTCAGGAACAGTTACTATGCATCAACCATCAGGAAATTGAACCAAAAAGGATAAATTTATTTAACTTCACAACTTCACTTACACAATCATTGAAATGTTCCCACACAAATATACTCCCTTTCAAGAACTCTTTATCTTATGTTCTCAATATTTATTGATTATTTTGATTTTTTTTTCTCATCGGGGTTAGGAGAGGTGGGACTGTGCAGGCGTGTGATGTCGGGCAGTGAAGCAGGGAAGATTTAAAAGGACAGAAATCCTGATTCGGGTTTAATTTGGAGAAGGAAGTCTGAGAGTGAGAACAGGAGTGCCGCGGAAGCCATTTTAATTTTTTCTTCTCATCGAGGTTAAGAGAGGTGGGACTGCTCTGTTGTGTGACGTCAGGCAGTGAAACGCGGAAGATTTAAAAGGAACACAGCCATATACAGTGGGCAGTGGAGTGAGCCGGGAGCAGAGTAAAGGCTTAAGGGCTTTAACTCAACAGGCTTAGGTCCAAACGGATGAGACAAGGTAGGGTCAGTTTTCAATTTTTCCTGTTATTTGAGGAAAGGTGGAATTATGAGTATGAGGGCAGCTTGTTGTTCTCGGTGTCAGATATGGGAGGTCCTGGAGTCTCCTAGCCTCCCAGATGTCCACATCTGTGCCAGGTACGCTGAGCTGCAGCTCCTAAGGGACCGTGTTAGGGAAATGGAGCTGCAGCTCGATGACCTTCATCTAGTCAGGAAGAGTGAGGAGTTGATAGAGAGGAGTTACAGGCAGGTGGTCAAACCAGGGCTATGGGACACGGACAAGTGTGTCTCAGTTAGGAGAGGGAAGAGGAAGAGTTAGGTACTCGAGAGCACCCCAGTGGCTGTACCCCTTGACAATAAGTACTCCTGTTTCAGTACTGTTGGGAGGGGGGACAGCCTACCTGGGGGAAGCAACAGTGGCCACAGCCCTATAACTGAGAAGGGTAGGGAAAGGAAGAGGAAGGCAGTAGTAATAGGGGACTCGATAGTCAGGGGGTCAGATAGGTGATTCTGTGGACGCAGTCAGGAGACCTGGATGCTAGTTTGCCACCCTGGTGCCAGGGTCCGGGAAGTTTCTGATCACATCCAAGATATCCTGAAGTGAGAGAGTGAGGAGCCAGAGGTCAGGGTACATATAGATACGAATGACATCGGTAGGAAAAGGGAAGAGGTCCTGAAAGGAAAATATAGGGATTTAGGAAGGGAGTTGAGAAGAAGGACCGCAAAGGTAGTAATCTCAGGATTACTGCCTGTGCCATGCGACAGTGAGAGTAGGAATGGAATGAGGTAGATGATAAATGTGTGGCTGAGGGATCAAAGCAGGGGGCAGGGATTCAAGTTTCTGGATCATTGGGACCTCTTTTGGGGTAGGTGTGACTTGTACAAAAAGGACGGGTTGCACTTGAATCCTAGGAGGAACAATATCCTGGCGGGGAGATTTGCTAAGGCTACTGGGGAGACTTTAAACTAGAATGGTTGGCAGTGGGAATCAAATTGAAGAGACTAGGAGAGAGGAGGTTAGTTCACAAACAGAGAAAGCTTGTAGACAGTGGGTGAGGATAGGTAGGAGATAGAGAAGGGATGCGCTCAGACCGAAGATGTAAGGGAGAAGGAAGAATAAGAAGATAGTAAACTTACTTGCACCATGAGGGATAAACAGAGGAAGAGGTGGAGAATTTCTTAATTGTATCTATTTTAATGCTAGGAGCATTGTAAGAAAGATGGATGAGCTTAGAGCATGGATTGATACCTGGAAACATGATGTTGTAGCTATAAGTGAAACATGGTTGCAGGAGGGGCGTGATTGCAACTAATAATTCCTGGATTTCGTTGCTTCAGGGGGCAAGATGTCGAGACTATCGTCAGGACTAAGGGTCTCGGCCCGAAACTTTGACTGCTCATTTCAATAGATACAGCCCAACCTGCTGAGTTCATTGCTTGTATGTGTTGGCTGAATGGGAGATGCCAGAGAGTAGTGGTAGATAATTGTTTGTCAGGTTGGAAGCCGGTGACTAATGGTGTGCCTCAGGGAACTGTACTGGGTCTAATGTTGTTTGTTATATACATTAGTGATCAGGATGATAGGGTGGTAAATTGGATTACTGAATATGCAGATGATACTAAGAAAGGTGGCGTTGTGGATAATGAAATACAATTGTTTGTAGGTTTTCAAATCTTGCAGAGAGATTTAGGCCAGTTAGAAGAGTGGGCTGAACGATGGCAGATGGAGTTTAATGCTGATATGTGTGAAGTGCTACATTTTGGTAGGACTAATCAAAATAGGATATACATGGTGAATGCCAGTGCATTAAGGAATGCAGTAGAACAAAGTGATCTAGGAATAATGGTGCATAGTTCCCTGAAGGTGGAATCTCATGTGGATTGGGTGGTGAAGAAAGCTTTTGGTATGCTGGCCTTTATAAATCAGAGCATTGAGTATAGGAGTTGGGATGTAATGTTAAAATTGTACAAGGCTTTGGTGAGGCCAAATTTGGAGTATGGTGTACAGTTCGGGCTACCGAATTATAGGAAAGGTGTCAACAAAATAGAGAAAGTACAGAGGAGATTTACTAGAAAGTTACCTGGGTGTCATAGAACATAGAATAGTACAGCACATTACAGGCCCTTCAGCCCACAATGTTGTGCCGACCCTCAAAACCTTTCTCCCATATACACCACCCCCACCTTAAATTCCTCCATATACCTAGTAGTCTCTTAAACTTCACTAGTGTATCCGCCTCCACCACTGACTCAGGCAGTGCATTCCACGCACCAACCACTCTGAGTAAAAAATTCTTCCTCTAATATCCCCCTTGAGCTTCACTCCCCTTACCTGAAAGCCATGTCCTCATTTACTGAGCAGTGGGGCCCTGGGGAAGAGGTGCTGGCTATCCACTCTATCTATTCCTCTTAATATCTTGTACACCTCTATCATGTCATCTCTCATCCTCCTTCTCTCCAAAGAGTAAAGCCCTAGCTCCCTTAATCTCTGATCATAATCCATACTCTCTAAACCAGGCTGCATCCTGGTGAATCTCCTCTGTACGCTTTCCAATGCTTCCACATCCTTCCTACAGTGAGGCGACCAGAACTGGACACAGTACTCCAAGTGTGGCCAAAGCAGAGTTTTATAGAGCTGCATCATTACATTGAGACTCTTAAACTCTATCCCTCGACTTATGAAAGCTAACACCCCATAAGCTTTCTTAACTACCCTATCTACCTGTGAGGCAACTTTCAGGAATCTGTGGACATGTACCCCCAGATCCTTCTGCTCCTCCACACTACCAAGTATCCTGCCATTTACTTTGTACTCTGCCTGGGAGTTTGTCCTTTTAAAGTGTACCACCTCACACTTATTCTGGTTGAACTCCATCTGCCACTTCTCAGCCCACTTCTGCATCCTATCAATGTCTCTCTGCAATCTTCGACAATCCTCTACACTGTCTACAACACCACCAACCTTTGTGTCATCTGCAAACTTGCCAACCCACCCTTCGATCCCAACACCCAGGTCGTTAATAAAAATCACGAAAAGTAGAGGTCCCAGAACAGATCCTTGTGGGACACCACTAGTCACAACCCTCCAATCTGAATGTAGTCCCTCCACCATGACCCTCTGCCTTCTGCAGGCAATGCAACTCTGAATCCACCTGGCCAAACTTCCCTGGATCCCATGCCTTCTGACTTTCTGAATAAGCCTACCATGTGGAACCTTGTCAAATGCCTTACTAAAATCCATGTAGAACACATCCACTGCACTACCCTCATCTATATGCCTGGTCACCTCCTCAAAGAACACTATCAGGCTAGTTAGGCACGAGCTGCCCTTCACAAAGCCATGCTGATTGTCCCTGATCAGACCATGATTCTCTAAATGCCCATAGATCCTATATCTAAGAATTTTTTCCAATAGCTTTCCCACCACAGGCGTAAGGCTCTCTGGTCTATAATTACCCTGACTATCCCGACAACCTTTTTTGAACAAGGGGACAACATTCACCTCCCTCCAATCCTCCAGTACCATTCCTGTGGAGAACAAGAACATAAAGATCTTAGCCAGAGGCTCAGCAATCTCTTCCCTCGCCTTGTGGAGCAGCCTGGGGAATATTTCATCAGGCCCTGGGGACTTATCCGTCCTAATGTATTTTAACAAATCCAACACCTCCTCTCCCTTAATATCAACATGCTCCAGAACATCAACCTCACTCATATTGTCCTCACCATCATCAAGTTCCCTCTCATTGGTGAATACTGAAGAAAAGTATTCATTAAGGACCTCGCTCACTTCCACAGGCTCCAGGCACATCTTCCCACTTTTATCTCTAATCGGTCCTACCTTCACTCCTGTCATCCTTCTGTTCTTCACATAATTGAAGAATGCCTTGGGGTTTTCCTTTACCCTACTCACCAAGGCCTTCTCATGCCCCCGTCTTGCTCTTCTCAGCCCCTTCATAAGCTCCTTTCTTTCTACCCTATATTCCTCAATAGACCCATCTGATCCTTGTTTCCTAAGCCTCATGTATGCAGCTTTCTTCCACCCGACTAGATTTTCCACCTCACTTGTCACCCATAGTTCCATCACCCTACCATTCTTTATCTTCCTCACTGGGACAAATTAAACATCGACTACATGTCCATAGTCCATTTCCCTGCAAAAACATCATCCCAATTCACACCCGCAAGTTCTAGCCTTATAGACTCATAATTTGCCCTTCCCCAATTAAACATTTTCCGGTCCTCTTTGATTCTATCCTTTTCCATGATAATGCTAAAGGCCAGGGAGCGGTGGTCACTGTCCCCCAGATGCTCACCCACTGGGAGATCTGTGACCTGACTGTCCAGGACACACTTAACAAACTCTGCCCCATCCAAACCCTTGGAACTAATCAGGTGCCAATCAATATTAAGGAAGTTAAAGTCACCCATGATAACAACCGTTATTTTTGCACCTTTCCAAAATCTGCCTCCTAATCTGCTCCTCGGTATCTCTGCTACCAGGGGGCCTATAGAATACCCTCAGTCGAGTAACTGCTCCCTTCCTGTTCCTGACTTCCACCCATACTGACTCAAAAGAGGATCCTGCTACATTACCCACCCTTTCTGTAGCTGTAATAGTATCCCTGACCAGTAATGCCACCCCTCCTCCCCTTTCTCCCCCCCTCTATCCCTTTTAAAGCAATGAAATCCAGGAATATTGAGAATCCATTCCTGCTCTGGTGCCAGCCAACTCTCCGTAATGGCCACTACATCATAATTCCATGTATGTATCCAGGCTCTCAGTTCATCACCTTTATTCCTGATGCTTCTTGCATTGAAGTACACACACTTTAGCCCTTCTACCTTTCTACATTTACACCCTTTATTCTGCTTCTCTTTCCTCAAAGCCTCTCTATATGTTAGATCTGGCTTTACTCCATGCACTTCTTTCATTGCTCTATCGCTCCGGGTCCCACCCCCCTTGCAAATTAGTTTAAACCCTCCCGAACCATGCAGCAAACCTACCAGCAAGGATATTGCTCCCCCTCGAGTTCAGGTGCAACCCATCCAATCTGTACAGGTCCCACCTTCCGCAGAAGAGATCCCAATGGTCCAAAAATCTAAAACCCTGCCCCCTGCACCAACTACTCAGTCACACATTCAACTGCCATCTCCCCCAATTCTTACCATCACTATCACACAGTACTGGCAGCAATCCTGAGAACACCACCCTTGAGGTCCTGTTCTTCAGCCTTCTGCCTAGTTCCCAAAACTCACACTTCAGGACCTCATCCCTCTTCCTGCCTATGTCGTTGGTACCAACATGGATATGACTTTTGGTTGCTTTCCCTCTCGTACCAGGATGTCATGCACCCAGTCAGAGACATCCCGGACCCTGGCACCCGGGAGGCAACAAACCATGCGGGTTTCCTTCTCACGTCCACAAAATCTCCTAAGTTTCAGCACCTAAGTTACAGAATAAGGTTGAACAAGTTAGGTCTTTATTCTTTGGAGCATAGGAGGTTGAGGGGGGACTTGAGAAAGATATTTAAAATTATGAGGGGGATAGATTGAGTTGACATGGATAGGCATTTTCCATTTAGTAGGGGAGATTCAAACAAGAGGACATGAGTTGAGAGATGGGGGGGGGGGCTAAAGTTTAAGGGTAACACGAGGGGGAACTTCTTAACTCAGAGAGTGGTAGCTGTGTATAATGAGCTTCCAGTAGAAGTGGTAGAGGCAGGTTTGATACTGTCATTTAAAAAAAAACTGGATAGGTATATGGACCGTAAAGGAATGGTGGGTTATGGGCTGAGAGCAGGTCGGTGGGACTAGGTGGGAGTAAGTGTTCCACATGGACTAGGAGGGCTGCGATGGCCTGTTTCCATCCTGTAATTGTTATATAGTTATTTAGTTCTCAATTCTCCAGAGGTGGGAAAAAAGGCAGAGTATATTCACTCTATCAATGCTCCATGATTTCATAACTCTCTAAAAGATCATGTCTCAATCTCCTATGCTCTGAATAAAGTTCTGACCTGTCCAACATCTCCTTGTGATAACTACGGAGGCATGAGAGAGCTGCTGGCCAGAGTTGATTGGAAGGAATTGATATCACAAAGGTAGATGGAGGAGCAGGTAGTGTTGAGGAAACAGAGAGCCTGCAGAGAGACTTGGGTAATTTAGGAGAATGGGCAAAGAAGTGGCAAATGAAATACAATCTTGGAAAGTGTATTGTCATGCACCTTGATGGAAGAAATAAACAGCCAGACTATTAATTAGATGGGGAGAGAATTAAAAACGCAGAGATGCAAAGGGTCTTGGGAGTCCTTGTGCAGTTTAACCTGAAGGGTAAACTCCAGATTGGGTCAGTGGTGAAAAAGGCAAATGCAATGTTGACATTGATTTCTAGAGGTACAGAATCTAAGAGCAGGGATGTGATGCTGAAGCTCTATAAAGCTCTCATGAGACCACACTTGAGTACTGGTTGCAGTTTTGCACTCCTTATTTTAGAAAGGATATACTGACATTGTATAGGGTTCAGAGAAGATTCACAAGAATGATTCCAGGAATGAAAGGGTTACCATCTGAGGAACGTCTGGCAGCTCTTGGGTTGTATTTCCTGGAGTTCAGGAGAATGAAGGGGGGAATCTCGTAGAAGCATTCTGAATGTTAAAAGGCCTAAAGAGATTAGATATGGCAAACATGAGGAAATCTGCAGATGCTGGAAATTCAAACAACAACACACACAAAATGCTGGTGGAACGCAGCAGGCCAGGCAGCATCTATAGGGAGAAGCGCTGTCAACCTTTTGGGCCGAGACCCTTTATCAGGACTAACCGAAAGGAAAGATAGTAAGAGATTTGAAAGATTTGAAAGAGATTTCAAATCTCTTACTATCTTTCCTTTCAGTTAGTCCTGACGAAGGGTGCCGGCCCAAAATGTCGACAGCGCTTCTCCCTATAGATGCTGCCTGACCTGCTGTGTTCCACCAGCGTTTTGTTTGTGTTGTTGTTAGATACAGTAAACTTATTTCCCATGGTAGGAGAGTCTAGGACAAGAGGGCACAACTTCAGGATTGAAGGACGCCCATTTAGAACAGAGATGTGAAGAAATTACTGTAGTCAGAAAGTGGTAAATCTGTGTAATTGTTGCCATGAGTGGCTGTAGAGGCCAAGTCATTGGGTGTATTTAAGGTAGAGAGAGATAGGTTTTTGATTAGCCAGGACATCAGAGGGTATGGGGAGAAAGCAGAGGAATGGGGAAGCTGGAAGAACTGGATCAGCCCATGATTGAGTGGCAGAGCAGATTCAATGGGCCAAATGGCCACCTTCTGCTTCTATATCTTATGGTCCGATGGGTCCCAGCATGAAAGAGACAAGAGCAGCAAAGGCAAGTGTTTCTGGGAGAAAGCAGAATTTCATCCCAAGGAAGAAGAAGGACACCAAGGGGACGATGAGGAAATAAAGGCTGACAAGGGAAGTCACAGGCAGCATAAAAGCAAAAGAGAAGGCTTTACATTATGGCAAAGATTTGTGTGAAGCCAAAGGTTTGGGAAAAGGGTAAAATTCAACACAGGACATCCTAAATAGCTGGAAGAGAGGAGTTGTAATACCACCGTAGACAATAAAAGAAGATTCCAAATGTGTTTTGGGACATATAAAGGTTAAGAAAGAGGCAAGAGAAGACATTGGACCACTGGAATATGACACCAGAAAAGAAGCAAAGGAGAATGGGGAAATGATGGACGCATTTCCTTATTCAAAGATGGTGGTAAATCTGTGGAATTTGTCACCATGGATGCCTGTGGTGGCGAAGTTATTGGGTGTACTTAAGTGAGAGATCAATAGGTTCTTGATTGGTCAGGGGTTATGAGTTGCAGTGTGAAGACAGAAGAATGTGATCAAATGACAGAGCAGACTTGACAGGCCAAATGGCCTTATTCTGCTCCTGAAGCTTATGCATTTTTGTGATGTTCTCCCTAATCGATATTACATCTCTCACTCCTCTCTTACCACTACCATGACCATACCTGTAGCACCTGTACCCCAGAATACTGAGCTGCCTCACTGCAGTCCACAGAAACAATGCTTGTACCACCCAGAGGGATTCTTCACCCTGTCCCCACAGTGGGCTCCACGTGTAGTAAAGATACCTATCTTAGGCTATTGTTTCACAACCACAGCTCCATCTTCCATTCCACAATTCCAAGTAAAATCATCTCCAAACTCATAGAAATGAGAATCAATAGCTGCCTTTGCAACTGCAGGTGTGGCCTCTTGACCAAGAGAACACAGTCAGGAAGGAAGGTCGGGCTGTGACATCCACAGCACAATTATTCTCACAGCACGTACACCACGTGGAACACTTCTTTTTCCAATTCTAGAGTTAGCTCCAAATCATTTCTGTCTATGTGGAGGAAGGGAGAGAGAGTGAAAGGGAAAGGTAGCCTCTGAGATATGGAGAGAGAAAGAGCTCTGAATGCAGGGAAGAGGGATAAACAGAGGGGAGGGGGGGGGTGGACAGGGAGAGATGGGAAGGGGAGAGGGGAGAGCTAGAAGGGGTGAGGGCTGAGGGGCTAGAGGGTGTAGGGGAGAGGGGGTGAGGGGGAGTGGGGCTGAGGGGCTAGAGGGGGTAGGGGAGAGGGGTGAGGGGGAGTGGGGGTGAGGGGGAGTGGGGGTGAGGGGGAGTGGGGGTGAGGGGGATGGAGTGAGTTGCAGGGGTTGACGGGATTGGGGACAGGCGTGGAGGTGGAGAGAGATGGGAGGTGGGGAGGGGGAGAGCTCTGAACACAGGTGAAGAAGGAGTGGGTAGGAACTCTGAACATGGGACAGCGAGAGGGGGGAGGGAGAGGGAGATGGATAGACAGATTTCTGAACACAGAGGAGAAGGAGAGGGGAGAGGGGAATTGGGGGAGAGAGAGATCTCTGAACATAGGGGAGAGAAATAGACAGAACTCAACACGGGAGAGGGAGAAGGAAATGGATAGACAGAGTAGTGAACACTGGGGAGAGGGAGAGGGGTGATAGGAGAGGAATAGGCAGAGCTCTTAACACGGAGGAGAGGGAGAGACAGAGCTCTGAACACAGGGGAGAAGGGAGAGGCTGGAAGCTCTCCCGGCTCTCCAATTACTATCGGTCACCACAGTCAGAACTTACCCAAACAGGCGACCCAGGTGGCAACACAGAGCAGGGATGAGACCACCCACATCTTGAGAGCTTCTTGGCGATCTGGAGTTTCGGAAAATGTCGGGGAAAAACAGGAAGAGATTTACCGTTACTCCCGACTGGCTACTTCCGGAAGGGAAAAGGCAGGATTCAGTGAGACAGTTACGATATGCTCGCACTCGTGAGCAGATGGATAAAGTTGGTGCGCATGCGCTGTGGTTTTTACTCGGAAAATTGCTAACTTGCAGTTTGCAGCATAATACTAGCACAACTCTGAAACATCGGAGGGTGAGAAAAATATCAACCGAGACGAGCAACTAGCTCTAATAGAGACGGGTGTACTAGCAATGCCTGGAGGTGAGACAGTAGAATCTCAGCGGCACCCAGCACCCGCGGGCGACCCCGTGCCGGGGAACGATGGTCGGGGCAGAAGTCCTTCCCCAGTTCAACGGCCAGATAGAGCGGATGAACCGAGATTTGGAACAAACTCTAACGTGCCAGGCTTCTGAAAGACCGGACAAGTGGTGTGGCATAGATCGCCCACAACACTTAACAACATTCTGAGCACGGGATGTCCCATTTCAGGTATCAGTTTCGGTATTCTCCACCACTCTTCCCTGAGCAGAAGGCCCAGGTTGGGGTTTCTCCGGCCGGAAGATCTCATCCGACACTACGAGGAGAGATCGATTTGTTAGCTTCTACCTGGGAGGCTGAAATAAACGCTAAATGCAAGTGAAGACAGCAACCAGGTTTGCATGCTGGGCAACAGGACTCTTGACTCGGGATTTGTCTCTGCAAGTGGAGGCCAGGTAGTTGGCGTCCAAGTTTATTGGACCCTTCAAGCTTCTCAAGTAGGTAAACCCGGAGCCTGACACCTTGCAGCTCCCCAATGCCCACTTTCCACATTTCCAAATTAAAACCTGCCCGCGCCAGCTCTGTAGCTCCATCACGATCCGCCCCACCGCCATGCAGGTTCATCAAAGGGAACGGGTCTTCATGGTGAGAGGACTTCTCGACTTGTGCATTGCTTGGGGAGTTCGGCAGTGGGAAGGATTCGGAACCGAGGAGAGGTGCCGGTTGCCTGGGAGAGACAGCTCGTATCCGGCTTTCATACATGACTCCAAGCAGCCAGGGGAGGGGGTCCTGTTACCAGACGCTCCCAACCGTACCAGCCTGTGGATTCAGACATTCGAACTCTGGGTACTGTTAGCAGTGATACACAAAATATTGGAGAAACTCAGCAGGCCAGGCTGCTTCTTCGGAAAAGACTATAGTCAACGTTTCAGGCCGAGATCCTTCGGCGGGTTTAGCGTAAAAAGCTGAGGAGTAGATTTAAAAGGTGGGAGGGGGGTGTGAGAGGGAGAAAGATAAGGTGATAGGTGAAACCTGAAGGAGGAGGGGCGGAGTAAAGAGCTGAGAAGTTGATTGGAGAAAGAGATACAGAGCTGGAGAAGGGTGAGTTTGCTAAAAGAGGACAGAGGCCATGGAAGAAAGAAAATATGGCAGGAGCACCAGACAGAGGCGATGGGCGGCCAAGGGCATAAGGTGAGCGAGGGAAAAGGGGATGGGGAATGGTGAAGGGGTGGGTGGGGGGAATACCGGAAGTCTGAGAATTCGATGTTCATGCCATCAGGTTGGAGACTACCCAGACGGAATATAAGGCGTTGTTCCTGCAACTTAAGTGTGGCCTCATCACAGCAGTGGAGGAGGCCAAGGATAGACATATTGGAATGGGAAGTGGAATTAAAGTGGGTGGCCAGTGGGAGATCCCTCATAGGTGCTCGGCGAAGCGGCCTCCCAATTTACATCGGCTCACACCGATGTACAGGAGACCACACCAGCAGCACCGGAAACAGCAACACACTCACGAGTGACGTGTCACCTCACATGAAAGGATGTTTGGGGTCTTGAATGGTAGTGAGGGAAGAGGTGTATGGGCAAGAGTAGCATCTATAACTCTCAATTTTGCATACCTCTATAAGATACCCCCTTATTTTCCTGTGTTCGAGGGAATAAAGTCTTATCCGATTCAACCTTTCATTATAACACTGATCCTCAAGTCCCAGTGAGATTGGTGTAAAATTTCACTGCCCTCTGTCATGTGTGTGGTAGCGTGAGGGTTACCACAATGCTTCACAGTACTAGCCACCCGAGTTCAGTCCCCAACGCTTTATGTTCTCCCTGTGACTGCCTGGGTTTCCACCAGCTGTTCCAATTTCTTTTCTCAGTCCAAAGCCACATCGGCTGGTAGGTTAATTCGTCTTTGTCGTTTGTCCCGTGGTTCGGCTTCGGTTAAGTTGGGGGTTGCTGGGCAGAATGGCTCGAAGGGCTGGTATTGCCCATTCCGCGCTCTATGTCAATTAATAAATAGATCGATAAATCTTTCCTATAGCTAAGTGTTCAGAACTGCGTGCAAAACTACAAACCTGGCTTCACCAGTGTCTTATACAACTTCAGCATAACTCGCCAACTCCTGCACTCAGTGCTCTGATTTATGAAGGCCAATGTTGCAAAAGCTCTCTTTATGACCTACATTATCCGATTTCATTTGCTATTTTCACCAAAGCCGATACTTCATTAATCAGTAGCCGGGACCATCTTGCAGACCCATATCGCGGAAAGACAATTACCCAGAATTTCTCGGCCTCAGTCATGGACCTCCAGTGCCGCCGGACCAGACAGTGGTGAGGTGGTGATGCCAATGTGTCGCATGTGGGACACTATGTAAGCAAGATAACAGCCGCCTTTCCGGGAACTCGGGTCTCTCACCTTCTAATCGTACTCGGCAACGCATGGTATGTGAAGAACAAAAGGATGACGGGAGTGAAGGTAGGACAGATTGGAGATAAAAGTGGAAAGATGTGCCTGGAGGCTGAGGAAGTGAGTGAGGTCCTCAATGAATACTTCTCTTCAGTATTCATCACTGAGAGGGAAGTTGATGAGGGTGAGGACAATATGAGTGAGGTTGATGTTCTGGAGCATGTTAATATAAAGGGAGAGGAGGTGTTGGAGTTGCTAAAATATATTAGGATGGATAAGTCCCCGGGGCCTGATGGAATATTCCCCAGGCTGCTCCATGAAGCCAGGGAAGAGATTGCTGAACCTCTGGCTAGGATCTTTATATCCTTCTTGTCCATGGGAATGGTACCGGAGGATTGGAGGGGAGCGAATGTTGTCCCCATGTTCAAAAAAGGTAGTAGGGATAGTCCGGGTAATTACAAACCAGTGAGCCTTACGTCTGTGGTGGGAAAGCTGTTGGAAAAGATTCTTAGAAATAGGATCTATGGGCATTTAGAGAATCATGGTCTGATGAGAGACAGTCAGCATAGCTTTCCGAAGGGCAGATCATACCTAACAGGCCTGATAGAGTTCTTTGAGGAGGTGATCAGGCACTTAGATGAGGGTAGTACAATGGATGTGTTCTACATGGATTTTAGTAAGGCATTTGACAAGGTTCCACATGGTAGGCTTATTCAGAAAGTCAGAAGGCATGGGATCCAGGGAAGTTTGGCCAGGTGGATTCAGAATTGGTTTGCCTGCAGAAGGCAGAGGGTTGTGGTGGAGGGAGTACATTCAGATTGGAGGGTTGTGACTAGTGGTGTCCCACAAGGATCTGTTCTGGGACCTCTACTTTTTTGTGATTTTTATTAATGATCTGGATGTGGGGGTAGAAGGGTGGGTCGGCAAGTTTGCAGACGAGTCAAAGGTTGGTGGTGTTGTAGATACTGTAGAGGATTGGTGAAGATTGCAGTGAGACATTGATAGGATGCAGAAGTGGGCTGAGAAGTGGAAGATGGAGTTCAACCCAGAGAAGTGTGAGGCGGTACACTTTGGAAGGACAAACTCCAAGGCAAAGTACAAAGTAAATGGCAGGATACTTGGTTGTGTGGAGGAGCAGAGGGATCTGGGGGTACATGTCCACAGATCCCTGAAAGTTGCCTCACAGGTAGATAGGGTAGTTAAGAAAGCTTATTGTGTGTTAGCTTTCATAAGTCAAGGGATAGAGTTTGAGTCGCAATGTAATGATGCAGCTGTATAAAACTCTAGTTCGGCCACACTTGGAGTAATGTGTCCAGTTCTGGTCACCTCACTATAGGAAGTGTGTAGAAGCATTGGAAAAGGGTACAGAGGAGATTTATCAGGATGCTGCCTCGTTTAGAGAGTATGGATTATGATCAGAGATTAAGGGAGCTAGGGCTTTACTCTTTGGAGAGAAAAAGGATGAGAGGAGACATAATAGAGGTGTACAAGATATTAAGAGGAGTAGACAGAGTGGACAGCCAGCGCCTCTTCCCCAGGGCACCAATGCTCAGTACAAGAGGACATGGCTTTAAGGTAAGGGGAGGGAAGTTCAAGAGGGATATTAGAGGATGGTTTTTCACTCAGAGTGGTTGGTGTGTGGAATGCACTGCCTGAGTTAGTGGTGGAGGCAGATACACTAGTGAAGTTTAAGAGACAGGTATATGGAAGAATTTAAGGTTGGGGGGTTATATGGGAGGCAGGGTTTGAAGGTCGGCACAACATTGTGGGCCGAAGGGCCTGTAATGTGCTGTACTGTTCTATGTTCTATGTTCGGCACAGCTTTGTGGACCAAAGGTCCTGTATTGTGCTGTAGGTTGTCTATGTTTCTATGACACACCCGGCAGCCAGATTAGTCCCAGTAACTACATACACCTTTTAGGAGATGGGGAGGACTGAGATTAGTCAGTTCCGTACATATAATTTTGCTGCTCTCCGGAAAGGGACCCTTGCTCTTCCAGTTGCACTGACATAAACTGATCAACGGCCTTCGTTCCAGCAACAGCCATTTGAACCCTCTCTCAATCATTGGTAGACTAACAACCAACAGGAAATACACACAAAATGCTGGAGGAATCCAGCAGGCCAGGTAGCATCTGCCGAAAAAACTAGAACAGTCAACATTTCGGGCCGAGACTCTTTATTCGGACTGGGAAAAAAGATGAGAAGTTAGAGCAGGAAGATGGGTCATCCTCCCAAGCTTTTTTTTAATCTAAAAAGTCTTGTCTAGAATCAATCAACAAGTTATAGATACTGGTAATAGAACCATTAACAAAAGGTTTTAAGTTTAAAAGATAGTCCAGTAAATTTTTATCAGGACCTATAGGAAAAGTAGCTAATTGGAATCGTAGAAAATCTGAAGGTATCTGTAAAAATGTGTTTTTGGGAGTGCAAATTTATTTGACAATTGGTCAAATGAAGCAAGAGATCCTGAGATAAACAGGTCCCAAAAACACTTAATACCTAGTTCATCCCAATCTTTAAAGACTTTGTCAGCCATGGAAGGGATAAAAAAATAATTAAGGAGAATGGGAGATGATAATGAAAAATTTCTAAACCAAAGAATTTTCTAAATTGAGACCAGATCCTTAAAGTTTGCTTAACAATTATATCATCTGTTGTTTTATTTGCTGAAAAAGAAGAGTATGATCCAAGAAGAGAGACAATAGAGGAATATTTTTACAGAACTAACTTCTAAGGAGACCCATGATCGGCAATCTTTACCATAAATATAATAGGACCAGAAAGTAATATTGTCAGATTTCTGATGATAGATGGAATAAAATTCTTAAACACGTTAATAAATCATCTTTCTGTGCTCGTTATTCTCTTCTACAATTTAAAGTGGTTCATAGAGCTTATATCTCTAAACAGAAGCTGTCCAGTTTTTACCCGAATGTTTCTCTGCTTTGTAATAAATGCAACTCTGCTGATGCCTCTTTAATTTATATGTTTTGGTTTTGCCCTACAATTCAAAAGTTTTGGCGGGAAGTATTTCATACCTTCTCTCAAATTTTTAGGGTCCAATTTGACCCAAATCCCCTTACTGCCTTGTTTGGTATTATTGCAAATGAAGATATAACTTTAAATACTCCTAACCTACAGGTTTTAGTTTTTACCTCTCCTTTAGCAAGAATAGCAATCTTGCTTAAATGGAAGGAGTCTACCCCTCCGACACATCTTCAATGGCTACATGATATTATATCTTGTTTAAATTTAGAAAAGATCCGCTGCTCAGTCTTAAATTCGAAACAATCTTTTTATGGTATTTGGGGACCTTTCCTAAATTACTTACCCAATTTATAAAGTTTAACTGTACAGACTTTTATGTATATTTTTATCTTCTCTTCTTAAGTGAATGCTTTTTTTTCTAATTATCCATTGTCATCCATCAGCTTTTTTCTTTGGTAGTTGGTAAGGGGTTGACTTTTTTTATATAAAAAAATTATTTTATGATGTATGGCTTATCTTTAAATTTTTGATTACAGAGTGGTATACCTTTGTGTTATGCTATAACATTTTGATCAATTTTATTACAATATATGAATGTACACAAGTTATGTTGAGATGTATCTATGTGTTGCCCTCTGTAAATCTTGTTTTTTTTCTTCTGAATAAAAATATTGTAAAAAGAAAGAAAAGAAGATGGGGGAGAGATGACTGTGCACTGGTTGCCCACTCTCTCGAAGACTTACAGGAGATCACCAGTCGCTTTGACAGTGCAGCCAAAAGCTTCAGACTGACAATTAGCCTGAAAAAGACGTAAGTTTTGTACTAACCGGCTCCTGGCTCAAGCTACGAAGACCCAGCTGTCCTCATTGATGACACTCGTCTCAATGCTGTCAACACGTTTTGCTGCCTGGGCAGCATAATAACATCCTCAGCTTCTCTGGATGGAGAGATTGAGACAAGAACCAGAAAAGCCTGCTTTGCCTTTGGTCAGCTGAAAGATCGAGTTTGGTCACAGAACATCAGGTTGGCCACCAGTTGCAAGGTGTACAGGGCCGTTGTCATATCAGCCTTGCTATACGGATGTGAGTCACTTACGTGGTGCCCATATCAGAGTCACTTACGCCAGCTTGACCAACTGCAGCAGCATCACCTACATTCTCTGATGAAGATCACCTGGTGAGACAAGGTCTTCAATACCGAGGTCATGTCTCAAGCCGGAATGCCAGCAGTTTCAACCTTGGTGGTGTCAGCCCAACTGCACTGGGCAGGGACATGTCAAAATGCCTGACGGAACGCTGCACAAGGATGTCTTGTGTGGCCAGCTGTCCACTGGTACCCGAAAACGAGAAGGCCAGCGACTACTGTACAAGGATGTTCTGCACAGGAGCCTCAAGAAAGCTGACATTGCACCATCAACGTGGGAGGACCTGGTTCAAGATCGCTCACAATGGAGGGATGCCATCAGAAAAGGTGTGGACGCTGCTGAGAACAAGCTCAAAGAGACAACAGAGGAAAGGCACAGGAAGAGCCGTAGCAGAGCTTCTGCTTCTGTTGCCCCTGCAGCCTCACCTGCCAAATATGTGGCAAGCAGTGCCTGTCAAGGATCGGCCTGTACAGCCACTCCAGGATGCACATATCAATCCCCACTAACAGACTGAAAGGAACCTTCAACATCCTGTGGGATGGATAGCCAGCGAGGGGGAGGGGAGGAAGTAGTTCAAGGATACTGTCAGACTCCAAGTTCTTGATTTAAGACTGCTATTGTGAATTTCTGCTTGACATACAGAGTGAATTGGCCAGCTGTATCTGGGATTCTTAATGCACGTGTCTCTTTTAAAGTTTAAAATGCTTCAAGCTGTTATTCATTAAGAATCACAGGATCGCCTGAGCACTTCTTGTGTTTCAGCAGATTGTTGAGCGGTTGAACAACCATCAAAGAATCTGCCACCAGCCTGTCAATACATCATTTAGCAATCATTTCATCCTCTCACTGAAATGAGCGGAAGTTCCCACTGGCTTCAAAATGACAATTATACCAGTGCCCAAGAAGAATAATGATATAATATAATAATAATAATAATAATAATAATGACTATCACACGGTAGCACTCACATCGTGAGTGATGAAAAGCTTGGAGAGGTTGGTAATGACTGGACTGAACTTCTGCCTCAGAAAGGACCTGGGCCCATTGCAATTTGCCTATCATAACAATAGGTCAACGGCAGACGCAATCTCAATGGCTCTCCACACGACGTTAGACCACCTGGACAACACAAACACCTATGTCAGGATGGTGTTCATCAATTATCGCTCAGCATTTAATACCAACTTTCCCACAATCCTGATTCAGAAGTACTGATCCAGGATGGATTCCTGTCACAGTATGTTGACAGGCCGACTGGGGGAATGCCATACTAGATCTAGTATTAGGTAACAAACCGGGTCAGGTCACAGATCTGTCAGTGGGTGAGCACCTGGGGGACAGTGATCACCGCTCCCTGACCTTTAGCGTTATCATGGAAAAGGATAGAATCAGAGTGGACAGAAAAATTTTTAATTGGGGAAGGGCAAATTATGAGGCTAGAAGGCTAGAACTTGCGGGTGTGAATGTTCTTGCAGGGAAATGTACTATGGACGTATGGTCGATGTTTAAGGATCTTTTGCAGGGTGTTAGGGATAAATTTGTCCCGGTGAAGAAGATAAAGAACGGTAGGATGAAGGAACCATGGGTGACAGGGGAAGTGGAAAATCTAGTCTGCTGGAAGAAGGCAGCATACATGAGGTTTAGGAAACAAAGATCAGATGGGTCTATTGAGGAATATAAGGTAGCAAGAAAGGTGCTTAAGAAGGGGCTGAGAAGTGGGCACGAGAAGACCTTGGCGAGTAGGGTAAAGGAAAACCCCAAGGCATTCTTCAATTATGTGAAGAACAAAAGGATGACTGGAGTGAAGGTAGGACCGATTAGAGATAAAAGTGGGAAGATGTGCCTGGAGGCTGTGGAAGTGACCGAGGTCCTCAATGAATACTTCTCTTCGGTATTCACCAATGAGAGGGAACTTGATGAGGGTGAGGACAATATGAGTGAAGTTGATGTTCTGGAGCATGTTGATATTAAGGGAGAGGAGGTGTCGGAGTTGTTAAAATACATTAGGACGGGTAAGTCCCCGAGGCCTGACGGACTATTCCCCAGGCTGCTCCATGAGGCGAGGGAAGAGATTGCTGAGCCTCTGGCTAGGATCTTTGTGTCCTCATTGTCCACAGGAATGGTACTGGAGGATTGGAAGGAGGTGAATGTTGTCCCCATGTTCAAAAAAGGTAGCAGGGATAGTCCAGGTAATAATAGACCAGTGAGCCTTACGTCTGTGGTGGGAAAGCTGTTGGAAAAGATTCTTAGAGATAGGATGTATGGGCATTTGGAGAATCATGGTCTGATCAGGGACAGTCAGCATGGCTTTATGAAGGGCAGATCGTGCCTAACAAGCCTGATAATTATTTGAGGAGGTGACCAGGCATATAGATGAGGATAGTGCAGTGGATGTGATCTACATGGATTTTAGTAAGGCATATGACAAGGCCCCACATGGTAGGCTTATTCAGAAAGTCAGAAGGCATGGGATCCAGGGAAGCTTGAATTGGCTCATCTGCAGAAGGCAGAGGGTCATGGTGGAGGGAGTACATTCAGATTGAAGGGTTGTGACTAGTGGTGTCCCACAAGGATCTGTTCTGGGACCTCTACTTTTCATGATTTTTATTAATGACCTGGATGTGGGGATAGAAGGGTGGGTTGGCAAGTTTGCAGACGACACAAAGGTTGGTGGTGTTGTAGATAGTGTAGAGGATCATCAAAGATTGCAGAGAGACGTTGATAGGATGCAGAAGTGGGCTGAGAAGTGGCAGATGGAGTTCAACCAGAATAAGTGTGAGGTGGTACACTTTGGAAGGCCAAACTCCAAGGCAGAGTGCAAAGTAAATGGCAGGATACTTGGTTGTGTGGAGGAGCAGAGGGATCTGTGGGTACATGTCCACAGATCCTTGAAAGTTGCCTCACAGTTAGATAGGGTAGTTAAGAAAGCTTATGGGGTGTTAGCTTTCATAAGTCAAGGGATAGAGTTTAAGAGACGCAATGTAATGATGCAGCTCTATAAAACTCTAGTTAGGCCACACTTGGAGTACTGTGTCCAGTTCTGGTCACCTCACTATAGGAAGTGTGTAGAAGCATTGGAAAAGGGTACAGAGGAGATTTATCAGGATGCTGCCTGGTTTAGAGAGTATGGATTATGATCAAAGATTAAGGGAGCTAGGGCTTTACTCATTGGAGAGAAGGAGGATGAGAGGAGACATAATAGAGGTGTACAAGATATTAAGAGGAATAGACAGAGTGGACAGCCAGCACCTCTTCCCCTGGGCACCACTGCTCAGTACAAGAGGACATGGTTTTAAGGTAAGGGGAGGGAAATTCAAGGAAGATATTAGAAGAAGGTTTTTTACTCAGAGAGTGGTTGGTTCGTGGAATGCGCTGCCTGAGTCAGTGGTGGAGGCAGATACACTAGTGAAGTTTACGAGACTACTAGACAGGTGTATGAAAGAATTTAAGGTGGGGAATTATGTGTGAGGCAGGGTTTGAGGGTCAGCACCACATTGTGGGTCGAAAGGCCTATAATGTGCTGTACTATTGTATGTTCTATGTTCTAAGTTGCAGAACCTGGGCCTCTATACCTCACTTTGCAAATGGATCCTTGACTTCCTAACCAGAAGACCACAATCTGTGCGGATTGGTGGTAATGTATCCTCCTTGCTGACAATCAATAAGGGCGCATCTCAGGGGTGTGCAGTTAGCTTACTGCTCTACTCTCTGTATACTCATGACTGTGTGCTTAGGCATAGCTCAAATACCATCTATAAATTTGCTGACGATTCAATTGTTGGTGGAATCTCAGGCGGTGACGAGAGGGCATACAGGAGTGAGATTTGCCAACTAGTGGAATGGTGCAGCAGCAACAACCTGGCACTCAGCATCAGTAAGACGTAAGAGCTGATTGTGGACTCCAAGAAGGGTAAGACGAAGGAACACATACCAATCCTCATATTGGGAACAGAAGTGGAGAGAGTGAGCAGCTTCAAGTTCCTGGGTGTCAAGAACTCTGAGGATCTAACCTGGTCCCAACATATCGATGTAGTTATAAAGAAGGCAAGACAGCAGCTAGACTTTACTAGGAGTTTGAAGAGATTTAGTATGTGAACAAGTACCCTCAAAAACTTCTATAGTTGTACCATGGAGAGCATTCTGACAGACTGCATCACTGTCTGGTATGGAGGGGTTACTGCACAAGACCGAAATAAGCTGCAGAAAGTTGTAAATCTAGTCAGCTCCATCTGGGGCACTAGCCTAAAAGTACCCAGGATATCTTTAGGAAGCTGTGTCACAGAAAGGCAGTGCCCATTATTAAGGTCCCCCAGCACCTAGGGCATACCCTTATCTCACTGATACCATGAGGTAGGAGATACAGAAGCCAGAAGGGACACACTCAGCGATTCAGGAGCAGCTTCTTCCCTAAATGGAAATGGAAATGGAAATTGAACCCGTGATCAGTACCTCACACATTTTACAATATACAGTATTTCTGTTTTTGCATGTTTTAAAAAATATATTCAATATACGTAACTGATTTACTTGTTTGTTTACTATTATTATTATTCTCCATGAGATTATGTGTCGCTTTGAACTGCTGCTGCTGCTAGGTTAACAAATTTGACGACACATACTGGTGACAATGAACCTATTGTAATCTGACCTCGCCATCAACTTTTTGTGTCATCAGTCATTCTCACATCAGTCACGAGGGGGCACTATAGAGTCCACGTCATGTCCATCCTGTAATTACTCGGAGTTCCGATGGTGGCACTGTAACAGTAGTCTAATACTCCTGAGTTCGGATGATGGAGACTATCTGCAATTCCTTGGACGGGGCTTCCCAGACCGGAGCGCCAGCTGTAGTGTCACTACCATCATCCCCTGAAGCATCACTAACTGGCTGTGCTTTAATGATTTGTATTTCGCTTTGAAACTTCATAGAATGCATATCCGTTGAACCACAGTGTCCTTTTGCAAGTTCAGTTAATGCAGAGATTTGCTCTAGAAAGTTTTCATTGTCTCTAATGCTGGTTTTAACTTTTTATGCATGTTTGGCGTAGCTTTTGATAAAAATACCACTCTCCTCATTAGCTTTCAGTCGCCCACACATTTTGCTCAGCTTATTTGATCCATTCCATTTACCCTATCTACTAAGCTTGCCGACTGAGGATGGGATTGACAGTTGGTCAATCTGTAAGGCCTTACATACTTCTTCCATTAGCTTCCCAGTAATGTGGGTACTGTTGTTGCGAGACAGTTTCCAAAGTATCCCGAACCTCAGGATGAATCGCTTCAAAAAACTAGGTAATGATAGGCATCTAGATTATAAGGCTTGTAGGAAGGAGTTTAAGAATGTAATTGGGAGAGCCAGAAGGTATTTACGGACAGGGTTAAGGAAAACCCCAAGGCATTGTATGAGTATGTGAAGAGCAAGAGGATGAGACATGAAAGAGAAGGACCAATCAAGTGTGACAGTGGAAAAGTATGTATGGAACTGGAGGTAATAGTGGAGGTACCTAATGAATACTTTGCTTCAGTATTCACTATGGAAAAGGATCTTGGCAACTGTAGGGATGAATTGCAGTAGACTGAAAAGTTTGAGAATGTAGATATAAAGAAAGAAGATGTGGTAGATCTTTTGGAAAGCATCAAGTTGGATAAGTCACCGGGTCTGGATGGAATGTACTGCAGGCTACTCTGGGAAGCGAGGGAGAAGATTCCTGTGTCTCTGGCAACGATCTTTGCATGATCAGTGAGGACATAAGAGGTTCCAGAGGATTGGAGGATTGCGGATGTTACTCCCTTATTCAAGAAAGAGAGTAGGGATATCCCAGGAAATTATAGACCAGTTGTTGGTAAGTTGATGGAGAAGATCCCAAGAGGCAGGATTTATGAACATGTGGAGAGCATAATTAGGGTTAGCTAATCAGCGTGGCTTTGTCAAAGGCAGGTCGTGCCATACGAGCCTGATTGAAATTTTGGGGAT
The DNA here is from genome assembly GCF_030144855.1 of Hypanus sabinus. Classification (NCBI taxonomy): domain Eukaryota; kingdom Metazoa; phylum Chordata; class Chondrichthyes; order Myliobatiformes; family Dasyatidae; genus Hypanus; species Hypanus sabinus. The sequence continues at coordinate 2,955,440 of NC_082730.1, forward strand.
CTGACTAACACATTGATGAAGGTCAAGCCGTAGCTGTAGTGTATTTAGATTTTAGCAAGGCATTTTATCAGGTACCCCATGCAAGGCTTATTGAGAAAGTAAGTATAAGCATGGGATCCAAGGGGATATTGCTTTGTGGATCTAGAACTGGCTTGCCCACAGAAGGCAAAGAGTGGTTGCAGATGGGTCATATTCTGCATGGAGGCCGATGACCAGTGGTGTGGCTCAGGGATCTGTTCTGGGACCTCTACTCTTTATGATTTTCATAAATGACCTGGATGAGGAAGTGGAGGGATGGGTTAGTAAATTTGCTGATGACCACAAAGAGAAGAAGGACCACAAAGGTAGTAATCTCATGATTACTGCCAGGGCCAGGTGACAATGAGAGTAGGAATGGAATGAGGTGGAGGATAAATGCATGGCTGAGGGATTGGAGCAGGGGGCGGGGATTCAAGTTTCTGGATCATTGGGAACTCTTTTGGGGCAGGTGTGACCTGTACAAAAAGGTAGGGTTACACTTGAATCCTCGGGGGGGCCAATATCCTGGTGGGGAGATTTGTGAAGGCTAGAATGGTTGGCAAGTGGGAATCAATTTAAAGAGACTTTGGGAGAGGAGGTTAGTTCACAAATAGAGGAAGCTAGTAGACAGTGTGTGAGGGAGGATAGGCAGGTGATAGAGAAGGGGAGCACTAGACGGAAGATGGGGAGAAGGAAGAAAAAGATAATAAAGTTGATAGCATCGTTAGGGATAAACAGAGAGGAAGAGGTGGAGAGTTTCTTATATGCATCGTTTTTAATGCTAGGAGCATTGTAAGAAAGGTGGATAAGCTTCGAGCATGGATTGATACCTGGAAATATGATGTTGTAGCTATTGGTGAAACATGGTTGCAGGAGGGGTGTGATTGGCAACTAAATATTCCTGGATTTCGTTGCTTCAGGTGTGATGGAATCGGAGTGACAAGAAGGGGAGGTGTTGCGTTGCTTGTCAGAGAAAATATTACAGCGGTGCTCTGGCTGGATAGATTAGAGGGCTCATCGAGGGAGACTATTTGGGTGGAATTGAGGAATGGGAAAGGTGTAGTAATACTTATAGGGGTGTATTATAGACCACCTAAGGGGGAGCAAGAATTGGAGAAGCAAATTTGTAAGGAGATAGCAGATATTTGTAGTAGGCACAAGGTTGTGATTGTGGGAGATTTTAGTTTTCCACTCATAGACTGGTAAGCCCATTCTATAAATAAACAGTTGACATATCAAACTGAGACTCTTCATCAGGACAAGAAAGAAAGGGGGTAGATGCCAGAAAGGTGAGGAAAGGGAAGAAGGACAAGCTAGAAAGTGATAAGTGAAGCCAGGTGAGAAAAGAGAAACTGAAAGGTGATAGGTGGAAAAGGCATATAGCTGAAGAAGTATGAATCTGATAGGAGTGTGGTCCATGTGAAAGAAGGAGGTGCACCAGAGGTAGGCACTGGGCAGGTGAGGAGAAGAGGTAAGAGTTCAGAGTGGTGAATAGAAGGAAAGGGAAGGGGAGGGAAAAAATTATTGAAGGAAAAATTGATGTTCATGCTATCAGGTTGGAGACTACCTAGATGGAATATGTGATGCCGCTCCTTCAACCTGAGTGTGACCTCATCATAGCAGAAGAGGAGGCTGTAGACAGACATGACAGAATGGGAATGGGGATAGAAGTTACAATGGTTAGCTGCCAGTTAATTACACTTTTTACAGATGGAGCAGAAGCTCTGCACAAAGCATTCCCCCACTTTATGTGGAATCTCAGCAATGTAGAGGAGGCCACATCTGGAGCACCAGATACAATAGACAACCCCACCAGATTCACAGATGGAGCTTCCTCACCCGGAAGGACTGTTTGGTGCCCTGAATGGAGGTGAGGGAGGGTTTGAATCAGCAGGTGTAGCATTTTTGCTGCTTGTAGTGATACGTGCCAGGAGGGAGATTTGTGAGGAGGGACAATTGGGCAAGGGAATCATGGAGGAAGCGAACCCTGTGGAAAGTGGAGAGTTCTGAGGGTGGAAGAGGCAGAGATGTGTTTGCTGGTAGGATCACGTTGAAGATGGTGGAAGTTGTGAAGAATGATGTGTTGGATACCTAGGCTCATGGTGCGGTAGGTAAGAACAAGAAGGACTCCATCTCTGTTAAGCTGACAGGAATATGGGGTGAGCATAGATGTCTGGGTTATGGATGGGATGTGATGAAGGCAGCGTCAACAGTGGAAGAAGGGAAACACTATCCTTTGAAGAAGGAGGACATCTCTGATGTTCTGGAAAGGAAGCTTCATCCCAGGGATAGATATGGCAAAGACAAAGGAACTGAGAAAAGGTTATAACATTTTTCCAGGAGACAGGATGGGAAGAGGTATAGTTAAGCTAGCTGTGGGAATCGGTTGAGTTATAAAAGATTTCAGTTGATAGTTTGTTTCCAGAGATGGAGATAGAGATATTGAGAAAGGGGAGAGAAGTGTCAGAAAGGGACCAAGTGAATTTAAGGGTGGGGGGAAGTTGGAAGCAAGGTTGATGAAGTTGTCGAGCTCAACGTGGGTGTGTGAAGTAGCACCAATGCCGTCAACAATGTACTGTAGTGCAGAAAGCATCAGAGAGCATTACCGGGGAAGGCTTGGGACCTGGACTGTTCCATGTAGCCAACTGAAAGGCAGGCTTAGCTGGAGTCCATGCAAGTGCCCATGGCTGCCCCTTGAGTTTGGAGAAAGTAGGAAGAGCTGAGGGAGAAATTGTTCACGGTGAGGACCAGTTCTGCCAGAAGAAGGAGGGTAATGGCAGAGGGCAACCAGTTGGTTCTTTTACTGAGAAAAAAGCAGAGAGCTTTAAGGCCTTCTTGATGGGAGCTAGAAATGCATAGGGACTTGATATTCATGGTGAAAATGAGGCAGTCGGGTCCAGGGAATTAAAATTTGTTGCCATCTCTGACCATGTGCCCTTGAAACTATCTATCAAAATAATGGATACATTTTCTAGTACTAGACAATGGCAGTTCAATTCCATTCTACTTCAGGACTTGGACTTTGTCAATTTTATTAAGGAACAGATTGATTTTTTCTTTTCAACAAATTTTACGGAAGAAATTTCCAGTGGAGTATTATGGGACACTTTTAAAGTATATATCCGTGGACAAATTATTTCATATTCTGCCGGTGTGAAAAAAATGAATCAATAATGAAATACTGATGCTGGTTGACAAGATTAAAGAAATTGATAAGAAATATTCTATTGCTCCTAGTAAGGAGCTTTATAAAGGGAGAGTTGAACTTCAAATGGAGCATAGTCTATTACTAACATCCTCGATTGAAAATCAATTAATTAAAATTAGGAGACAGTTTTATATACATGGTGATAAATTTGGTAAATTACTGGCTAATCAATTGACAACTGCTTCGGTTAAACACCAGATTATCAAGATGCGTAAATGAGATGGTACTCTGATGGTTGATCATGATGAGATAAACAAATCTTTTCAAGAATTTTATACTACTTTATATCAATCAGAATCTCCTGATGACTCCACTATAATGTATGAATTTTTAAGGAAATTGAATATTCTGAAATTATCACTCAATGAATGTTTAACTTTAAATGCACCTATTACAGAAGAAGAAATAAAGGCTTTTTTTTTCAATGAAGTCAGGTAAAGCACCTGGTCCAGATGGTTACACGATAGAATTTTTAAAAATCCTTTTCTACTATACTTTCTCCTTGGTTATGTAAAATCTTTAAGGATGCATTAACCATAGGTAAGTTACTGCAATCTTTTTACGAAGCCTCTATTTCCCTAATTCTTAAAAAAAAGATAAAGATCCTACTGAATGTGCATCATATAGGCCTATATCCTTGCTGAATGTTGATTCCAATATTTCTTCTAAAATATTGGCAACTAGATTGGAGACTGTTTTGCCAAAAATTATCTCTGTCGACCAGACTGGATTTATTAAAAATTATTATTCATCTTTTAATATTAGGAGATTAATTAATATAGTTTACACTCCCTCATCTATAACTCCAGAATGTGTAATTTCACTGGACGCTGAGAAAGCATTTGACAGAATTGAATGGCCATACTTACTCAGTATTCCTGAGAAATTTAATTTTAGTCCGAAATTTATATCTTGGATTAAATTGATATACAATACCCCTTACACTTCAGTATTTACCAATAATCAAAGATCTCCCTTTTTTGAGTTGTTTCGTGGCACCAGGCAAGGTGCCCTCTTAGCCCTTTATTATTCAATATTGCTTTGGAACCTTTAGCTATTGCTATTTGTGACTCACCCAATATATTTGGCGTTACCCGTGGGAATGGGACATACAAGCTATCATTATATGCAGATGACCTGTTACTATATATTTCTAATCCTGAGAAATCCATTCCTGCAGTTATATCTCTGCTTGCTGAGTTTAGTAGCTTTTTTGGCTACAAACTGCATCTTAATAAGAGTGAAATCTTCCCATTAAATATGCAGGTTCCAATTTATAAATGTTTACCATTCTGATTAGTTACAGATTATTTTACTTATTTGGGTGTTAGAATTACTAAGAAGCATAAGGATTTATTTAAGGTCAATTTTTTACCTTTAATTGGTCAGGTTAAACAATTGCTTACTAAATGGTCCCCATTGTCTTTATCACTGATTGGTCAAATCAATGCTATTAAGATGATTATTTTACCTAAGTTTTTATACTTATTTCAAGCACTACCAATTTTTATTTCTAAATCCTTTTTTGCTATTGTTGATTCTAAAATTCCTTCATACATATGGCAGAATAAAAGTCCAAGGTTAAGTAAAAAATATTTACAGAAGTTTGAAAAGGATAGTGGTTTGGCATTGCCGAATTTTAGATTTTATTACTGGGAAATTAATATCCGATATTTAACATTTTGGACACAGGATTTGGATGTTATTCAAAGTCCACAATGGGTAAACCTTAAATGTAAATCCATACAAGGGTTTTCATTGGCTTCTATTTTAAGGACCTTGCTTCCCTTTGTTCTTTCTAAATTGAATGAACAAATGGTTAATCCAATAATTAAATATAAACAACGAATATGCTTTCAATTTTGTAAATTTTTTGGCTTGAACAAATTTATTCTATCAAGCTCTATGATATCTAATTTCTTGTTTCAACCCTCTGTTATGGATCAAGCTTTTTTGTTATGGAAAACGAAAGGTATAACATGTTTTTGTGACTTATTCTTGAATAACTCATGTATTTTGAACAGTTGTCTAATAAATATAATATGCCCAGGTCCCATTTTTTTAGATACTTACAAATTAGAAACGTTTTGAATAATATGTTATATATTTTTTTGAATTCATATCCAACTGATACCACGGAAAAAATTTCAGGTTTAAACCCTTATCAGAAGGGTTTAATAGCAACTATTTATGATATGATTATGAAAATACAGCCAGGTATATTAGATAAAATTAAGAATGAATGGGAAAGGGAACTTCAACTTTCTTTACCTATGGAGAAATGGGAAAAAATTCTCCAATTAGTTAGCTCCTCCTCTATATGTGCTAAGCATGCCTTGATACAATTTAAGGTGGTGCATGGGGCCCATATGTCTAAAGACAAGCTAGCTTGTTTTTACTCCAATATAAATCCTATCTATGATAGATGTCATTCTGAGGTAGCTTCTTTGACTCATATGTTCTGGTCTTGTCCTCTTTTGGAGAAATATTGGAAAGACATTTTTGATATTATTTCAACGGCTTTGCGTATTGATTTATATCCTCAACCTGTTACTGCAATTTTTGGCTTACCAATGGTGAAATATAATTACCTATCTTCTTCAGCTTGTTGGATGATTGCATTTGTTACATTAATGGCTAAAAGATCCATTTTATTGAACTGGGAAGAGATTAATCCTCCTACTATATTCCAACGGTTTTCCTAAACTAAATCTTGTTTAAATTTAGAAAAAATCAAAAGTGTCACTTTTGACCCTTTGATTAAATTCAAAGAAACTTGGAGACCATTTATTCAACATTTTCACATGATGTAACTTCACCTTTTCTGAATCCTTTTTATTAACCTTAAATATATGGATAGAGGAGCGGAGTTATTGACATTATTGATTGATTCTGATGTAATATAATAGCCCAGCTTTGTTTAGTTTATTTTTGCTCAGGTTAGTTTAGTTTTTCTTTGTTTTCTTATTTGGAGATTTTTGACACGTTTTCTTTTTTTCTATCATGTTTATTTACATGAAGAGTTTGGGAGGCTTAGTACATTTGTGTTATCTATAGCTTTTACTCGTATATACTGTTTACCAACAATCTCTCTGTACTACTATTGTTATTATGCCTATGTATTTGAAAATTAATAAAAAGATTTAAAAAGAAAAGAGGAGATTGAGAGCATGTGAAGTGATGCAGATGTAAGTGGGAATGGACTAAACCAAAAAGGATACAATGGAGTCGAGGTATTAGACACGAGTTCGGTGGAGCAGGTAGAGACAATGGGCCTAACTGAACAAAAAGGTTTGTGGCTGTTGGACAGGAGGTAGAAAGAAGCAATGCAGGGTGAGGAAACTATGAGTTTGGTAGCAGTGGATAGGAGATCGCCAACATTGGTGAAGTTAATGACGGTGTTCGTGGAAGTTCATGTTTGACAAATCTTATTGAGTTTTTTGAAGAGATTACGAGGAAAGTTGACGAGGGTAAAGCAGTGAATGTTGTCTATATGGACTTCAGTAAGGCCTTTGACAAGGTTCCACATGGAAGGTTAGTTAGGAAGGTTCAATCGTTTGGTATTAATATTGAAGTAGTAAAACGGATTCAACAGTAGCTAGATGGGAGACGCCAGAGAGTAGTGGTGGATAACTGTTTGTCAGGTTGGAGGCTGGTGACTTGTGGTGTGCCTCAGGGATCTGTATTGAGTCCAATGTTGTTTGTCATATACATTAATGATTTGGATGATGGGGTAGTAAATTGGATTAGGAAGTATGCAGATGATACTAAGGTAGGTGGCGTTGTGGATAGTGAAATAGGTTTTCAACAGTTGCAGAAAGATTTAGGCCAGTTAGAAGAGTGGGCTGAACGATGGAGATGAAGTTTAATGCTGGTAAGTGTGAGGTGTTACTTATTGGTAGCAATGATCCAAATAGGACATACATGGTAAATGGTAGGGCATTGAAGAATGCAGTAGAACAGAGTGATCTAGGAATAATGGTGCATAGTTCCCTGAAGGTGTAATCTCATGTGGATAGGGTGGTGAAGAAAGCTTTTGGTATGCTGGCCTTTTTCAATCAGAGCATTGAGAAAAGGAGTTGGGATGTAATGTTAAAATTGTACAAGGCATTGGTGAGGCCAAATTTGGAGTATTTTGTACAGTTCTGGTCACCGAATTATTGGAAAGATATCAACAAAATAGAGAGGGTACAGAGAAGATTTACTAGAATGTTACCTGGGTTTCAGCACCTAAGTTACAGGGAAAGGCTGAACAAGTTAGGTCATTATTCTTTGGAGCATAGAAGGTTGAGGGGGGACTTGATAGAGGTTTTTAAAATAATGAGGGGAATAGATAGAGTTGACGTGGATAGGCTTTTTCCATTGAGAGTAGGGGAGATTCAAACAAGAGGACATGATTTGAGAATTGGGGGGGCAAAAGTTTAAGGGTAACACGAGGCGGAATTTCTTTACTCAGAGAGTGGTAGCTGTGTGGAATGAGCTTCCAGCCAAAGTGGCAGAGGCAAGTTTGGTATTGTCATTTAAAGTAAAATTGGATAGGTATGTGGACAGGAAAGGAATGGATGGGGGGTTACAGGCTGAGTGCAGGCCAGTGGGACTAGGTGAGTGTAAGCGTTTGCACGGACTAGAAGGGCCGAGATGGCCTGTTTACATGCTGTAATTGTTATATGGTTATATGATACAAAGGTTGGGGGTGTTGTGGATAGTGCGGAGGGCTGTTGGAGGTTACAATGGGACATTGATAGGATGCAAAACTGGGCTGAGAAGTGGCAGCTGGAGTTCAACTCAGGTAAGTGTGACGTGGTTCATTTTGGTAGGTCAAATATGATGGCAGAATATAGTACTAGTGGTAATACTCTTGGCAGTGTGCAGGATCAGAGGGATCTTGGGTTCCAAGTCCTTAGAACACTCAAAGCAGCTTCGCGGACTCTGATTAAGAAGACATATGGTGCATTGGCCTTCGTCAATCATGGGATTGTGTCTAAGAGCCGAGAGGTAACGTCGCAGTTAGATAGGACCCTGATCAGACTCCACTTGGAGTACTGTGCTCAGTTCTGATCGCCTCACAGTAGGAAAGACATGGAAACCATGGAAAGGTTGCAGAGGAGATTTTTAAGGATGTTGTCTGGATTGGGGAGCATGCCGTATGAGAATAGGTTGAGTGAACTCGGAGGATGAGAGGTGTCCTGACAGAGGTTTACAAGATAAGGTCTGATAAGATAATGAGAGACGTTGATCATGTGGATGGTAAGAGGCTTTTCCCCATGGCTGAAATGACTAGCATGAGAGGGCATAGTTTTAAGGTGCTTGGAAGTAGGTACAGACGAGATGTCAGCGGTAAGTTTTTTTTAAACGTAGAGAGTGGTGAGTGCGTGGAATGGGCTGCCAGTGGCATTGGTGGAGGCCGAAACAATAGGGTCTTTTAAGGGACTCCTGAATGAATACATGGAGCTTAGAAAATAGAGGGCAATGCTCCAATCAAAAATCTCAAAGCTGGGTCCAGATCTATACATCCTGGTATAATTTGACGTCCTTTGCACATTGGTATCTGCCCTTCCTCTTGGGTGCAATCTTTCTTTGATTCTATTGTGTTTCTTGGATTTACTGTGAGTGCCCACAAGAAAATCAAACTTAGGGTTGTATATCATGACAGCTATTTAACTTTGATAAATTTACTTTAAACTTTGGAAAATAATCCAATGATCCAAATATCTGAATCCCTCCTCCTGCACCATCTCCTTAGCCACGTTTCAGGGCATTGTTTTCCTAGCTCTGGCCTCACCAGCGTGTGGCAAGAGTCCTTTAACCGCACTTCATTTTCTGAATGCACTTTACAGGAATTCATCACACTTTCTGCCTCTGTGATTGGTACTGATGTGGACCCTGACGTCTGGCTGTTCACCTTTCCTGTTAAGTATGCTATGGATCCCTAGATGTCTCTGACTCTGGCACCTGGAAGGCAACATAACATCTGTTAGTCATGTTTTCATCCACAGAATCTCTTCTGTCCCTTTAACCAGTGAATCCTTTATCACTACTGTTCACCTCTTGTCCCACCTTCCCTCCGAGCCGCGGAACCAGACATTGCCAGAGACCCAACTGCTGTGACTTTCTGCTGCAACAGAGTCCAATAGTATCCAGAACAGTATGCATTTCTTTGAAGGGAACACCCGCAATGATTATTTATACAGTCATAGAAATGTACAGCACAGAAACAAGCCCTTTGGCCCAAGCTGTCCATGCCAAAACCAGTTAAACTGCCTACTTGCATTGACCTACCCTGTGACCCAACTTAGTTTGACTCCACTTGGAGGACTGTGTTTGGACCTGGTCACCTCACTACAGGAAAAAAGTGGACATTATAAAGAGTGCAGAGGAGATTTACAAGGATGTTGACTGGATTGGAGAACGTGCTTTATAAGAATAGATTGAGTGAACATGACCTTTTCCCCTTGGAGCGACAGAGGATGAGAGGTGACCTAACAGATGATGAGAGGCATTGATCACCTGGATAGTCAGAGGTTTTTCCCAGGGCTAAAATGCCTAACAAAAGGGAGCATAGCTTTAAGGTGCATGGAAATAGGTGCAAGGGCTATGTCAGAAGAAACCACACAGAGAGTGGTGAGTGTGTGGAATGCACTGCCAGTGACGGTGGTTGAGGTGGATAGAATAGGGTCTTTTGCGAGACTCTTAGATAGGTACATGGAGTTGAGAAAAATAGAGGGTTATTCAGCAAGGAAATTCTAGGCAGCTTCTAGTGTAGGTTACATGGTCAGCACAACATTGTGGGCAGAAAGACCTATAATGTGCTATAGATTTCTATGTTCAATGGGACAATAGTCCTCCATACCTCCACCCATGTGCCAATACATACTTCGCTTCACGGTGAAATCAAGCTCATATTCACCCCTTGTGCTTCCACGCTCTAATGACCCTCATGTTCCATCCAAACTTTCACCTTTAACCCATGACCTCTGGTTGTAGTCCCACCCAACCTCACTACAGAAAGCCTGCTTGCATTTACTCTATCCATATTCATAATTTTGCATATCTGTATCAAATCTCCTCTCAATCTTCTACGTTCTAGTAAATAAAGTCTCAACCTATTCATTCTTATAACTCAGGTCCTCCACACCTGGCAACATCCTTGTAATCTTTTTCTGTACTCTTTCCACCCTAGTTACATCTTTCCTGTAGGTAGGCCTCACCAATGTCTTATAACAATATAACATTCAATCACTGGTCCTCAATACTTCTCCCTTTCACCCAGTCCTGACAGTCACCCAGTTACCTGCATGCTGTGACATAGGTATGACTGCCTCCCTGGAACTCTTAATCAAGCAACTTCTCTGTCTCCTGAATGATCCGCAGGTCATCCAGTTCCAGCTCCATTTCCCTAATGTAGTCTGTAAGAAGCTGCACCCAAGTGCAGATGTAATCACTGGGGACACTGGAGATCAGCCCGACTTTCCACATTGTACACGAGGGGCAAGCCACTTCCCTGGGTTCTACTCTCGCTGTTCTGCCTGTGCTATAATAAAGAAAGAGATCTCCATAGAAACCGTGAGCTGCCTCTATCTCAGCACCAGTCTTTTCTCGGTGGGTTGTTGTTTGTGCTGAGGGTGTTGATTTTCATTTAGAAGTCATTTGCAACTAATTCAACAACGTTCTGGGTCAGAACAATATTCTAGAAAGGTTTCAGAGCAAACCACTGGGTTGTGACAGCTCCCACCAAAATTGTCGGTGACCTTCAGCCCAGCACTGATGTCAACAGGGTCTCAGTTCTAATTCACCTCAATCTACTTTAAGTGCTGCCTTCAACCCAGTTGACCGTAACATTCTCCTAGATCACCTTGAGAACAGGGTTGTCCTCACTGGTGTTCCCTTCAATTGGTTTAATGTATCTCAGAAAGAAAAATTATTGTCTATCTTGGAAACCATTTCTCTAAAAGATACGATGTAGCTTTTGGTGCTGAAGGAAGCTGCCTTGGTCCCCTTCTCTTATCCTGATACATGCTCCCCTCAGGAGACATCATTAGAGAGCATAAATTTGATTTCCACGATCGTATCTCTCAGTCAAGCCTAATGATAGCACTCTATCTTCTCTGACTTCTGGTACGGCTGCAATAAACAAAAGGATGAGAAATACTTTCCTGAAATGAAATGAAGATAAAACTGAAATAATTCTGGCGGGTCCCAAAGCCAAAAGAGATAAATTTCTTGATAAACGTGGGAACTTGGTACCCCTTGTAAAATCAGAAGCAACAAACCTGGAGGCCTTCCTTGATTCAGATTTGAAAATTTAATCCCGCATAAAAATGACCAGCACACCATTTCTACACTTAGAAACATTGCAAAGGAACATCCGTTACTGTCTTGTAATGATGCTGAAAAACTAGTTCACACCCTTAAATTAAATAGACCAGATTACTGCAATGCAATTTTTTACTTGCCATCCAATGCTATCTATTCAGAACAGTGCTGCTAGACTTTCAACTAAAACCAGGATGAGGGAGCATATCATTCCAATCCTAAATACTTGCATTGGATCTTGTATCTTATAGAATTGATTTTAAAATTCTATGACTTTTGTTTTTAAAGCTCTCAATGCTCTAGGACCAGAGTACGCCAGAATTGCTTTTGTTTCATAATTCTGCTTGAGCTCTCAGGTCTTCTTCAGCCAGACTCTTGAATTTAAATTATAAATGGTAGGTCATCTTTTTTAAAGTACTTTCTCTATCTGTGGAACTCAGTACCTAAAAATGAAAAGGGATGCAAACTCACCGACACTTTCAAACCTATTTATTTAACCTCACTTTTAGCTAACAGCTTTTTGTCTTTTAATGTTTGCACTTGATCCCATTGTAGAACACTTTGAACTACACAGTCTGCACAAAGAATGCTGCATAAATAAGTTATCATTGTTGGGTTCAAGTGTTGCTTGGATGAGGAATATTGTTGCTGGGTGTGGATTTTTGTTTGGCCTGAGGTGTTCATGTCATTTTGATCGGATGTTGATTGATCTTGAGTGTGGTATTTTGGTGGGATTGTCATTTCACAGTTGAGGGTTTTTTTTTATATTGGTTTGTACTTACAGTATGGTTCCTGATTGAAGTGCAGTATTGTTTGGGGATCAGGTGTTGTTGGGAGCCAGCAGTTGTTTGAGTTGGGATATTGTTTGAGAGTGGGACTGGGGTGACTTTATTGTGCAACGAGGGTCAATGGAGGTCAGAAGTGGGGATGTTCACTGATGTGTGCAAAATATTCAGTTCCATTTCCACGTCAGCAGGTGAACTTTAATTTAGTTTTTTAATTTAATTTAAATTAAATTTGATTTTAAGGCACATTAGGGATTAGGGCAATGGATAATAGCGACTATCTACCATCACCAGTTACTGCTACAATACAGAGATTGCCCAAAAATGAACCTTCATGAAAATCTGCTGGCTAGATTGCTCGACCTGAGCTTGCTGACGGAATCTGGCCTGCAGTCCTCAGAGTCGCCTGATGTCAGTGGCCAGAGGTGGGGACAGCGTAAGCTGTGTGCGAGGAAATTGAAGCGAGGCGAGCAGGTGGAGTCCATGCCAGGATAAAGTCAAGTCCTAGCCAGCTGGCTTTCCCATCCATTCTGCTCCCCAATGGACATTAAATTGGAGTACACCTGTGGCAACAATATACTCGACGTTGAGTACAGAAATGGACGGAATCCTGGATGCCGCCATTCAGCTGTTTATATTATGTAACAGATTTTCCCCCAAGCCATCGGACTACCAACCAACTGATCTCTGTTGTGCCTATTGTCTTGTTTATTATAATGCTTGCACTGTTCTGTATACTTTATGCAGTCCTGGGTACTGTAGTATTTGTGTTGGTTTACGTAGTTCAGTGTAGTTTTTGTATTGTTCATATAGCACCATGGTCCTGAAAAACATCTCGTCTTTACTGTGTACTGTACCAGCAGTTATGGTTGAAATGACAATTAAAAGCAACTTGACTTGACAAGAAGCACCTCCTGGCTGCATGCAGTAAGCCCAGGAGAACAATCAGACTCAGGCTGTGAAGTGACAGGTAACATTCACACCACACAAGTACCAGGCAGTGACCATCTCCAATAAGAGAGAGTCTGACCACCTCCCTCTGACATTCCCATTGTCCAGTTCCCACCATGAACACACTGGACCAGTCACAGCAACACCATGTCTACAGCAGCAAGTCAGAGAGCGGGGACCCTGTGGGGAGCGACTCACCTCCTCACACCCCAATGCCTCTCCCCCATCTGCAACACAGAAGTGTGATGGAACACACTCCACTTACCTGGGCGAGGTCAACTCCAACAACACTTGTAAGGACTGAACCATCCTCCCTATCTTTGAAACCCACTCTGGTCCCTGGACCCCTCCCCCACTCTGTAACCCCTTACAGCTTCATGGACGTCCAACAACAGAATAATTTTTTAGGCTACAATGACATTTAATGTCAGAGAAATGTACACAATATACATCCTGAAATTCTTTTTCTTCGCAAACATCCATGAAAACAGAGTGCCCCAAAGAATGAATGACAGTTAAATGTTAGACCCCGAACCCCCCCCCTCCTGCATCTCCCCCCCCCCACACACACACATAAACAGCAGCAAAGCAATGATCACCCTCTCCCTGAGTAGCAAAAAGGTACTGGCAATGCTTGATAAATACTCGTCTTGAATTTGTAATTTTCCCCTTCCTCTCCTTTTTTTTAATCCCCTTTTTTTCCTTTCTCTTACTTTATTCTTCTATAATTTTCTCGCTGGCAGGTTAGTTTTGGTCCTCTTCCGATTTTCTCTGTATTAAGTTTTATATTCCTGCAGAAGGTGTTCTAATCTGTAGTAATGTTTTTTAGTGCATAAACTAGTTACTATTTATTATAGTATTTATACGGAACTGCTGTTAATGACACAGATCTGGAAGTTGTATTTGGGTTAATTTTTTTGGTAGAGCTAGCTACTTGTTTTGGTAGCCGTCTAGTTTTGGGTTGTGTGGGTGGGGTGGATTCTCTAGTTCCAACATCACTCACTGTATATATTATATCTCTTTATTTCTCAGGACATGTATATGTGTTGATTTTACAAATCTATGTTTACATCTCTGCTCCCAGACTGCTATTGTACTGCTTGACTTTCTATATGCCTTCTGCCTTTTATGCATTAGTAATCGATAATGGCTAGTGCACTTAAATTCGTGAGCTGGAATGTAAAGGGATTGAATCACCCTGTTAAAAGGAGGAAGGTATTCTCACATATCAAACAACTCAAAGCTGACATTGCTTTCCTTCAAGAAACTCATTCGTTGCTCTGATAACTCCTGGCTTTTGTCAAAGTGGGCGGGTCAGCATTTTCATTCATCCTTTACCGCTAAAGCTCCATTCTTATTAACTCAAATATTCCTTTTGAACTCCATAATAAAATATCTGATATAAATGGCTGTTTTATTATTGTTTCTGGTAAACTATATAACACTAAAGTTGCACTAGCAAACCTGTATGCCCCCAACTTCGATGATGATAATTTTTTTGAACGGTTTTTTTCCTCACTACCAGACTTAAACTCATACTCTGTTATACTGGGTGGTGACTTTAATTGTTGGTTAGATCCCAATTTGGATCGATCGTCCTCTGTTACTAGACCACCTACTAAATCTGCCTTAGCTATCCAATCGTTTCTAATTATGGTATCTCTGATATATGGCATTTCCTCCATCCTACGGAGATAGATTATTCTTTTTTCTCACATGTTCACCATACCTTCACTAGAATTGATTATTTCTTACTCAATAACCAACTTATTCCATTTGCCCACTCTTGTGACTATCAGAGTATACTGATCTCTGACCATGCCCCAATTACTCTCTCTCTGAATTTGCCTGGTCTCCCTCAGAGGAATAAACACTGGCAGTTTGATTCAACTTTACTATCGAATGATGATTTTTAAAAATTTATTAAGGATCAGATAACCTTTTATTTTAACACTAATACATCACCTGAATTGCCATCCCAGATTGTCTGGGATGCCATCAAAGCATATCTGAGGGGGCAAATAATCTCTTACACAGCAAATCTCAACAGAAGATCCCGTGCAGATCGATTAGACCTCATTAACCAGATTAAAGAATTGGATCAAATATATGCCCAAACTAAGAACCCTGAATTATACAAGAAGCGTGTTGAACTCCAAACTAAATTTAACTTCTGTCCACTCAACCTGTCGAATGCCAACTTCTCGAAAGCAAGAGTCGCTTTTTCATTCATGGGGATGGGTCTGGTAAATTCCTAGCCAATCAGCTGAGGCGTTCCAAAGCCAAACAACATATTACAAAGATCCGGAAAGAGAACGGAGACTTTACATCGGATCATTTAGAAATTAATGACGCATTTAAAAATTTTTATTCTCGGCTTTATTCCTCTGAATCTCTGAATGACAATATCTCTGTTGATCAATTTTTACAGAATCTGAATATCCCCTCACTTTCATCTGATTTCAAAGCCAAACTCAATGCGCCTATGTCATTAGAAGAAATATCTACTGCAATTTCTGCACTGTCCTCAGGGAAATCTCCTGGACCTGATGGGTTCCCTGTAGAATTTTATAAATCATTCTCTTCTCTTCTTTCTCCTCAGTTACTTTCAGTATTATCTGACTCGTTTAATTACGGCAAATTGCCACCCTCTTTCAGTGAGGCATCTATTATTCTTCTTTTAAAAAAGGGCAAAGACACAACAGAGTGCTCCTCGTATAGGCCGATCTCTGCTCAATGTTGATGTAAAGATCTTAGCTAAAGTTTTGGCTTATAGATTAGAAACCGTCATTCCCTCCATTATCTCTGATGACCAAACAGGCTTTATTAAAAACCGTTTCCCTTTTTTTTAACATTCGGCGTCTATTTAATATCTTATACTCACCTCCAACTGGGATTCCTGAATGTGTTATTTCCCTTGATGCGGAGAAAGCATTTGATCGTATAGAGTGGAACTACCTTTTTGCAGTTTTAGAAAAATTTGACCTTGGCCAAAGTTTCATCTCTTGGATCCAATTGCTGTACCTGTGTCCTACTGCCTCTGTTTTAACCAATTTTCAGAAATTCCAAGTATTTAATCTCAAACGCAGCACCCGCCAGGGATGCCCCTTAAGTCCCTTTCTCTTTGATTTGGCTATGGAACCTCTAGCGATAGCATTTCGAAACTGCCCTGAATTGACTGGGATTTGGAGAGGGGGTGTTGAGTTTAAAGTTTCTCTCTATGCTGATGACTTATTACTCTTTCTGTCAAATCTGTCTACATCCTTACCTCTAATGTTTTCACTTCTTGACCAGTTTAGCCAGATCTCTGGCTATAAACTTAATTTACATAAGAGTGAACTTCTCCCAATTAATAAAGAAGCACAAGAACTAACATTTCATGATCTCCCTTTTAAAGTAGTCCATATTCAATTTACTTATCTTGGAATTACAGTCACAAGGAAGTTTAAAGATCTCTTTCGTGAAAACTTTGCCAATCTTTCATATGCTATAAAACAGAGTCTGGTACAATGGTCACCTCTATCTATGTCTTTGGTAGGTCGTATTAATGTTGTTAAAATGTATGTTCTCCCCAAATTTTTATACCTATTTCAATCTATCCCAATTTTTATTCTTAAATCTTTTTTTGATTCCTTAGACTCTATTATTTTGTCATATCTGTGGCAGAATAAGCGCTCTAGAATTAATAAAATCCATCTCCAAAAATCTAAAAAAAGAGGGTGGCATGGCTTTACCTAACTTTTGTTTATATTATTGGGCAGCTAATATACGTTGTGCTACCTTCTGGTCTTTCTTCCATGGCCAACCCGAATGCCCTAACTGGGTGGCGATGGAGCTGAGCTCCACTAAAAATTATCTATCTCTGCACTTCTTGGCTCTGCACTCCCTAGTAGTCTGCCCAGATCAATAGCTAATCCTCTTGTTAGACACACTTTGTGTATATGGGCTCAGATCAGGAAATGCTATGGTTTCCAGGGGTTTTCCGTTTCCAGCCCTATTGCTCATAATCACCTTTTTTTACCTACTACATACGATTCAGCATTCCAGGTTTGGTATAGGAAGGGCATTAGACATTTTGAAGATCTTTTCATTGATAATCGCTTCGCTTCTTTTCAGCAGCTCAATCTGCCCAATGCTCATTTTTTCAGATATCTCCAAGTCCGACACTTTATTGCTCCTTTAATTCCTAACTTTCCTGAAATGCCTGCGAAAAATGCTATGGACCTATTTCTTTCCATGAATCCACTGGGTAAAGGCTTAATATCAATCATCCGAGATAAACTAGCAGCCTTACGACGGGCCCCCATGGATAAAATCAAAATGGCCTGGGAGCAGGATTTAAATATCTCCTTATCCGAGGAGAGCTGGGATTCAGTTCTCAAATCGGTTAACTCAACCTCTCTTTGTGCTCGCCACTGCCTTTTACAGTTTAAGATTGTTCATAGAGCCCATTTGTCTAAATCTAAACTATCTCGATTCTACCCTAGCATTAGTCCGCTCTGTGATAAATGCAAGAGGGGCGTGGCCTCTCTCATCCATATGTACTGGTTCTGTCCTAGCTTGGAGAAATTCTGGAAAGATGTCTTCACTACGTTATCGTGTATTCTGAATCAGCACCTAGAACCAAACCCCTTAATTGCTCTGTTCGGTTTTTGGGGTGAGACAGATTTATGTCTGGGTCCGACCAAATGCCGAATATTATCCTTTGCCTCTCTCCTGGCTAGACGCTTGATCCTCCTCAGATGGAGAGATGTTGCCGCGCCCACTCATGCTCAATGGCTTAACGACATCATGGCCTGTTTGGACCTCGAAAAAATTCATTATTCAGTTCTCAATTCGGATCTAAAGTTCCATAAGGTCTGGGGACCTTTTAATCGAGTACTTTCATAGCCTTCCTCTTGACTAGGGTTATTTTTTCTTTTCGGTCCCTTGCTTTCAGCTCCTCTTTTTTTTTACTGGTAGAAGGCATTATTACCCTCTGTTGCTGAGTGTATTCACAGTCTGGGAGTTTGGCTGTCCTGACTTATACTCTCTATATTGTGTTGTGGTTGGTCTGGAGTTGCTGTTGTTTTTTTCTTGTGTTGTGGGGCTTGGGGAGGACACTAAGCTTACTTGTCTTTAATTCAGGTGCTTTTTTTTTGCTAAATTCTCTTCCTTTGTAGCATATTGTTATTGTATGCTTAATTTTGCACTGTTTTAATGTTCCTCATTGGGATTTGGGGTTTTTAATTTGTAAAATGTTTTGTAAAACTAATTTAAAAAAATTAAAAAAAAAGGCACTGGCCCCCCCCCCCCACCACCGAGCACTTGAGTGTGCAGCAAAGCATTAGTAAAGACAGACTTGCAGTACCCCAAAGACTGGTTTGAGAATGGTTCTTTAATGTAATCGTACATTTACATATTTAGAGCAGAAAGATGTAGACAAAGGGTGTGGAAACTGAAACATTAACTCTTTGTCTCTCTCCACAGACGCTGCCTGAGACACTCGATGTTTGACAGTGCACAGCTGAGTAATGTGCCCACTGCCTGAAACACCCATCAATAGGCTCTCAGACTGTGATTTCTCTGGTGAAACCTTAACTGGTTCATTTTGACCGAGAACATAAAATATCATCAATAAACTATTTGCAATATGTAACCCTTCTCCAGCCCTGGAGTGTGAGGAGAATAGCCCCAGGACTCTTCACCAAGTCAGACCTCCTGGGTGCGGGTCTCTCTGGATTTCCCATGGGCACTTTGGTTGATTTCAATTTCAGAAATTTCCTCCAGGATGTTAGCGGATAAATGGGGCATGAGAACTGGGTGGATATCCCAGGAAAGGCTGTAGGAAGATCACTGGAGATCCCGTCAGTAACACAGAGCACAGCACAGGTTCAGTTATAAACCTCAGCCTGGGAGACTGACCAGATCCAGGGGTGGGGTCACCAGAGGTCACTGCAGAACCCTCGGGTGTTTAAAGGGCTCCCCCCTCACCGGGATTGTGGAACAGGGACAGTGGTGCGAGTGGGATGCTCCGATGCTCTCAGTCTGTGCCATGAGTGGGCACCGTTCCCCAGTATCGAACACACACTATCCCGACGGAGTGAGTGTCTATGAGCTGTGTTCTCCACCAGATCGACTGTTCAAAGATTGAGTAACTGCTGGCTCTGTGGGACAGAGAGTAGAGGTGAGGAGGCCCCATCAGTGCCTTTCCTGATCAACACATACATCCCTCCAATCTGCTCCCTCAGCCCCTTCATTCCTCCTCCTCCCTGCTCCCACAGACCCTCCCCTCCTCCTCCCTACACCCCCAAGACCCTCCATTCCACCTCCCTGCTCCCTCCCCTCCTCCTCCCTATCACATGTTTTCCTTTTTGATGCCTTTCCCATCTGGGTGGACTTGCATGAGTGGCAATGATGCCAGAGTATCCAGAGCAGAGATTATCCTGGATTATATGCAGCAGGACACACGCAATTATCAGACTGCGTATCACAATAGGAATTGTACAACCAGTATATGATGATCTGTAAACTGGTACTGGGGGGTGGGGAGAGACACCTACCGTCAGATGTACCAGATTACTTTCCCATACATTTGTCCCAGCATGAGCGAAGATCATGCCGCTTTATGTAGAATATACCGCAACACAGAAGAATGAGTATCACGACGACGGGAATGATCCAAGCAATGTGTGATGATCTATCATCGGAATCTGGGAAGGAGAAAAGATTCTGTGATTAATCCCATTCTCACACTTGCAGTAACAAGGAATCGATGGATCTTCTCCCTCTTACCACAGGCCAGAGAAAACTCCCCATCATGAAGGGGGAATGGATGGAGAGAAAAGAATACAGAATTAATCCCATCCTACACACTCCCAGTTCCAATCATCCTCATATTACCCTCCCTAAATCACAGCCAACAATGTCAGCATCTGACAAGAGGAAATCTGCAAATGCTGGAAATTTAAGCAACACACACAAACTGCTGGCGGAACGCAGCAGCCCAGGCAGCATCTATAGCGAGAAGTGCTGCCGATGTTTCGGGTAGAGACCCTTTGTCAGGACCCCGATTTCCACTGATGTTAAACAAGTTTCTTCATACTGTCACTTGGTAACCACAGTGTCCTGTATTGCTGACTGTATCTCAATTGATGTTAATCCAACTCCCTCACATCATCCCACAGTCACCCCTCTCCCCCATTGTCCTATATCCCTGACTCTATCCCCAATTAAAGTTCAAAGTTGAAAGTACATTTTGTTATCAAAATATGCATACATTATAGAACCTTGAGATTCATCTCCTGACAGGCAGCCACGAAACAAAGACAAAATCAACCCCACAGATATGAAAAAAGACCATTGAATACTCAATGTGCAAGAGAAGCAATCCATCACGCAAACAGTAACTGTAAGCCAATCGTGCTTCTGAACTGAGATCTGCAAGAGAGCCCCATACTTTAGTGTAGAGCCATGTAAACTTGGTGGGGCAGCGATCTTAGTTGGCCCGTACTTCACCTCAGGCCCCGTCACCCAGACCTTTCTGACAGCCTGACGTTTCCAATCTGGCTCGGCCCCTAACTCTCCATCCCAACATCGGGTTCTGCCGCTTTGAGCAGGGATCTGAGGCAGCCCAAATCTCACCTTTTCTATCTGGGTCTCTGGTTAAATCTCCATCTGAACAACAGGCTCTGCCTCTTGGATACGCTTCATCACTTCAATTCGACCTGTAAATCTCCATCCGAGGATCATGCTGGGTTGTGTCTGGTGCCTGACCCTGTAGCATTGATTTTGTCTGTAAATCTCCACCCGTAGATCGTGCTCAGTCATGTCTGGCGCCTGGACCCCGTGGTTTCGATTCGGCCTGTGCCCGATCCTTCATGTTTTTCACGCTCTCAGCAATGGGCCTGCCAACTCGCCCTGCCTCGGTTCTACCAGATCGAATTGCCTCCAACTAAAGGGAAGTTACAGACTATTGTGATGATTGTTTGCCAGAAGAAGTGTGGTTAACAAAGTATTTAGTTGCTGTCATTGTTTCGTTAGCTGGCAACCAGAAGCCACAGAGGTTCACCAGTGCCACCTTAACCAGAAGTCACAAGTGGAACACAGAACCTTGTTCATTCTGCACTGTCCCACACACTCCTGAGATCGGAACAGAGAGGAGCTGTCTTGTTGAGCTGGGATTCGGGGAAGAAAACTGGAAAAGAACAGCTGAAGGCAACACTGGAAAATGGGGGAGAGGAAATTTTGAGGGTTAATGAAAATGTGTGACCGCTGAATGTTTTGGTAGAAGGGAATGGAAAATGTCGAAAAGATAAAAGGGAGTGTGGAAAACCAAGTATTATTAAAACATGCCAGCAAGACGCTGAGCTAATTACTAACCACCCTACTCCAGCTGCAGGGCTTGTTGTAAAAAGGTACTTTCATTCAGTCTCACAAATGTGTGGATTGTTACATCTATTTACATTATCAGGAAATCTTGACTTGGAAGTCTGTAGCTGTCTGAAAAGGAAGAATTAGAAATTGTATCGTTCAGAATCACCAATGTCTGAGAAGATTCTAAGGTGGCCACAGAAATAAGAGACAGTTGAATATCTGGGTCCGAGTGTTGTTTTGAATTCCCTGACAATATCAATATTTGAGTCCGAATGTTACTCGATTTGCCAGGGCAAATATTGGTGATGAGATGGGATCCCTTTAAATGGGATATAGTGAACCCATGACAGAGAAATTAGTCCCTTGGAAGGGAAATAGACTGCCCATGAGTTTGTCCTGGAAGACGGGCTTCAAGACCAGGGACCTGGGACTGTGTCAGACAAGGCTGCATATGAGGAGACCGGAAAAGAGAAAGGGGGCGACGATGAGGATGGAAAGGATGCTTGAAGTACAGGAGACCCCAGGGGATGTACCTCTTGTCAACAGGTTCACCTTCTTGGAAGCTGTCAGGACAGAAGATACTGCCAGTCAGGTCTGCGAGCTGAAAATTGGTGCAGAAGCAGAGCCGAGGAGTCAGACATCAGGAAGAGCCGTGGTAGTAGGGGACTCCATAGTAAGAGGTACGGAAAGGGGTTTCTGCGGCAACAGGCGAGACTTAAGGATGGTGTGTTGCCTCCCTGGTGCTAGGATCCAGGACATCAGGGACCGATAGCAGGGAATCCTAAAGGGTGAAGGTGAACTGCCAGAAGTGGTAGCGCATGTCTGCACAAGTGACATCAGGAAGAAGAGGAAGGACATTCTGCAGCGGGATTTCAGAGAACTCGGAAGGAGGCTGAAAAGCAGGACTTCCAGGGTGGTTATTTCAGGTTTGCTTCCAGTTCCTCGTGCTGGAGAGGGCAGGAACAGGAAGATAATGGATCTGAATGTGTGGCTGAGGATCTGGTGCAGGAAGCAAGAATTTACATTCTTGGACCACTGGGATCTGTTTTGGGGTAGGGATGAATTGTACAAAAGGGACGGGTTGCACCTTAATAGGTGGGGGACCAGCATTCTGGCAGACAGGTTTGCCACTGCAACACGGATGTGTTTAAACTAAGTAGTGGGGGGGAGGGGATGAACTGGAGTTAAAGGGAAAGTGAAAATAAGAAAAGTTAAAAAGGACAACAGAATCAATGGAGTAGAAAGCTCATGAAGGGATCATACAGTATGGCCAAGTGAAATAGGAATTGATATGAAAGGAGAGGGGAGTACCGAATGAAAAGTATTAAATATGACTGCATGAAGTAAAAGAAATAAAGTAGATGAGCTTGAGGCTCAGTTGGAAATTGGGAAGTACGATATTGTGGGAATAACTGAGACATGGCTTCCAGCGGACAGGGCCTGGGAAATGAATATTCAAGGATATACATCTTATCGAAAGGACAGACTGACTGGCAGAGGGGGTGGGGTGGCTCTGTTGGTGAATGATATTCAGTCCCTTGCGAGGGAAAACATAGAATCTGGGGATGTAGAGTCAGTATGGATGGAACTGAGAAATTCTAAGGGTAGAAAGACCCTAATGGGAATTATCTAAAGGCCCCCAAACAGCAGTCTGGATGTAGGGTGTAAGTTGAATGAAGAGTTAAAATTGGCATGTCGCAAAGGTAATGATACAGTTGTCATGGGGGATTTCACCATGCAGGTAGACTGGGAGAATTAGAATGGTACTGGACCCCAAGAAAGGGAGTTTGTGGAGTGTCTCCGAGATGGATTCTTAGAACAGCTTGAACTGGAGCCTACCAGGGAGAAGGCAATTCTAGATTTAGTGTTGTGCAATGAACTGGATTTGATCAGGGACCTCGAGGTAAAAGAACCATTAGGAGGTAGTGACCATAATACAATATGTTTTAACCTACAATTTGAGAAGGAGAAGGGAAAATCGGATGTGTCAGTATTACAGTTGAACAAAGGGAACTATGGAGCTATGAGGGAGGAGCTGGCCAAAGTTCAATGGAACAATACCCTAGCAGGGAAGACAGTGGAACAAAAATGGCAGGTATTTCTGGGAATAATGCAGAAGATGCAGGATTGGTTCATTCCAAAGAGGAAGAAAGATCCTAAGGGGAGTAAGGGGCAGAATAAAAATAAAAGAGTAGTAGTATAACATAGCAAAGATGAGCGGGAAACCGGAGGACTGGGAAGCTTATAAAGAGCAACAGAAGATAACAAAAAAGGCAATACACCAAGAAAAAATGAGGTACAAAGGTAAGCCAAGAATATAAAGGAGGATAATAAAAGCTTCTTTAGGTATGTGAATAGGAAAAAAAATAGTTCAGACCAAAATTGGGCCATTGAAGACAGAAATGGGTGAATTTATTATGGAGAACAAGGAAATGGCAGATGAGTTGAACAGGTACTTTGGATCTGTCTTCACTAGGGAAGACACAAACAATCTCCCAGACGTAATAGTGGCCAAAGGAACTAGGGTAAAGGATGAACTGAAGGAAATTTATATTAGGCAAGAAACAGTGTTGGGTAGACTGTTGAGTCTGAAGACTGATAAGTCCCCGGGACCTGATGGTCTGCATGCCAGGGTACTTAAAGAGGTGCTCTAGAAATCGTGCACGCATTGGTAATCATTTTCCAATGTTCTATAGATTCAGGAACAGTTCCTGCTGATTGGAGGGTGGCTAATGTTGTCCCACTTTTCAAGAAAGGAGGGAGAGAGAAAACAGGGAATTATAGACCGGTTAGCCTGACGCCAGTGGTGGGAAAGATGCTGGAGTTAATTATAAAAGAGGAAATTACAACACATTTGGATAGCAGTAGAAGGATCAGTCCAAGTCAGCATCGATTTATGAAGGGAAAATCATGCTTGACTAAACTTCTGGAGTTTTTTGAGTATGTACCTATGAAAATGGACAAGGGAGAGCCAGTGGATGTAGTGTACCTGGACTTCCAGAAAGCTTTTGATAAAGTCCCACATAGGAGATTAGTGGGCAAAATTAGGGCACATGGTATTGGGGGCAGAGTACTGACATGGATTGAAAATTGGCTGGCTGACAGGAAACAAAAAGTAGTGATTAAGGGGTCCCTTTCGGAATGGCAGGCTGTGACCAGTGGGGTACCGCAAGGTTCGGTGCTGGGACCGCAGCTGTTTACAATATACATTAATGATTTAGATGAAGGGATTAATAGTAACATTAGCAAATTTGCTGATGACACAAAGATGGGTGGCAGTGTGAAATGTCAGGAGGATGTTATGAGAACGCAGGCTGACTTGGACAGGTTGGGTGAGTGGGCAAATGTATGGCAGATGCAGTTTAATGTGGATAAATGTGAGGTTATCCACTTTGCTGGCAAGAACAGGAAGGCAGATTACTATCTAAATGGAGTCAAGTTAGGAGAAGGGGAAGTACAACGAGATCTAGTTGTACTTGTACATCAGTCAATGAAAAAAAGCATGCAGGTACAGCAGGCAGTGAAGAAAGCTAATGGCATGCTGGCTTTTATAATAAGAGGAACTGAGTATAGGAGTAAAGAGGTCCTTCTGCAGCTGTACAGGACCCTGGTGAGACCCCACCTGGAGTATTGTGTGTAGTTTTGGTCTACAAATTTGAAGAAGGACATTCTTGCTATTGAGGGAGTGCAGCGTAGGTTCACAAGGTTAATTCCCGGAATGGCGGGACTGTCATATGTTGAAAGATTGGAGCGACTGGGCTTGTATACACTGGAATTTAGAAGGATGAGAGGGGATCTGATTGAAACATATAAGATTATTAAGGGATTGGACACACTGACGGCAGGAAGCATGTTCCCGTTGATGGGTGAGTCCAGAACGAGAGGCCACAGTTTAAGAATAAGGGGTAGGCCATTTAGAACAGAGATGCAGAAAAACTTTTTCACCCAGAGAGTGGTGGATATGTGGAATGCTCTGCCCCAGAAGGCAGTGGAGGCCAAGTCTCTGGATGCATTCAAGAGAGAGTTAGATAGAGTTCTTATAGATAGCGGGGTCAAGGAATATGGGGAGAGGGCAGGAATGGGGTACTGATTGTGTATGATCAGCCATGATCACAGTGAATGGCGGTACTGGCTAGAAGGGCCGAATGACCTACTCCCGCACCTACTGTATATTGTGAGATTGCCCTGAAATAAGTGATTTAAGACCGGGGACCAGGACTGTGTTAGACAACGTTGTTCCTTACCGGTGGTGACCAGTGTTCCCAAGTTTGAGTAAGAACAGGTCAGAAACTGGGAGAAGGGACAGGGAACACCGAAATTACGCGGCGCACACCTGTATACAGTTCTGGTCTCTGCAACACTGACAGCACCAGATACGTTTTGATGAGGGGTGCTGAGGGACCAAGGAATTCTAAAAATGGAGAGGTGCCGACCTGGTGAAGCTGTTATACAGGATAATGTGTAAGCTCAAAGCAAGGCCAGAGGAAACCGAGCTGAGGGATCGCACCCCTCACAGATTAGAGCAGAGCTCCACAGTCCCCTCACATCTGGTCATGGACAACAGCTGATGGGAGGTGGAGTCTCCATGAAACCCTCACTGATGGAGTGACCCAGCATGTGAGTGCCAGAGATAAGACTGATCATTCACATCCATGTTCAGACAGTGCTGAGTGGATTACCTCCCTCAGCTTCCTCCTGAGATCCTCCATCATGGAAACCGGTTTCCAGACAATTCAGTTCATTCCCTCTGATATCAAAGTACTGGATACAGCAACGGCTATGGGACCAGACTACACCAAGGTGTGTTACTGAAGACCTGTGCTACAGAACTAGGTGGATCTCTGTCTGACCTGTTCCAGTACAGATGCAGCATGTACCGAAATGTGGTTTTCTCATGTCCAGTCCTGTCCTCAACCGTGGTCTGATCCCAGAGAGACCACCTGCTTTTAGACTTGGGGGAGCTGGACAGGAGGAAAAAGAGGAAGAGGTGGATGCAACATCTTTGATAGAATCTCTGCATCCCTCAAAGAAGGTGGAGGTGCCCTTTGTCCGAGGTGGAGGTTTTCTTGAGGGTCCACGTGGTGGGGGTATCACCTATTGGAGGGTGCCGCCTTCTTCCCCTGTCATGGCCACAGTCCAAAGGAGGACACCGTCCCTAAGAGAAGGGACTGGGGAGACTCCCGGGATACAAACTCCTCTGTGGATCAGGGTGATGCAACCATGATTCATTTGAGAGGTGTCCACTCTTGAAAGTTCCATCAACAATGGCAATTATCTCATCCTCCGGGGGAATTTCAGCTCCGCCACTGGTACACAGTGTACCTGTCAATGTCTCTGCAGATACTGACAGACTACTCCAACCAACACTCCCAAACTCTCCCCCTCTGTCCCCCAGAATGAATGTCTTGGACAAAGACAAGCAGTCAGTGGGATTCAGTAAAGAGTGGAATGGCCAGGATCTACCATCACCCATTAATTAGGGACGTTTCAGGAACTGGTGAAACCCGGACCCCTTTGCAGTGTCTCACTTACCGTCCACCTCCAGTCGCACTGTCGCCTTAGATTCAGCTCCAGAACCTACAGCAATATACACCTCATAATCACCGGCATCCTCTCTCCGCAGATCACGGATTTCCAGGCTGAAGTTCTCGGGATGAAGAGTTATCCGTCGCTTGTACTCCTCAGGACCGAAGTAGGAAATGTTGCCACTTACACTCTCTGCTATTCTGCTTTCGTTTGATCTCCATACCACCTGAGAAACACCCTGCCAAGGTGTGATCCCAACAGGTAAGAAGACCTTCATTCCCCGAGTTCCTTTCACAGTCCTCGCCCAGTCTGAGGAGACAAGAGGAGATAGTCAGCAGGTGCGCTTAGTGACTGGAGCAGGAATCAGAGTTGGGTGGGTTCTGAATGAGGACACAGTTTCAGAATAAAGGACCACCATTTCAGACAGAGATGAGGAATGATTTCCCTATCTCCAAAAGGACAGGAATCGATGCAATTTTCTCCCCAAAAGAGTTGTGGAGGCTGTCACTGTATTCAAGACCGAGATAGTGTTTTGATGTGGAGAGGAGTTGGGGAAGGCATGGGAACAGGCAGGAGAGCGGAACTAAGATCAAGATCAGCCCAACCCTGATCTCAGTGAGCGGGAAGCAGGGTTGTGGGTCTTTAAGGCCTCCAACTGTTCTTTGGATAGAGACGTAGATGGGAAGGTTAGCCTATTTGTAGATGAGATAAAGATTGGTGGTGCTGTGCATGGTAGAAAGAAGTGCCAATAGATGCAATTAGACATGAATCAGATGGAGACAATAGTGGGGAAATGTGGCTGCATATTCATAGGGTGTTAAAGAAGAGCACTGGCTTAGTCAAGGTAATGAGCTCAAAAGTTAGGAAGTTATACTGCATCTTTAAAACCTCCAGCTTAGAGATCTGCAGTATTGCTTTCTGTTCCAGCCATTTCATTGTAGGAAGTATGTGAAGGCTTTGGAGAGGGTGCAGACATTTAACATCCAAGTGCCTGGATTAGAGGGCGTATGCTATAAGGAAATTCTGGACAAACTCGGATTGTTTCCTCTGAGTGTCGGAGGTCAAGGATAGATCTGACACAAGTTTGTAAATTTTGAAGGACACAGATAAAGTAGATAGCCTGTATTTTTCTCCAGGGTCAAAAATATTGGACAAACTTAGGTTATTTCCTCTGGAGTGGCAGAAGCTGAGGGAAGATCTGATAGAGGTTTATCAGATTATGTGAGGCATAGATAGACAGACAGTATCTATTTTCCCAGGTTTGGAATGTTTAAAACCAGAGTACACACATTTAAAATGAGAGGGGCTAAGTTGAAAGGAGATGTGAGGCAAGTATTTTTACACTGAGGCTGGGAGGTGGGTGGTGGGTGCCAGGAACATGCTGCCCGTGATGGTCGTGGTGGAGATGTTTAGATAGGCACATGAACATGAGGGAAATTGAAGGGGACGGACAATGTGTAAGCAGAAGGAACTAGTTTAGTTGGGCATTTGGTTACTAATTTAATTCGTTAGGCATAACATAATGGGACAAAGTGCCTGTCCCTGCGCTGTACTGTTCGCTATTCTAAGATGTCTTAGATGACAAAGTCAGGAACAGGAAGGGAGCAGTTACTCTATTGGGGTATTCTATAGGCCCTTTGGTAGCAGCAGAGATCCCGAGGAGCAGATTGGGACGCAGATTTTGGAAAGGTGCAAAAATAACAGGGTTGTTATCATGGGTGATTTTAACTTCCCAAATATTGATTGGCACCTGATTAGTTCCAAAGGTTTAGATGGAGCAGAGTTTGTTAAGTGTGTCCAGGACGGATTCCTGTCACAGTATGTTGACAGGCCGACTAGGGGTATTGCCTGACTCGGTAACGAACCAGGTCAGGTCACAGATCTCCCAGTGGGTGAGCATCTGGGGGACAGTGATTACCGCTCCCTGGCCTTTAGCATTATCATGGAAAAGGTAGAATAAGAGAGGACAGGAAAATTTTTACTTGGGGAAGGGCAAATAATGAGGCTAGAAGGCTAGAACTTGCGGGTGTGAATTGGGATGATGTTTTGCAGGAAATGTACTATGGACATGTGGTTGATGTTTAAGGATCTCTTGCAGGATGTTAGGGATAAATTTGTCCCAGTGAGGAAGATAAAGAGTGGTAGGGTGAAGGAACCATGGGTGACAGGGGAAGTGGAAAATCTAGTCAGGTGGAAGAAGGGAGCATACATGAGGTTTAGAAAACAAGGATCAGTTGGGTCTATTGAGGAATATAAGGTAGCAAGAAAGGAGCTTAAGAAGGGGCTGAGAAGAGCAAGGAGGGGGCACGAGAAGGCCTGGGCGAGTAGGGTAAGGGAAAACCCCAAGGTATTCTTCAATTATGTGAAGAATAAAAGGATGACAGGAGTGGAGGTAGGACCAATTAGAGATAAAGGTGGGAAGATGTGCTTGGAGGCTGTGGAAGTGAGCGAGGTCCTCAATGAATACTTCTCTTCATTCTTCACCAACAAGAGGGAACTTGATAACGGTGAGGACAATATGAGTGAGGTTGATGATCTGGAGCACGTTGAGATTAAAGGAGAGGAGTTGTCGGAGTTGTTAAAATACATTATTTCGGATAAGTCCCCGGGGCCTGACTGAATATTCCCCAGGCTGCTCCACGAGGCAAGGGAACAGATTGCTGAGCCTCTGGCTAGGACAGGGGTCAGCAACCTTTACCACTGAAAGAGCCACTTGGACCCGTTTCCCACAGAAAAGAAAACACTGGGAGCCGCAAAACCCGTTTGACATTTAAAATGAAATAACACTGCATACATCGTTTTGTTTTGCCTTTATGCTATGTATAAACAAACTATAATGTGTTGCATTTATGAAATTGAGGAACTCCTGCAGAGAAAACGAAATTACATTTCTGCATGCAACAAAAACATTTTGACCTCCGAAAAAAAGACGTTGGGTTGAAGGTTACTTTTAAGTAAAATACTCAATGTCTATTTGAGTCCTTCTTGTATTTATGAAAAACGCCAAACTTAAATTTGCCGCCAGCAGCAAACCAAAAATAACGTCAGCCAGCTGTCAACCTGAAAAATAAAAGGACTATTTCACTGAACAATGAAAACATATGAATATACGTAAAATAATAGGCAATTAAAATATTTATCATACTTGGTCAGGTTGACTCACACCTGACAATGCAGTCGTATTCAGTAGGGATGGATTGATGCTTAGGGGAGTGACCGGGAAGGATAATGTGTTTTTTTCCTCTCTGAACTCACAGAAGCATTTCCCAAACGATGTTTGCATTGCGATGATTGCAGAATGTAAATACTCCGAATTTATCATGTCGTGACCTTGTTTGAACTCTCTCAAATTGGGGAAGTGAGACAATGTGCCTTTCTGTAAATCTCTGGCAAGCAACGTCAGCTTGCGCTCGAATGCCAAAACATCCTCCAACATGTGCAGGGCTGTGTGTCCTTTCCCCTGAAGAGCTGTGTTCAGCGTGTTCAGGTGCGCTGTCATGTCTACCATGAAGTGTAGCTTTTCCAGCCACTCTGGCTGTTCCAGCTCAGGAAAGGTGAGCCCTTTGCTGCCCAGGAAAGTTTTCACTTCTTCCAGACACGCGACAAAGCGTTTCAGCACCTCCCCTCTGGACAGCCAGCGATAAAAACACGTTGTAGCGGTGTGCTACACGCAGTCAGT
Source organism: Hypanus sabinus (assembly GCF_030144855.1). Lineage (NCBI taxonomy): Eukaryota > Metazoa > Chordata > Chondrichthyes > Myliobatiformes > Dasyatidae > Hypanus > Hypanus sabinus. The sequence continues at coordinate 2,986,275 of NC_082730.1, forward strand.
AAACTGCAGTCAAAGATAGCTTTATTCGAACTAAACAGCCTTGCTTTTAAGCCTCCCTCAACCCGCCCCCCATGGGCGCGGATGCTGCAAAAGACACGTACTCACAAACCCCCGTAGGCTATCTCCCTTAGCCTGAACGCTGGCTAATTGTGAGCCGGTTCGGATGTGTCAGGAAATGGGTCGCCACAACGTCTTATTTAGATTGTACAAGATCACCATAATCTTCAAATTTAGATTTACATTTCAAAAACTAACAAACTAACATAAAATACATTTTAATTAAATACTGACCATGTAGCGGTGTGCTACACGCAGCGCTAAAATTACGACACGGAGTCGGTAACTGCAGTCGAAGGAAAAAACTTTATTCGAAATCTTCAGCCTCACTTTTAAGCCTCCCTCAACCTGCCCCCCATGGTGCAGAGGCTCCAAAGCTCTGTGCTCGCAAACCCCCGTAGGCTATCTAATTGTGAGTCGGTTCGGATGTGCCAGGAAAAGGGTCGCCACAACCAATTATTTCCCAAAGCAACAGGGAGCCGCAGCACAGACGTAAAAGAGCCACATGTGGCTCCGGAGCCGCGGGTTGCCGACCCCCGGGCTAGGATCTTTATGTCCTCGTTGTCCACGGGAATGGTACTGGAGGATTGGATGGAGGCAAATGTTGTACCCTTGTTCAAAAAAGGTAGTAGGGATAGTCTGGGTAATTATAGACCAGTGAGCCTTACACCTGTGGTGGGAAAACTGTTGGAAAAGATTCTTGGAGATAGGATCTATGGGCATTTAATCAGGGACAGTCAGCATGGCTTTGTGAAGTGCAGATTGTGTCTAAGAAGCCTGATAGAGTTCTTTGAGGAGGTGACCAGGCATATAGATGAGGGTAGTGCAGTGGATGTGATCTACATTGATTTTAGTAAGGCATTTGACAAGGTTCCACACGATAGGCTTATTCAGAACGTCAGAAAGCATGGGATCCCGGGAAGTTTGGCCAGGTGGATTAAGAATTGGCTTGCTTGTAGAAGGCAGAGGGTCGTGGTGGAGGGAGTACATTCAGACTGGAGGGTTGTGACTAGTGGTGTCCCGCAAGGATCTGTTCTGGGACCTCCACTTTTCATGATTTTTACTAACGACCTGGATGTGGGGGTAGAAGGGTGGGTTGGCAAGCTTGCAGATGACAGAAAGGTTGGTGGTGTTGTAGATAGTGTAGAGGATTGTCGAAGATTGCAGAGAGACATTGATAGGATGCAGAAGTGAGCTGAGAAGTGGCAGATGGAGTTCAACCAGAATAAGTGTGAGGTAGTGCACTTTGGAAGGACAAACTCCAAGGCAGAGTACAAAGTAAATGGTCGGATATTTTATAGTGTGGAGGAGCAGAAGGATCTGGGGGTACATGTCCACAGATCCCTGAAACTTGCCTCACAGGTAGATAGGGTAGTTAAGAAAGCTTATGGGGTGTTAGCTTTCATAAGTTGAGGGATAGAGTTTAAGAGTTGTGATGTAATGATGCAGCTCTATAAAACTCTCGTTAGGCTACACTTGGAGTACTGTGTCCAGTTCTGGTTACCTCACTATAGGAAGGATGTGGAAGCATTGGAAACGGTACAGAGGAGATTTACCAGGATGCTGCCTGGTTCAGATAGTATGGATTATGATCAGAGATTAAGGGAGCTAGGGCTTTACTCTTTGGAGAGCAGGAGGATGAGAGGAGACATGATAGAGGTGTACAAGATATTAAGAGGAATAGATAGAGTGGACAGCCAGTGCTTCTTCCCCAGGCACCACTGCTCAGTACAAGAGGACATTGCTTTAAGGTAAGAAGAGGGAAGTTCTAGGGCAATATTAGAGGAAGATTTCTTTTTTTACTCAGAGAGTGGTTGGTGCGTGGAATGCACTACCTGAGCCAGTGCTGGACGGAGATTTACTAGTGAAGTTTAAGAGACTACTAGACAGGTGTATGGAGGAATTTAAGGTGTGTGGGGGGTTATATGGGAGGCAGGGTTTGAGGGTCGGCACAACATTGTGGGCCAAAGGGCCTGTAATGTGCTGCACTATTCTGTGTTCTAAGGCAACAAGGTAACAGAAGGCCAGGAGCAACTGGTTGAGGCTGGTGGGCATGATGAATGGACAAGGGCTGTGGAGGAAAGCTGCGATAAAATAAGACTACAAGTGAAGAATTGGGAACCAGTGTCAGGTGTTTCCTGTTAGCTGGGAGGAGAAAGGAAGGTGCAGGCTTGCCACCTCTCACACATGCCCATTACAGTGAGTCCGCTTTCCAATCACCTCTCACACACACCCATTTCCGTCAGTCCCCTTTGCAATCACCTCTTACACTCCCAGTACCGTCAGTCCCCTTTCCAAGCCTCTCACACACACCCATTACCGTTGTTACGTACTCGTGACATATGACTTTGAAGCTATACTGGACTTGAGGTAATGGTCTTGTGATGGTGGAGTGATGTCATTTTCCCGCCAGTAGAGATCATGTGACAGGTTTTTTTTACAAGTTATAAAAGGAAGACCCCACCCTGTGAGGAGGGGCAGTTCATGGCTGGATTTGCCAAGTTGACTTCATGCCACTGCGTGATTTAATGTGATAATGCAGTTTAGTTGAAAGATGAAGTGTTATCTAATGCCTAAAGTTTAAAAGGACATTGCCAGCAGGTTCTTTACAATACTGCAAGTTTGAGAATCAGTGGAGAGTGAAGATCGGAGTTCGTGAGTTAAAGATCGAGGAGAGTCGATTTTCGACGGTGAAACGGGTTTGGCCTTGTTTAATCCTTATTCGGAAAGAATTCGTTGACTGTTCTCGTGTTAATCTCTGCGGGATAGCAGAAGATTGAGGACAGTGTGATAAAGGAAAGGTCAGTGCCTTTAAGCCGTTTCGTTTCGTTTCGTAAATTCTTCATAGGAAGTTCGACGTCGGGGATCGAAGCAAAATGACGTGAAAGAGAATTTAAATCGTCTTAAAAAATCTCTCCCTTAAATGAACCGTGAGCATTTTGAACTTGTGGCAATCCTACTTAAAAGAACTGTTTTTGCAGCATCGCTTTAAGAGCTGTTTGAGCTGCATCGCTTTAAGAACTGTTTGAGCTGCTGCACAGCAGCTGATTTCCGGTTACGTTAGTGTTTGTTTACTTTTGGGGGGTTTCTTTTCAGTGTTTAATAAACGTGTTGTTTGTTGTAAAGACCCTTGCCAAACTCATATATTTATTGTTGCCTGATTATGTAACACCGTCAATCCCCTTTCCAATCCTCTCACACACACCCATTACCATCAATCCCCTTTCCGATCCCCTCACACACTCCCATTATCGTCAGTCCCCTTTCAAAACCTCTCTCACACACCCATTAATGTCAGTCTCCTTTCCGGTCACCTCTTGCACACCCATTATCATTCGTCCCCTTTCCAAACCTATCACACACACCCATTACTGTCAGTCCCCTTTCCAATCACCTCTCTCACATACCCATTACTGTGAGTCCCATTCTGAGCATTTCTCACTTCCCATTATCGTCAGTCCTCTTTCCCAGTATTTCCTACACAACCATGTTTTGGTCTCATTGTTGGATTTCACCAGGCTGGAATGATGGCAAGGCATCTGGGCTCATGATTCTTCTGCAATGGCAGCTCTCTTTCATCTCCATCGATTGTGGCAATTATCTCATCCTCTCGGGAAATTTCAGCTCCACCACTGGTACACAGTGGCCACTGTGTGCACCTGTCAGTGTCACTGCAGATAATCAGACAGTATACTCCAACCAAAACTACCAAACTCTCCCCCTCTATTTCAAGAATGAATATCTTGGACATGAACAATCAGTCAGTGGGGATTAGTAAAGAGTGGAATGACCTGGATCTGCTGTCACCCATGAATTAGGGATGTTTCAGGAACTGGTGAAACCCGGGTCCCTTTGCAGTGTCTCACTCACCGTACACTTCCAGTCGCAATCTCGCTTTAGAATCGGGGAATCGGGGAGAGGGTGGGAACAGGCAGGAATGTGTGCTGACATAAAGGTCCGACCAACCATGATTTATGTGAGTGGGGAGTAGCCTCAAGTTGGGTTAAAGGTGTCTAACTGTTCCTTGGACAGAAATGTAGGTGGGAGTGTTGGCACATTTGTAGATGAGATAAAGATTGGTGGTGTTGTGGATGGTGCAGAGGAGTGCCAATAGATGTAATTGGACATGGATCACATGCAGACATGGGTGGGGAAACGTGGCTGCATGTTGATTGAATGGTAAAGAAGGGACTTTATGTGCTTGCCCTCATCAGTCGAGACACTGAGTTCAAAACTCAGGAAGTTATGTTGCATCTTTAAAAACTCTGAATGGGCTGCATCTGGAGTATTGGAATCATTTACACACATGAATGTGGAGAGAATAAAGGCATATGGAGCATGAACAGTCAGAAGGGATTAGCTTAACTGGGTTCTATTAGCAATGAGTTTGGCAGCACATCATGAGCTGAGGATCTGTTCCCATGATGTTCCATTCCCCATGTTCTGACGTTCTCCTCCCTCAAATGTGAACTCGTTAAACCTGGGGTGGAGGGGATTTCTCAGCTGGACATTGCTGAATGAGATTATTGTGAATGTTACATTAACGTTAGAGTAAGTCAGGAACCATACTGCTGTGTGCGAGTGTGCCGTTGTGTCCGTATACTCTGTCACTCACTGGGACACTATATTCAGTGTAATGAATACACAGGGTCTCACTCACCACAGCACAGCATGTAGACTGAGGAATAAACACCTTGCTGAGCTCAGACCTCAGTCTAGGGAATAAAGAAGCCGTGTCCTGGGAAACAGACAGGAAAACAGAGATTGCTGAACATGACAGACCATGAATTTGAACTGGGGTTACAGAAGTCCCTGTGTAACTGCCCCACAGGTACAGACTGTTCGGCCATCCACCAGTCCCTCCCACTCCTTTGGCCCATCTCCCATTCCTCCCTTCCCCATCTGCTCACTTCCTCCAGCCTCGGACAGACCAGGTTCCCCATTGACAGATCGATGGTTTGCAGTCTCTGGTCCAGTCTCCGAGGATGTGGTGAGTGTGTCCTTCAGCCTCACACTGACACAGCCACACTACACTGGGATCATGAGCCCAGCTCTGGACATGGGCAGTCAGTGGGGTTCAGAAAATAAGGAAACACACGTGATCTGCCTTAACACATTAATTAGGGGTGTTTCAGGAACTGATGAAACCCGGGCCCCTCCGTAACGTCTCACTCACCGAACACCTCCAGTCGCATTCCCTTCCGAGTCTGTGCTCCTGAACTTGCTGTAACAGTCACCTCATAATCTTTAGCGTCCTCTCTCCGTAGATCACTGATTTCCAGACTGAAGTTCCCGGGATGAAGAGTTATCCGTCGCTTGTACTCCTCAGGACCAAAGTAGAAAATGGTGCTATTTGCATATTCTGTTATTCTGGTTCCAACTGATCTCCACACCAAATGAGAAATGTCCAGCCCGGATGTGATCCCAGCAGGTAAGGAGACCCTCTGTCCCCAAGCTCCTTTCACAGTCCCCACTGGGTCTGAAGAGACAAGAGGAGGCAGTCAGCAGGTGACTCAGTGACTGGAGCAGGAATCGGAGTGAGGTGAGTGTAGTATTTCGAACAAGGTCACAGTTTCTGAATAAGGAACTATAACTTCAAATGGAGATGAACATCTCCAAGGGTCAGGAATCTATGGAATTTTCTCCCCCAGAGAGCTGAGGAGGCTGAGTCAGTGTATGCAAGGCTGAGATAGAGTTTTGATCTGGAAAGGAGTTGGGGGGGGGGGGGGGGGCAGAAACAGGCAGGAAGGTGGAGCTGAGATCAAGGTCAGACCAACCCTAGTTTTACTGACTGGGAAGTAGGCTTCGGGGGGGCAGAAGCCCTCAAACTGATCTTGGGACAGAAATACAGATGTGAGGGTTAGCATGTTTGTAGATGAGATAAGGATTGCTGGTGTTGTGGATAGTGAAGAGGAGAGCCAATTGATGAAATTGGACATGGATCAGATGCAGACATGGGTGGGGAAATGTGGCTGCATGTTGATCAGGTGGTAAAGAAGGAACTTTACATTCTTGCCCTCTTCAGTCGAAACACTGAGTTCAAAACGCAGGAAGTTATGTTGCATCTTTAAAAACTCTGAAAGGGCTGCATCTGGAGTATTGCAATCATTTCCAGCCACCCCGTTAAAGGAAGAACATGGAGGCTTTGCAGAGGGAACAGACATTTACCATTAGGTGCCTGGATTGCAGGGCATGTGTGGGAAGAAAAATTTGGACAAATTTGGGTAGTTTCCTCTTAGTGTTGGAGGTGATACAAGCTTTTGACATTTTTAAGGACACAGATGAAGTAGACAGCCAGTATTTTTCCCAGGGATGGCATGATAGCGTAGTGGTTAGCACAACGCTTTACAGTGCCAGTGAACCAGATTGAATTCCCGCTGCCCATAAGGAATTCGTACATTCTCCCCGTGACCACATGGGATTCCTCTTCGTGCTCTGGTTTCCTCTCACAGTCCATTGACATTCTGATTGATAGGTTAATTGGTCATTATAAATTGTCCTGTGATTGGGCTGGGATTAAACTGGGGGATCGCTGGGCAGCACAGCTCAAAGGCCCTGAAAGGGTTATTCCTGCTGTATCTCGATAAAATTAAAAAAATCAAATAAAATGTGTCTAATACCAGAGAATGTGCATTTACAGTGACAGATGTAAATTAAAAGGAGATATGCGGGACAAGATTTTCTTTAGACAGAGAGTGGTGGGTGACTGAAATGGGCTGCCGGGAGTGGTGGAAGAGGCAAAGGCCAGGGAGATTTTTGAGGGGCTGTCACATACACACATGAATTTGTCGAAAATAAAGGCATATGGAGCACGAACAGTCAGAAGGGATTAGCTTAACTGGGTTCTATTAGCAAAGAGTTTGGCAGCACATCACGAGCTGAGGATCTGTTCTCATGATGTGCCATTCCCCACGTTCTGACGTTCTCTTCCCTCCAATGGGAACCTGTTAAACCTGGGGTGGAGGGGTTTTCTCAGCCGGACATTGCTGTGTGAGATTATTGTGAATGTTATATTACTGTTAGAGTGAGTCAGGAGCCATATTGCCGTGTGTGAGTGTGCTGTTGTGTCCGTGTACTGTGTCACTCACTGGGACACTATATTCAGTGTAATGAATACACAGGGTCTCACTCAGCACAGCACAGCATGAAGGCTGAGGAATAAACACTGTGCTGAGCTCAGACCTCAGTCTGGGGAATAAAGAAGCAGTGTCCTGGGAAACAGGACAACAGAGATCGCTGAACATGACAGACCAGGCCTTTGAACTGGGGTTACAGAAAGTCCTGTGTAACTGACCCACTGGTATAGACTGTTCAGCCATCCACCAGTCCCTCCTACTCCTTCGGCCCATCTCCTGTTCTCCCCTTCCCCATCTGATCATCTCCTCTGGCCACGGACACACAAAGTTCCCCATTGAGATCGAGGTCAGACCAACCCTGGTTTCAATGAGTGGGGAGCATGCTGCAGGGGGGCAAAAGCCCTCAAACTGATCGTTGGACAGAATACAGATGGGAGGGTTAGCATGTTTGTAAATGAGACAAAGATTACCGGTGTTGTGGATGGTGAACAGGAGTGCCAGTAGATGCAATTGGACATGGATCAGATGCAGACATGGTGGGGACATATGACTGCATGTTGCTTGGGTGGTAAAGAAGGGACTTTACATGTTTGTCCTCATCAGTCAAGACACTGCGTTCAAAAGTCAGTAAGTTTTGCTCCATCTTTAAAAACTCTGATTAGGCTGCATTTGGAGTACTGCATTCATTTCCAGCTAACCCGTTAAAGGAAGAACGTGGAAGCTTTGCAGAGGGAACAGACATTTACCATCAGGATGCCCGGATTACAGGGCATGTGTGGGAAGAAAAGTTTGGACACATTTGGGTTGTTTCCTCTGAGTGTCGGAGTTTGACAGTAAACCTGATACGAGTTTATAACATTTTTAAGGACACAGATGAAGTAGACAGCCAGGGATGGCATGATAGCGTAGTGGTTAGCACAACGCTTTACAGTGCCAGTGAACCAGATTGAATTCCCGCTGCCCGTAAGGAGTTTGTACATTCTCCCCGTGACCACATGGGATTCCTCTTCATGCTCTGGTTTCCTCTCACAGTCCAAAGACGTTCTGATTGATAGTTAATTGGTCGTTATAAATTGTCCGGTGATTGGGCTGGGATTAAACTGGGGGATCGCTGGGCAGCACAGCTCAAAGGCCCTGAAAGGTTTATTCCTGCTGTATCTCGATAAAATTAAAAAAATCAAATAAAATGTGTCTAATACCAGAGATTGTGCATTTACAGTGACAGGTGTAAATTCAAAGGAGATATGCGGGACAAGTTTTTCTTTACACAGAGAGTGGTGGGTGACTGAAATGGGCTGCCGGGAGTGGTGGAAGAGGCAAAGGCCAGGGAGATTTTTGAGGGGCTGTCACATACACACATGAATTTATCGAAAATAAAGGTATATGGAGCACGAACAGTCAGAAGGGATTAGCTTAACTGGGTTCCATTAGCAATGAGTTTGGCAGCACATCACGAGCTGAGGATCTGTTCCATGATGTTCCATTCCCCACGTTCTGACGTCCTCCTCACTCCAATGGGAACCCGTTAAACCTGGGTTGGAGGGGATTTCTCAGCCGGACGTTGCTGAGTGAGATTATTGTGAATGTTATATTACTGTTAGAGTGAGTCAGGAGCCATATTGCCGTGTGTGAGTGTGCTGTTGTGTCCGTGTACTGTGTCACTCACTGGGACACTATATTCAGTGTAATGAATACACAGGGTCTCACTCAGCACAGCACAGCATGAAGGCTGAGGAATAAACAGCTTGCTGAGCTCAGATCTGAGGCTAGGTAATTAACAAGCAGTGTCTTGGCAAAATGGGATCCCTGAACATGACAGACCAGGCCTTTGACCTGGGAATACAGTGGGATCCCTGAACATGACAGACCAGGCCTTTGACCTGGGAATACAGTGGGATCCAGGCATCAGTCCCTCCCACCAGATCAGCCTATCTCCCGTTCCCCCTTCCCAATCTGCTCAATCCCTCCAGCCTCGGAGGCAAAAGGCTCCCCATTGACAGTTTGATGCTTCAGCTCTGTGTCCAGTCTGCAGGATGTAGTGAGTGTGTCCTCCAGCCTCACACTGACTCAGCCGCACTGCATTGGGACCGTGAGCCCAGCTCTGGACATTGGCAGTCTGTGGGGTTCAGTAAAGAGGGAAAATGCAGGACCTGCTCTCACCCATTGATTGGGGGTGTTTCAGAAACTGATGAAACCCGGGCCCCTCCGTAAGGTCTCACTCACCATCAACCTGCAGTCGCTTTACTCTCTGAGTCTGTGCTCCTGAACGTGCTGTAACGGTCAGCTCATAATCACCAGCGTCCTGTTTCTGTAGATCACGGATTTCCAGACTGAAGTTCCCGGGATGAAAAGTTATCCTTTGCTTGTATTCCTCAGGTCCGTAATAGTCAATGTTCTTGTTTGAATATGTCACTAGCTTCTTTCTGGGTGATAACAGTCTCCACACAACCTCAGCAATGTCTGGTCCAGCCGGGATCTCAGCAGGTAAGGAGACCGAGCCTCCCTGAGCTCCGTTCACAGATGTAGGGGAAGCCCCAGTCCCAGCTGAGGAGAGAAGAGGAGACAGTCAGCAAGTGAACTCAGTGACTGGAGTGTGAAAGAACCGGGAGGGTCACAGTTACAGGAGCAGGCCATCGGCCCTTCAGCTAGCATCTGACTCTGAGAGTGTCCCAGCACACAGTGGTGGTGGGGGGGGAACAGAGTGAATACTCTCTACACCTGCCCCGAAGGAAGGAAGCTGCAGCCTGCAACCAGATATCGATGGTCATGACAGTGGGACACAGACATGGCAAATGGGATCCAGTCCGGAGAAAGGGTGGTTATGATGTTTAGAGAGAGTGAACTCAATGAGGGAATGCAGGAACCACTGTCTACACCAGGGGTGGGCAAACTTTTTGACTTGTGGGCCACAATGGGTTCTAAAATTTGACAGGGGGGCCGGACCAGGAGCAGATGGATGGAGTGTTTTGGTAATACACCTCATAAGAGAAAATAAAATATCATGGGATATGTAGAAAACATGTGCTCTAATTTCAATTGAAAATGAACAAATGCATTACAACAAAGTATCTGTCTTTGTAGTCCCATGGTTTTTAGCTATTTATTGAAATGACTTTTAAAACACTGAAAATTAAATGAATAAAATACAGCTTTTTTTAACAGTAACAGTTATTATTTTAAAGCACTGAAAATTCTGTTATCCTTCAAGATATTATCATCATCACTCTCCTCCTGACTGTCTTTATTTCAAAAACGGTAGGAGATGCAGGTCTACTTGTCCTGCTCCTTCTTATTCAATTGTCCCCTGTGCCAAAACTCAACGACCAGCACAAAGACAGAACAGTGACAGCGCGCCAGTATGCGGAGCACGTTATTTGATCTGGAGCACATTTTTTTATTTTGAGAACGTACGTGCACCTGCGCACTACTCATGTCCATCACTTAACAGAAATGACATGTAACATGTAAGGCTTATTGAAAAAAATATTTTCAAATGCATTTTTTACATAACACAACAAAGAAACTTATTTTTAATTTCAGTGGGAACAGTGTTGTTGGTCTCCCTTTTTAGCCAGCGCATCAAAGTCTGGATTTAGTTTTGTTGTGGCGATTCTCAGGATGGATCTGAGGTGTTGGTCAGTTAACTTGGATCTGTGGCTGGCTTTGTTGATGTTCATGACGCTGAACGCCTGTTCACACAAATAGGTTGAGCCGAACAGTGAGTAAAGCTTAAATGTGGAGTAATACGCTGCACCTCAACAAAGGTCAATATGTAGCGGTGTGCTACATGCAGCGCTAAAATTACGACACGGAGTCGGTAACTGCAGTCGAAGAAAAAAACTTTATTCGAAATCCCCAGCCTCACTTTTAAGCCTCCCTCAACCTGCCCCCCGTGGCGCAGAGGCTCCAAAGCTCTGTGCTCGCAAATCCCCGCAGGTTATCTCCCTTAGCCGGAACGCTGGCTGTGAGCCGGTTCGGATGTGCCAGGAAATGGGTCGCCACAAATGTATATAGAGTGCGTCATCTATTGGGAAAATGCCAGAATTGCGGGGAAAAAATGTTAACAAGGTTTATTAATATAATTTCATCAAGTTCTGCGGGCCGGATTATAAAGCTTAACGGGCCGCATATGGCCCGCAGGCCGTAGTTTGCCCATGCCTGGTCTACGCAGTCCCTTCACCCACTCCCAGTGCACAGGTCATATACAGAATGGAGCTTGTCCACACTGTCCTTCTGCAGAGGTTGACAGGTTCCTTTCAGCTGACCCTGACAACTGTGAATCCAACAGTGACGTTGTAGGATTAGTGTCTAAATTTGTTCCTTTTTATTGAGCTTTTCCTTCAGCTTTATGTTCAAATAATCACCTCTTTGCGGACTTTTGGTAACTTGCAGTATGTTTGGTACTGTATTAGCGTTCTGTAGTTTCTCGTATGCAGAGCTGAATCGTGATTCAAGTAGTACTCTGCTCTTTCTGTCTGCCAGTATCTGCTCACAGGTTTCTGTTGAAAAACCCATCCGACCGGCTTGCAGTATAAGAGAAGAGTTTGTGGTCACGTTACTTTGTAACACACAAAACTCTAGAGGAACTCAGCAAGTCAGACAGCATCGACAGAAATGAATAATGGGAAATGAACCTGGTCAGGTGTCAGATTTCTCAGTGGGAGAGCATTTTGGAGATAGTGATCATAATTCTATCTCCTTTACAATAGCATTGGAGAGAGATAGGAACAGACAAGTTAGAAAACCATTTAATTGGAGTAAGGGGAATTATGAGGCTATCAGGCAGGAAATTGAAGGCTTAAATTGGAAACAGATGTTCTCTGGGATAAGTACGGAAGAAATGTGGCAAATATTCAGGGGATATTTGTTTAGCTCTGTATAGGTATGTTCCAATGAGACAGGAAGTTATGGTAGGGTACAGGAACCGTGGTGTACAAAGGCTGTAATAAATCTAGTCAAGAAGAAAAGCTTACAAAAGGTTCAGAGAGCTAGATAATGTTAGCGATCTAGAAGATTATAAGACTACTAGGAAGGAGCTTAAGAAGGAAATTAGGAGAACCAGAAGGGGCCATGAGAAGGCCTTGGCAGGCAGAATTAAGGAAAACCCCAAGGCATTCTACAAGTATGTGAAGAGCAAGAGGATCAGATGTGAAAGAATAGGATCTATCAAGCGTGACAGTGGGAAGTGTATATGGAACCGGAGGAAATAGCAGAGGTACTTAATACTTTGCTTCAGTATTCGCTATGGAAAAGGATCTTGGTGATTGTAGTGAACACTTGCAGCAGACTGAAAAGCTTGAGCATGTAGATATTAAGAAAGAGGATTTGCTGGAGCTTTTGGAAAGCATCAAGTTGGATAAGTTGATGGGACCAGACAAAATGTACCCCAGGCTACTGTGGGAGGCGAGGGAGAAGATTGCTGAGCCTCCGGCGATGATCTTTGCATCATCAATGGGGACGGGAAAGGTTCCAGAGGATTGGAGGGTTGCGGATGTTGTTCTTTTATTCAAGAAAGGGAGTAGAGATAGCCCAAGAAATTATAGACCAATGAGTCTTACCTCAGTGGTTGGTAAGTCAATGGACATTGATAGGATGCAAAACTGGGCCGAGAAATGACAGATGGAGTTCAACCCAGATAAGTGTAAAGTGGTTCATTTTAGTAGGTCAAATATGATGGCAGAATATAGTTTTAATGGTAAGACTCTTGGCATTGTGGAGGATCAGAGGGATCTTGGGGTCCAAGTCAATATGATGCTCAAAGCAGCTGCGCAGCGTGACTCTGTGGTTAAGAAGTTGTATGGTATATTGGCGTTCACCAATCATGGAATTGAATTTAGGAGCTGAGAGGCAATGTTGCAGCTATATAGGACCCTGGTTAAACCCTACTTGGAGTACTGTGCTTAGTTCTGGTCGCCTCACTACAGGAAGGATGTGGAAGTCGTAGAAGGGGTGCACAGGAGATTTACAAGGATGTTGCCTGGATTGGGAAGCATGCCTTATGGGAATAGGTTGAGTGAACTCGGCCTTCTCCCCTTGGAGCGAAGGATGACGAGAGGTGACCTGATAGAGGTGTACAAGATGATGAGAGGTATTGATCATGTGGATAGTCAGAGGATTTTTCCCAGGGCTGAAATGGTTGCCACAAGAGGACACAGGTTTTAGCTGCTGGGGAGTAGGTACAGAGGAGATGTCAGGGGTAAATGTTTTACTCAGAGAGTGGTGAGTGTGTGGAATGAGCTGTCAGCAACGGTGGTGGAGGTGGATACGATAGGGTCTTTTAAGAGACTTTTAGATAGGCACATGGAGCTCAGTAAAATAGAGGGCTATAGGTAAGCCTAGTAATTTCTAAGGTAGGGATATTTTCAGCACAACTTTGTGGGCCAAAGGGCCTGTACTGTGCTGTAGGTTTTCTACGTTTCTATAAAAAGTGAACATTTTGAGCCACTCTTCGTCTTGGAAGGAAGGAGAAACATGTCTGAATAAAAAGGTAGGGGGAGGGGATGGAGAAATAGCCTGAAGATGATAGATGAAGTCAGGTGGGTGGGGAAAGGAAAAGGGCAGGCGAAGAAGGAATCTCATAGGAGAGGACAGAGGACAACGGGAGAAATGGTATGGCGGGGTATTTCTGTTCTGAAGGGATATCATTGTGTTCTGGGGCTGTGCCCTCTGGTCAAAGAGTCTCCCTGCTATAGTGAACATTCTCTCCATGTCCATCTATCTGGGTCTTTCAATATTCAATAGGTTTCAATGAGATTCCACCAACTCCCCCCACACATCATTCTCAAAATGTCTAGGCCCAGAGCCATCAAACATTAACCCTTTGATCTTCTTGGACCCTTGGCTTCAGGTGGAGCAGAGGCCATCAATGACCTCCCATCTCCATCATCCTCCGTTCTGAGGCAGTTTCTCGAGGGTGGACCAACAATGTCCACATCATTTTATTTTGGCCTCGACCTCTCTCCTCCATGTGTTAACATATTCAAGCGTCCAAAGAAAGATGACGTAAGAAACAATGAAAACTACAGAGGTATACCCTTAATGTCGGTGGTCTGGAAGGTACTAAACAAAATTTTTCTGCAACACCTTCAGCAAGCTGTTAGCACAATATTAAGGGACCAGCAAGCAGGCTTCAGGAAAGATCACTCCGGCACAGACCAGATGGCTACCTTAAGAATAATGATTCCAATTGAATGGAATACTTCTCTCGACATCAACTTTGACAAAACCTTCGCTACTTAGACAGAAACACCAATGGGAACCAATGAAACACCATGGAATACTGCAGAAATCTGTCAATATTTTTAGGAACTCCTACATGTCATGCAAAGATACATGTAGGAACACTGGCAGAAAGCTTCAATGTCAACACTGGGCTGAAGCTGGGATGTTTGTGTTCTTTCTTGTTCCTGTTGGCAATAAGCAGGATTGTGAAACAGACAAGTGAGAAATGAATTGGATCCACTGGACTATGTGGCAACTTGATGATTGAGTGTTCGCAGATAACATCACCCTACTGTCTCAATCTAACCAACAGATAAAAGAGAGATCAGCACTCTTGACCGCTAACTCCACCATGCTGGGTCAAAGACCAAACATAGATAAAATGGAAGAGATGAAGATAAACTGCACCAGCAATGGACCCATGGTGACGGGAGGTAACACCCTGGAAGAATGCTTTCATTCCCAAGATAATTCTCACGATCTTCTCTGGACCCTCTCAATGCCAGCACATCTTTTATTCGATCAGGGGACCAAAACTCCTCACAGTACAGCAAGTGTGGTCTGACCAGTGATTTCCAAAGCCTCAGCTTTGCATTCTTGATTTTATTTTCTGGTTCTTAAAAAATGATTGCAAACGTTGCATTTGCCTTCCTTACCAGCAACTGAAACTGCAAATTAAACATCAGATTTCATCTTCTCCCTCACAAACTACAGGGCATGTACTATCAAATTGGAATCAAAATTGGGTTTCATATCACCAGAATATGTCGTGCAATTAGTTAACTCAGCGGCAGCAGGACAATGCGATACACGATAATAGAGAAAAAAAACCCTGAAATATATACAAAAAAGGATTAAGCTAAATAAGTAGTGCAAAAAAAACCAAATAAATAGTTAGGTAGTGTTCATGGACTCAGTGTCTCCTCAGAAATCTGACCACAGAGGGGAAGTAGCTGTTCCTGAATGGTTGAAGGTGTGCCTTTAGGCTTCTGTACCTCCTTCCTCATAGTAACAGTGAGAACAGGGCATGTCCTAGGTAATGGGGACATTTCAAAATGGACACCAACTTTTGGATGCATTGCTCCTTTAAGATCTTCTGGATACTATGGAGGCTAGTGCACACAATGGAGCTAACTAAATTTACAACTCCCTGCAGCTTACTTTGATCCTGCCTGGTACAGGTGTCCTCCACTTTTAAAACATTCGCTTTACGACACTTCGCTGTTACCAAAGACCTCCATTAGTTACCTGTTTTCGCTAACAGAAGGTGTCTTGACTGTTACGAAAAAAGGCAGCATGCGCCCCGAGCAGCCAAGCTCCTCCCTCGGAACTGCATTCTAGCCGCCATTGCTTAAACATGTTCCTATGAGCATTTATGCTTTACGTCAATTTATTTTGTGCATCCATTAGCAAGATGAGTTCTAAGGTATCAGAAAAGCCCAAAAGAGCTCGTAAGAGTGTTCCACTTAGAGTAAAACTAGACATAATTATGCATTTCGATCGTGGTGAATGACGTAAGGACGTAGTGAGTTTGGCTAAGGAGCCTGGGTTCACGGAAGTTGACGAAGATGATGTTGAAGAGGTTTTGGCATCCGATGACTAAGAACTGACAGATGAAGAGCAGATGTAATTGCGAGAGGAAAGGATAACAATTGAAACCGAACGCAGTAGCGAACGGCCCAAAATTGCAGTCGTCCAGGAACTGAACATGAAGCAACTGCATGAGATTTTCACTGCGTTTGACAACTCTGCAATGATTGCAAAAAGTATGACTTTAATTTTGAAAGGGTACGTAGGTTTAGGGCAGGTTTGCAGGATGTTTTGAGTGCTTACAAAGAACTGTATGATAGAAAAATGCACGAGGCTAAGCAGTCAAGCATACTGCCGTTCTTCAAGCCTTCCACATCAGCCGATGAACCTCGACCTTTGACATCGAGGCAGGCAGACATAGAAGTTGTAGTGACCTGCCTGCCCTGATGGAAACAGACAATGATAAGATGCCACCCCAGTCTCCCACCACCCCAACCTCCGATGGCTCAACCTAACACACCATCATCAGTGTGCTCACTGTCTTCCCGATTCCGGTAAGTGAAACTACACTGCACATACTTTATTTCTACTTTATATAGGCTGTGTATTTTTATGTGTTAATTGGTATGATTTGGCAGCTTCATAGCTTAAAGGTTACTGGAGTGAGTGCTTCTGCCAAGAGCGCTTGTGCCTAGTGCTTCTGCCAAGAAAGAGATTTTCACTACGGTGGATAATGCTGCAATGATTACAGAAATGTACAGTAATTCTACTTTATATAGGCTGTGTATTTATCATATCATTCCTGCTTTTCCTATATGTTACTGTTATTTTAGGTTTTATATGTTATTTGGCATGATTTGTTAGGTTATTTTTTGGGTCTGCGAATGCTCACAAATTTTGCCCATATAAATACATGGTAGTTGCTTCTTCACTTTCTGACATTCTGGCTTACAAACCGTTTCATAGGAACACTCTACCTTCAGATAGCGGGGGAAACCAGTAGCTCTCCCCACCCCCATACCAGTCAGTGATGCGGCCAGTTAGAATGCTCTCCAGAGTACACCTGCAGAAATTTGTGAGTGTTTTAGGTGACAAACCAAATTTCCTCAAACTCCTCATGAAATTTTGCCACTGTCTTGCCTTCTTTACAACTGCATTGATATGCTGGTACCAGGTTAGATCCTCAGAGATATTGACACCCAATAACTTGAAATTGCTCATCCTTTCCCCTTCAGATTCATCTCTAAGGGCTGATGTGTGTTTCTTTGTCTGATCCTTCCACAATCGGTTCTTTCATCTTACTGACATCGAGTGCAAGGTTGTTGCACTCAACTAGCTGGTATATCTCATTCTTGTATGCCCTGTTATCCTCATCTGAGATTCTGCCAACAATGGTTGTATCATCAGCAAATTTATAGATGGCATTTGAACTGTGCTAGCCACAGTCATGGGTGTAGAGAGAGCACAACAGTGGACTGAGCACACATCCCTGAGGTGCACCAGTGTTGACTGTCAGCAAGGTGAGGATGTCATTTCCAATCCGCACAGACAGTGGTCTTCTGGCGAGGAAGCAGAAATCCGAGTTGCAGAGGGAGGTACGGAGGCCCACGCTCAGGAGCTATTTGATCAGAACTGTAACTATGAAGATCCCTGCAGCACCTGGTTAAATGCTGAGCTGTACTCAATAAACAGCATCCTGAGAAGGGTACTTGTACTTTCCAGAAGATCCAAGACCACCTGGTGAGCCAATGAGATAATCTCCACTGTAGACCAGTTGTGGCAACAGGCAAATTGCAGTGGGTCCAGATTCTTGCAGAGGCAGGCATAGATTCTGGCCATAACCAGCCCTTCAGAGCACTGCAGATGTGAGTGAGTGCTACTGGACGATAGTCATTAAGGCAGTTCACATTGCTCTTTTTGGGACTGGACTGCCCCTTTGAAGCAGGTGGGAACTTCTGACTGTAGCAATGAGAGATTGAAAGTGTCTTTGAACACACCTACCAGTTGGTTGGCACAAGTTTTCAGAATCCTGTCATGTACCCTATCAGGGCCTGTCTACCTGTGATGGTTCAAACTCTTGAAAGACAGCCTGACATCAGCCTCCAAGGCAGGGATCACAACTTCACTAGGTGATGCGGGGATCTTCGTAGCTGTAGTGTTTACTAGGATGTTACCAGGGCCAGAGTGCTTGCGTTATAATGAAAGACAAAACAATCAGGTTTTTTTTTAGCCCACTGGAGAAGAAAAGCCTGAAGGATGACATTATAGATATTTATCTATTTGAAAGCCCACAAGATCACTTAGTTTACAGTGCAGATCAAAGCTGGTGGGTACAATGTCGTAAGCATCACGGAAACATGGCTGAGAGGATCAGAGGTGGGAGCAGAACATCTCAGGATATGCATCTCATTGAAAAGAAATGCATCTCATTGAGAAGGAATATGGGCGGGGGGGGGGGGTAGACCTGTTAAAATTCTATTTAAATCAATAGTAAGAAACAACATAGGATCAGAGGATGTAGAATCCTTATGGTCAGAGTTGAGGAACTGCAAAGGTAAAAACCCAACGGAAGTTGTATACAAGACTCTGAGTAGTAGCCTGGATGTGGTATATAAAATACATCAGGACATAAGGCAGCACTATGGCGATCACGGGAGACAGAGGAAACCAAATTTAGCCATGACATTAATGCCCTAATTCTGCTTTGAGATAGTATGGATAAGTCACGAAGAACACAGGATGAATAATCACATTCTTTTTCCCCAGGGTAGGGGAGTAAAAATCTAGAGGGCAGAGGTTTAAGGTGAAAGGAGAGTTATTCAGAGGCAGGTTTTTCACACCATGAGTGATGGATATATGGAACAGACTGTCAGAGAAAGCAGAAGGGGTGTGTACAGTTACAACATTTAAACCATTTGGACAGGTACACAGATAGAAAAGGATCAGAGGGATAGGACGAGCTCAGGGAGGAAGCAGACTTAAGGTGGACAAGTTGGGCTGTAGAGCTGTTTCCATGCAGTAAAGCTCCATGACTCTTTAGGCCAGTGTTTGCCCCCGTGAGAATGCACTCATAAGCAGTCCCGTCCAACACCCACACTGAGTGGTGACTTCTACCTCCCGGCAGTTTGCTGGTTAGGCTGCCTCAGCTGGATTCAGGAAGACCCCCAGATAAAGGAGATGGCCGAAAAGGCCTCCGGGACCTTACGCATTCACCGTCTATCAAAGAAGTCTCTGATCACATGCAGCATGTCGTCAGTATAAGCTGAAAGGACCACCTCCACACTCGGCCTATGTAAGAGTGTGTAGAGGAGTTTCATTCTGGGTCTCCCTGTGCTATCTTTATTAACAAAAATAATAGCTACTTGTCTAAGGAGTACTTTTACACAATGTAGTTCAAAGTGCTCTACAACGGGATAAACTGCAAACATGAATATAACATAAAATTAAAATTAAGTAAAAATAAACATGAAGATAAAAGACAAGAAGATGTTAGTTAAAAGCAAGGTTAAATAAATAGGTTTTCAGCTGACATCTAAGAGAGTCAACTGAGTCTGTATCCCTTGTTGTTTTAGGTGTTAAATTCTACAGTTTTGGAGCGCAGTTCAAAATATAGGAGATAAAGTAGGTTTATGAAGTTTAATGCATTAAGTTCAAAGTAAATTTATTATCAAAGTATATATATGTCACCATATACTATCTTGCAAGCATAATCAATAAATCCATGATAGAATAATAACCATAATAGAATCAATGAAAGGCCGCACCAACTTGGGCATTCAACCAAATGTCATCAAACTATGAAAATACAAAAATGAATCAGTAATAATAATAAACAATAAATATCAAGAACATGCAACAAAAAATCCTTGAAAGTGAGTCTATTGGTTGTGGGAACACTTCAACGATGGGACAGTGTAGCAAGGCAGACATTCTGCTTGGCCAGAAGCCTGGACTGCCTCCTGCCAAGACCTTGAATTCATGCCAGGAGCAAACAAATGAGGAGATACCTCAAATGACTAGTCTCCCTCCACACTCGCTGTCTAAATATCTGGAATTGAGGCTGAATTGTGACTGGACCCTGAGGAGCAGCCCTTGTAAAGAAGCAAATGAGGCTGTAACCTCTCACTCTCCACATTGGTACGAGGAACAGACACTTGAAAGTTGCAAAGATTACCCACAGCTGATGAGTCACAACATCAGCTGCAGAGTTCTACGGAGGACCAGCGGAGAACATTCTGCCTGGTTACATCATCCTCTGGTATAGAAGGTCAATTGTGTAGGATCGAAAGAATCTGCAGAGGACTGTAGACACAGCCAACTCCATCACAGACACAACCTTCCCCATCATCTAGAACAGACAGTGGGAACTATCATTAAGGACACTCACCATCTGAAACACGACCTCTTTGAGTTACTACCTGAACACACGATCTTTGTTTCAAGAACAGATTCTTCCCCTCCACCATTAGATTTCTGAACCATTCACGAACCTAGTAACAATACCTTGCTATTCCTCTTTTACACAGTTTATTATTTGTAATTTAGTGTAATTGATGTTTCATGGCAGCAGTACATGCCTTGCACAATGCTACTACCACTAAACAATAGATTTCACAACATTTGCCACTGATAATAAACCTGATTGGTGGTGGATGGTTGTACGAGCAGCTGTACTTCTAAGACCACTGACTCCAGGCAGACAAGCTCTGATGAGTATTGATAGTGGCTGGGTTCACCAAACTTGTAAAGACACTGCGCAGCAGAAAGCAATGGCAAACCACCTCAGTAGAAAAATTTACTAAGAAAAATCATGTTCTTTGACCATGAACGCTATGCCCATATGATACGGCACATAATGAATGAGCCATAGTCGTAGAAAAGTATGAAACTGAAACAGGTTCTTCACCCATCTAGTCTGTACGAAACCATTTAAACTGCCTACTCCCATCACCCTGCACCCTCCATACCCCTACCATGCATATACCTACACAAATTTCTCTTAAGTGTTGAAAATGAGCCTGCATTCACCACTTGTGCTAGAAGCTCATTGCACGCTCTCACAACCCTCTGAATGAAGAAGTTTCCCCTCATGTTCCTCCTAAACTTTACACCTTTTACCCTGAACACATGACTTCTGGTTGTAGTCCCTCCCAAACTCAGTAGAAAAAGACTGCTTACATTTACCCTCTCTATACTCTTCATAATTTAGTATACCTTTTTCAAGTCCCTCCTCAATCTTCTACATTCCATAGAATAAAGCCCTAACCTATGCCAACTTTCCTTACAACTCAGGTCCTCCAGATCCAGCAACATTCGTGTCAATTTTCTCTGTAGTCTTTCAACCTTACTTACATCTTTGCTGCAGGAGGGTGACCAAAGCTGCACACAATAATTCACTTAACCTCACAAATGACTTCTACAACTTCAGCATAACATCTCAACTCCAGCACTCAATCCTTTGATTTATGAATGGTGCCAAAAGATTTCTTCACAACCCTATCTACCTGTGCTGCCATTCTCAATGAATTATAGACCTGTAGTCCCAGATCCCTTTGTTCTACCGCACTCCTCAGTGCCCGATTGTTCACTGTGTAAGACCTACCCTGGCTGGTCCTCCCAAAGCACAATGCAATAATAAGGCATAGGAGTAGAATTTAGGCATTTGTCCTAACAAAATCTTCTTTGGCATTTCATCATGGCTGATCCAATTTTCCTTACAGTCCCAATCTCCTGCCTTCTCCCCATATCCCTTCACACCCTGACTAATCAAGTATCTATCAACCGCTGCCTCAAATATATGTAAGACTTGGCCTCCACAGCTGCCTGTGGTAAAGAATTCTACAGATTCATCACTCTACAACTAAAGAAATTCCTCCTAATCTCCATTCTAAAAGGACGCCTCTCTATTCTGTGGCTGTATCCTCTGGTCTTAGACTCTCCCATCACAGGAAACATTCTCTTCATATCCACTCTATCAAGGCCTTTCACTATTTGATAAGTTTCAATGAGGTCACCCCTCATTCTTCTAAATTCCAGTGAATACAGGCTCAGACCCACCAAATGTTCTTTATATGACAAACTGTCCAATACCAGAATCATTTTCATAAACTACTTTTGAACCTGTCCAGTATCAGCACATCCTTTCTAAGATAAAGGGCCCAGAACTGCTCTCAAAACTCCAGGTCAGACCTCACCAGTGCTTTATAAAGTCTCAACATTACATCCTTGCTTGTATATTCTAGTCCTCTTGAAATAAATGTTAACATCACATTTGCCTTCCTCACTACATGGAATCTTTATGGAATCCTGCACAAGCATTCCCAAGTCCCTTTGCACCTCACTGTTCTATATTTTCTCTCCATTTAGAAAATAGTCAGCCCTTTCATTTCTTCTGCCAAACTGCATGACCATGCACTTTCCGACACTGTATTCTATCTGCTACTTCTTTGCCCATTCTCCTGATCTTAGTCCTTCTGTAGCCTCTCTACTTCATCAAAACTAACTGCCCCTTCACTTATTTTCATATTGTCTGCAAACATCGCAAAAAAAGCTATTAATTCCATCATCCAATTCATTGACATATAATTGAAAAAGAATCTGCCCAAACCCCATGGAATACTAGTCACTTACAGCTAAAAAGAAAAGGCTCCCTTTATTCTCACTCTCTGCCTACTGTCAATCAGCCACTGCATGGTAGAATCTTTTCTGTATTACCATGGGCTCACAGCTTGTTAAGCAGCCTCATGTGTGGCACCTTGTCAAAGGCTTTCTGAAAATCCAATTACACAACATCAACTGATTCTCCTTTATCTATGCTGCTTGTTACTTCTTCAAAGAATTCCAACAGAATTGTCAGGCAAGATTTTCCCTTGAGAAAACAACGCTGATTACAGCCTACCTTATCATATGCTCATAATTTCATTTCCTCTACCACTCTCCCTTCTTGAAGAGTGGAGCTACACTTGCAATGTTTCAGTCTTCAGGAACCATTCCAGAATCCAGTGATTCTTGAAAGCTCATAATTAATGCTTCCACAATTTCTTCAGTCACCACTTTCAGATCACTGGGATGTACACCATGTGGTTCAAGTGACTTATCGACCTTCAGACCATTCAGTTTCCCAAGAACATTCTCTCTTGTAATGGTAACTTCACCCAATTCATGATCCCTGACACCTGGAACTTTCACCATACTGCTAGTGTCTTCAATAGTGAAGACTGATGCAAAATATTTACTCAGTTTGTCCACTATTTCCTTGTCCCCCATTTCTGCCTCTCCAACATTTTTTTCAGCAGTCCAATATCCACTTTCACTTCTCTTTTACACTTTATGAAGCTTAAGAAACTTCTGGTATCCTCTTTAATTTATTACCTAGCTTATTTTCTTATTTCATCTTTACCTTCTTAATGACTTTTTTAGTTGTCTTCTGTTGGTTTTTAAAAACTTCCCAATCCTCTAAGTTCCTACTAATCTTTACTCTTTTATATGCCTTCTCTTTGGATTTTTGTTGGCTTTGACTTCCCTTGTTAACCACGATTGTATCATCTTGCCTTTAGAATACTTGTTCCTCTTTGGGATGTAGATATCCTGTGCCTTCTGAATTGCTCCAGAAATTCCAGCTATTGCTGCTCTGCCAGTGTTCTTTTCCAATCAATTTGGACAACTCCTCTCTCATGCCTCTGTAATTCACTTTACTACACTGTAAAACTGATATATAGACAATAGGTGCAGAAGTAGACCATTCGGCCCTTCGAGCCTGCACCGCCATTTTGAGATCATGGCTGATCAATTCCTATCAATACCATGTTCCTGCCTTGTCTCCATATCCCTTGATTCCCCTATCCATAAGATACCTATCTAGCTCCTTCTTGAAAGCATCCAGAGAATTGGCCTCCACTACCTTTCGAGGCACTGCATTCCAGACCCCCATGACTCTCTGGGAGAAGAAGTTTTTCCTTAACTCTGTCCTAAATGACCTACCCCTTATTCTCAAACCATGCCTCCGGCACAGAGGACGGCCCTGTAGCTCCGAAGGGTAGGGAGAGAAGAAAGAGGACCATAGTAATAGGGGACTCGATAGTCAGGGGTTCAGACAGGCGGTTTTGTGGAGGTGATCGGGAGTCCCGGATGGTAGTTTGCCTCCCTGATGCCAGGGTTCGGGACGTTTCTGATCGTGTCCAAGATATCCTGAAGTAGGAGGGTGAGGAGCCAAAGGTCGTGGTACATGTAGGTACCAATGACATAGGTAGGAAAGGGGAAGAGGTCTTGAAACGAGAGTACAGGGAGTTTGGAAGGCAGTTAAGAAGAAGGACCGCAAAGGTAGTAATCTCGGGATTACTGCCTGTGCCACGCGACAGTGAGAGTAGGAATGGAATTAGGTGGAGGATGAATGTATGGCTGAGGGATTGGAGCAGGGGGCAGGGATTCAAGTTTCTGGATCATTGGGACCTCTTCTGGGGCAGGCATGATCTGCTCAAGAAGGACGGGTTACACTTGAATCCTGCGGGGACCAGTATCATAGCAGGGAGGTTTGCTAGGGCTACAGGGCAGACTTTAAACTAGTAAGATGGTGGGGCAGGAATCAATTTGAGGAAACTATGAGAGAGGAGGTTAGTTCACCAGTAGAGCAAGTAAGTAGACTGTGTGTGAGGGAGGAAAGGTAGGTGATGGAGAAGGGATGCGCTCAGCCCAAAAAGGTAGGGGAGAAGAAAGAAAAGGATAATAAATTTGGATGCATTCTTAGGGATGAAAAGAGAGGAGGAGGTGGAGAGTATCTTAAATGTATCTATTTTAATGCTAGGAGCATTGTAAGAAAGGTGGATGAGCTTAAAGCGTGGATTGCTACCTGGAATTATGATGTTGTAGCTGTTAGTGAAACATGGTTGCAGGAAGGGTGTGATTGGCAACTAAATATTCCTGGATTTAGTTGCTTCAGGTGTGATAGAGTAGGAGGGGCCAGAGGAGGAGGTGTTGCATTGCTTGTCCGAGAAAATCTTATGGCGGTGCTTTGGAAGGATAGATTAGCGAGCTCCTCTAGGGAGACTATTTGGGTGGAACTGAAGAATGGGAAAGGTGCTGTGACACTGATAGGAGTGTTTTATAGGCCACCTAATGGGGTACGTGAGTTGGAAGAGCAAATGTGTAAGGAGATAGCAGATATTTGTAGTAAAAACAAGGTGGTGATTGTGGAAGATTTTAATTTTCCACATGTAGGTTGGGAAGCTCATTCTGTAAAAGGGCTGGATGGTTTAGAGTTTGTGAAATGTGTGCAGGATAGTTTTTTGCAACAATACATAGAAGTACTGACTAGAGATGGGGCAATGTTGGATCTCCTGTTAGGGAATGCGATAGGTCAGCTGACAGATGTATGTGTTGGGGAGCACTTCGGGTCCAGTGATCACAATAGCATTAGCTTCAATACAATTATGGAGAAGGACAGGACTGGACCTAGAGTTGAGATTTTTGATTGCAGAAAGGCTAACTTTGAGGAGATGCGAAGGGATTTAGAGAGAGTGGATTGGGTCAAGTTGTTTTATGGGAAGGATGTAATAGAGAAATGGAGGTCATTTAAGGGTGAAATTATGAGGGTACAGAATCTTTATGTTCCTGTTAGGTTGAAAGGAAAGGTTAAAGGTTTGAAAGCACCATGGTTTTCAAGGGATATTAGAAACTTGATTAAGAAAAAAAGGGATGTCTACAATAGATATAGGCAGGATGGAGTAAAGAAATTGCTCGAGGAGTATAAAGAATGTAAAAGGAATCTTAAGAAAGAGATTAGAAAAGCTAAAAGAAGATACGAGGTTGGTTTGGCAAATAAGGTGAAAGTAAATCTGAAAGGTTTCTACAGTTATATTAAAAGCAAGAGGATAGTGAGGGATGAAATTGGCCCCTTAGAGAATCAGGGTGGTCAGCTATGTGTGGAGCCGAGGGAGATGGGAGAGATTTTGAATGATTTCTTCTCTTCGGTATTCACTAAGGAGAAGGATATTAAATTGTCTAAGGTGTGGGAAACAAGTAAGGAAGTTATGGAAGCTATGACAATTAAAGAGGTGGAAGTACTGGCGCTTTTAAGAAATTTAAAAGTGGATAAATCTCTGGGTCCTGACAGGATATTCCCCAGGACCTTGAGGGAAGTTTGTGTAGAGATAGCAGGAGCTCTGACGGAGATCTTTCAGATGTCATTAGAAACGGGGATTGTGCCGGAGGATTGGCGTATTGCTCACGTGGTTCCATTGTTTAAAAAGGGTTCTAGAAGTAAGCCTAGCAATTATAGACCTGTCAGTTTCACATCAGTGGTGGGTAAATTAATGGAAAGTATTCTTAGAGATAGTATTTATAATTATCTGGATAGACAGGATCTGATTAGAAGTAGCCAGCTTGGATTTGTGCGTGGAAGGTCATGTTTGACAAACCTTATTGAATTTTTTGAAGAAGTTACGAGGAATGTTGACGAGGGTAAGGCAGTGGATGTAGTCTATATGGACTTCAGAAAGGCCTTTGACAAAGTTCCACATGGAAGATTAGTTAAGAAGGTGCAGTCGTTAGGTATTAATGCTGGAGTAATAAAATGGATTCAACAGAGGCGAGATGGGAGATGCCAGAGAGTAATGGTGGATAATTGTTTATCGGGATGGAGGCCAGTGACTAGCGGGGTGCCTCAGGGATCTGTTTTGGGCCCAATGTTGTTTGTAATATACATGAATGATCTGGATGATGGGGTGGTAAATTGGATTAGTAAGTATGCCGATGATACTAAGGTAGGAGGTGTTGTGGATACTTAAATATTTTTGTAAAAAATGTCTAACTTGAAGATATTGTAAAAACTGTGAACATGAGAGAGAATACTTATCGACTAATTGTTCAAGACACCAATCTGCCTTCTTTAAATAAATCCAAAAAGGAATTAATACCTTTATTTTTCCAAAGTAAAAAAAAATTGGATCACTCCAAGGTTTAAAAAAGTAATTACGATGAATTATACTACAAAGTTTAAATTTTTTAAGATTAAAAAAATTGCGGAACTGGAGCCAAATTTGTAAAGAGTGCTTAACCACAGGATGTAGGTTTATTTTTGCAACTTTAGCTAATTGTATAGGAAGAGTAACTCTTAATAACGAAGTTAAATACGACTGTTTCACACCTCTCAGTTCCAGGTCTACCTGAACTGGCTGATCATTCCTATCAGCCCAATATAAGCAAAATGACATATACCCCAAATTAACAGCCCAATAATATTCTTAGATTAGGCAAAGCGCGACCTCCGTCCTTTTTCAACTTTTACAAATGACATTTACCAATTCTTGGTCTTTTATTATCCCAAATAAAAGATAAAATAATAGAATCAATCCAATCAAAAAACTTCTTAGTCAAACAAACAGGAATATTATAAAAGTTTTGGTAAAATCATCATTTTAACTACATGAATACGACCAACAAGTGAAAATGTAAGTGGGCTCCATCCTACTAAAGGAATACTTCATCGAGTCCACGAAAGGAGGAAAATTAGCTTTATAAAGATCCTTATATTTTTTAGTAATTATAACACCTAAATATCTAAAAGAATCAGTAACTTTAAAAGGAATATTATCATATATAGAGACAGATTCACTTAAAGGAAGTAATTCACTTTTACTAAAATTTATTTTAAATCCTGAAAAGTCTCCAAATTTGTCAAATAATTTTAGCAAAGCAGGAATAGATTCTTCAGGTTTGAATTTATATACCAATGAATCATCAGCATAAAGAGAGATCTTGTGCATGGTCTCATTCACAAAAATCCCATGAATATTTTCGGCTTCATGAAGAGCAATATCAAGGGGTTCTAATATTAAGTTAAATAACAAAGGACTTAATGGACAACCTTGTCTTGTCCCCCGTGATTGCTGAAAGAAAGGAGACCTACAGTTATTAGCGACAAAAGTAGCAATA
The DNA here is from genome assembly GCF_030144855.1 of Hypanus sabinus. Classification (NCBI taxonomy): domain Eukaryota; kingdom Metazoa; phylum Chordata; class Chondrichthyes; order Myliobatiformes; family Dasyatidae; genus Hypanus; species Hypanus sabinus. The sequence goes on from NC_082730.1 coordinate 3,014,087, forward strand.
GGAGCTTTATATATCACTTTAATCCGATTATTAAAATAAATACCAAAACCAAATTTTTCTAAAACATTAAATAAATATTTCCATTCGACTCGATCAAATGCTTTTTCAGCATCCAAAGATATACCACATTGTGGAGTTTTAGAAGAAGGCAAATATATAACGTTGAATAATCTCTGAACATTTGAGAAAGAATAACGACCCTTTATAAAGCCTGTTTGATCTTTAAAAATGATTTTACCCAAAAAAACTCTCCAACCGATAGGCAATTATCTTTGAGAGAATTTTAGCATCAACATTCAATAATGAAATAGGTCTGTATGAGGCACTATCAGTACGATCTTTATCCTTTTTGAGAATGAAAGAAATAGAAGCTTCATAAAAAGTAGAGGGTAAATCACTTAACACGAAAGAATCTTTAAACATCTCCAACATATACGGAGAAAGCAATTTTCCTAATTTTTTATAAAATTCTACAGGATAACCATCAAGTCCCAGGGCCTTACCAGATTGCATTGAAAAAACAGTTTTATGAATTTTGGATTCAGTAATTTGGCCATCAAGAGTTTTTTGATCATCAGCAGAAATTTTAGGAAAAGCAATCTTTCATAAAAAAGCATTCATTTCAGAAGAGTCTACTGGAAATTGAGATTTATAAAGTTCAGTGTAAAAATCTTGAAAAGCCTTATTAATTCTTTCATAATCTCAAGCCAGGGTACCATCTTTTCTACAAATTTTCAAAATTTGCCTCTTGGCTCCAGCTGATTTTAATTGAGATGCAAGTGGTTTATTATTTTTATCTCCAAACATGTAAAATTGGCTCTTTAACTTAAGTAGATAACCTTCAATTGGATGAGTTAATAATAGGTTATATTGTGATGGAAGTTCCACCCTTTTTTTAAAATAAGTCAATATTAGGGGAAGTCACATAGGTATTATCTAAATCTTTAATTTGTTTTGAAATTTTATCTAGTTCTGCTTTAGTCTATTTTTTAAGTTTAGCTGAATAATAATCTGACCACGTAAAAATGCTTTGAATGTATCCCATATAATTAATTTAGACATACCTCCTAAATCATTAAAAAGAAAAAAATCTTTTATCTGGCTTTCGATAAAACTGATAAAGTAAGTTTTGCAATAAAGTCTGAGACATGCGCCATGATGGACGGCCAAAAACGACATCATCAAATTCTAAGGACAAACTCAAAGGCTCATGATCAGATATAGCAATAGCGTCACATTCACAGTTTTTCACATTGGGCAAAAGACGGGGACCAACTATAATATAATCAATCCTTGAATATATTTTATAAACATGTTAAAAAAAGGAATATTCTCTGTTAAGAGGGTGTAAATGCCTCCATAATTGGATCAACCCAAAATCGGTCAAAAATGAGTTAATAACTGATGCAGAACGATTTTGAAGTCGCTGATTAGTTGAACTCTTGTCAATCATAGGATTTAAACAACAGTTAAAATCCCCATCCATTATCAACATATTGTAGCGGTGCATATACTCATTTAAATCTGGCAGTAAAGCAAATTTTTTCTTTTTAAAAGTATCATCCAAACTAGGACCACACAAATTAACCAAAATAATCTTTCTATTACAAATCATTCCTTTAACAATTAAAAATCTACCATTAGAATCTGATTCAGTATCCTCTTGAGTAAATATATTAGATTTAATAGACACGCCCTTAGTTTTGCTCTGAAGAGCTCTGTTCCATTTCACCAGCGATCTCCCGCCCTGATATGCATCTCCTGAGCAAAAATTATATCAGGTTGGAATCGATTAATAGTTTTAAAAGTCTTTTTCCGTTTAATAGGATGATTCTAACCACGTAAATTACAACTTATTACATTAATCCGTTTAACTGCCATACTATAATTTTATTCCAATTTACTTTATACATGCGCAGAACACATACCAATACAGGATTATCAAAGATGGCGGTGATGAAGAATGCGGCCATATAGAAAACACGCATGCTCTGAAACCACCTAATGGCGGAAAAAACTCCTAACTCTAAACCCACCCACACTCCCAAAAGCCCGAAAAAAAGGCAAGCGAACTAAGAGAGATGCAAAGCCGTGGGCTGCTCTGTCCGTCTCGGTTCTCTTTCCCCCCAGCCAGTACACAAAAAAAATAAAATGACCTTGCAAGAAAGACAGTAACGTCTCGACAAAGGAGAGTGTTTACATTCCATCATGTATTAAACAGAAAAAGAACTAAAATAATATAATCTCTTAGAGAGAAAAAACAGCACCATCTTCAGTTTGGCTTTAAATCCCTAAGAGAACTTTAAATTCTGTTATAGGGCGCTATAATAAAACAGATTAAAAAAGGTTAATTGTATATTTAACCGAACTAAATTTACGAAAATATTATTTAGTAATATCATAGTAACTGAACCCTCCCAAATATATATATATATATAAAAGAAACCCTATTGGTAGGAAAAAAAACTGCGGCACTCCACAAGTTACAAGTCTCCAGTCAGAGAGTCAACCATCTACTACCACTATCTGGCTTCTCCCACAAAGCCACTGTCTTAAACAATTTACTAGCTCAGCTTGAATGCTGAGTGACAGAACCATCTTAAACAACCTCCTATGTTAGCCCTCACGAAGGATCTCGGCCCGAAACGTCGACAGTGCTTCTCCTCATAGATGCTGCCTGGACTGCTGTGTTCCACTAGCATTTTGTGTGTGTTGCTCCTATGTGAGACCTTGTCAATGAGTAAACCTGAATTTGTTTCTGTGCAACACTCTCCGCTCCAGGTCACTGCACAGACAACTTCACTGGGAATCTCCTCTCCTGCCAGATGGCACAACAGATCACTGGGGCACACATCATTGGCAGACAAAGATAAGGAATTGGAGAGAACTAATAGCACACATCACAGAATGGTAAAGAGAGTTCCTCCAAGGAACGGCACATGTTGTGTGGGATTGGTTCCCAAGACAGGTTTCAGTGCTTAGGTCTATTGATTCATTCGGCCCAGCCAGGAAAATTCCACACTCATGAGCCTCCTTGCCAGCCACAGGGACAGGATGGAGGCCAGTTCACTCCCACAGGCAACTACGTTCCAGGCTCTTAATAGGTCTGGGTTAAAACTTGATAAATCTCAGAGTAGCAGAACTGACACTTACCAAACACTGCATGTCCTCCTGATGGCAATGACCCCAGCTGAGAAAATTTAACACCAGTGCACACTGTCTGGGAGGGTGTTCAGTGTACAGCTGTTTCTGCAGGGTTCTGAGGTGGAGAGCCATCAGCTGGGGACGTACATACAACAGTGACTTCTCAATTGGGAGGCTCAGAACCGAAATAGAGACCCAGTGTTTTCTGCTACCCCTTCCTCTATGATCAATACTGTCCTCAAAGAGATCTCCTCCATTTTGTGGATATCTCCCCCTCACCCCATCTTCCTGCCACCATAAGAGAGATACTTCCTGTTTTCCTTATTACCACCCCTCGAGCCTCTACATCCAGTAGATTATTCTCGATAACTACAAGAAAGTCTGCAAATGCCGGAAATCCAAAGCAACAAATACCAACACCGGAGACATTCTCCATAACTTTTTCTGCCACTTTCAACATGATCTTACCAACAGGCACATCTTTCCCTCTCAACATTCCACTTTCTGCAGTGACTGCATTCTTCAAGACTATTGTCCATTCATCACTCTTCACTGATCTACCTGCTGGCATTTACCCCTACCCCTTCACCTCCTTCCTCATCACCATTCAGGGCTTGAAATACCGGTGAGGCAACACTTCACCTGCAAGCCTTTCAGGGTTTTATACTGTATCCTGTTGTGGCCTCCTCAACATCAGTGAGACTTGATGTAGGTTGCTCAACCACTTCATCGAGCACCTTCGCTTCGTCCACCACAAAACGTGAGCTTTCCTTGAGGCCACTGGTTTTAATCCTATTTGCCATATATAATCCAACGCTTTGGTCCAATGGCTCCTCTGCTGTCATGATGAGGCCACCTCAGGGTGGTGCAGCAATATCGCAAATTCCTTCTGGGTAGCCTCCAACCTGACAACATGAACATTGATTTCTCCAACTTCTGGTACTTTCTCCCCCACTGATTCCCCTTTTCCATTTCTGGCCACCCCCTTCCCTTCCTTCCTTTCTCCTCACTTGTCCATCATCTTCCTCTGGCACGCTTCCTCCTTCCCTTTCTCCCATGCTCCACTCTCCTCTCCTATCAGATTCCATCTTCTTCAGCCCTTGACCTCTCATCTCATGTTCGCAACATTTATTGCCTATTTATTTATTATTGTTGTTTCTTTTTTTGCAATTTGTTGTTATTTGCTCATTGGTTGTTTCTACATCCTGTTTGGTATGATCTTTCATTGATTCTATTATGTTCCTTGGATTTCTAAAGAGTATGCCCACAAGAAAACAAATCTCAGGGTTGTATCTGGTGATGTATACATACTGAGATAATAAATTTACTTTGAAACCTGAGAACCATCTATATATTTCTTTAGAAGGCTTTACAAGATATATTCAACTAATTCCATCCCATTCAATACCCTGGCACTGTGGAAGTCCCAGTCTCCATCAGGGGGCTATAACAACCCTATTATTCCTACAGCTATCTGCAGCTTCTCTAATTCACACTGATTACTGGAGAACTACAGCACAGTACACAGTACAGAGGGAAGGAGCAGCACTGTCGGTAAAAAAAAAGAAATTAAACCCATAGCACTGAGTGATGAGAGGATCAGAAGATGTAGAATCTTTGTGGCTGGAGTTGAGGAACTTCAAGGGTTACAAGACGCTGAAGGGACTTATGTCCAGGGTGTAGAATAGCAGCCAGGATGAGGGTACAAAAGGCATGTGAGAAACACTGCCTTTCTCACACGCTTTTTTTCCCAGAAGATAGAAAAGGAACATGAGAAAAGTAATGTTACAGTGATCATGGAGGACTTCCACAAATGTACACTGGGGAAAATCAGGCTGGCAGAAGACTCCAGGAAAACAAATTTGTGGCTTTCCACAGCAACATAAGGCAGATCGCACAAGGGAACAGGCACGTCTAGGTCTGGATATTGCGTAAACAGGTAGACTATCAGGGAGCTAAAGCAGATGGAACCCTTAGTAAGCAGTGATCACAATCTGACAGACCTCACCATGCAGTTTGAAGGAAACTGAAATTTAATGTAATAATATTAGTTATCGAGTCATTCAGCACAGACAGGGGACACTTTGATCCAACTGGTTCAAGCCAAACAAAATGCCTCATCCCAATTGTCAGTGTTTGGTCCTTAATCTTTTAAACCTTTCCAATCCATGTACCTGTCCAACTGACTTTTAATAGTTTCTATTTTATCTGCTTCAGCCACTTTCTCTGGCAGCTGATTCCACATAAATAGTTTACATTGTGTATATAAATTTCATCCAAGATGTCAGCACGACGTAGCTTGCAGTGGCCACTCCAGAGCTGATTATCTATTATTTCTGAAGCGGGGTGCCCTGTGCAATCATAATCGGATGAAAAACAGACATGGCAGCATGGAGGAACATCTGAAAATCTCCAGGAAGACCTTCTTCATTGCTGCTGCTGCTGTGAGGGCTGGGTCTTGGCTGGGAAGAACAGGCCCCCAGTCCTGGGGGTCGCGTTGCCGATGGCCGTTGGCAGGGCCGTCTTAATATGCTCGGCGGAGGATGGTGCTCGGAGAAGCTGTGCCGGACGGGATGAGCAGAGGCTCGGAGGTTCAACGGACTCAGAGTCCACTGCGATCAGGTCGCTTTCACTGTGTGCTGTGTCTGCGAGGCTGGGTTCAGCGGTGCTTTCATTGTGTGTTGCGTCTTCGAGGCTGAGTCGGGCGGCGCAATGGAAGTCCATAGCGGGGGTATTCCTTTCTGCCGCTGGCATGAGATGACGAGTCTATTGGGACCCTGAGGACTTCTGGAAACTGTGTGGTGGTTTCTTTCCAACTTATAGTCTTTTAACACTTTAACATCTTTGGACTATTTTACTGTGCCCATGGTCTGTTTTTTTTTAATCAATTACCCTATTGTTTGCTCTGTTGTAACTATGTGGTTTTGTGCAGGACTTGCAGCTTTAGTTTTTGGTCTTGTTTGTCTGGTGTGATTGGAGCTCCTTTCCGGGGAACACGCAAAGATGGTAGTGCGATATAAATACGCAGCAGCCTCTCCGGACTCTGGATTGGGGATTGCCAAACGTTATGTGGATTTTCTGGTGTAGTCTGTTTTGTCATGCGTTTTTGTGATAACATTCTCGAGGAACGTTGTCTCATTTTTTAAACTGCATTGCATTTCTGGTTTGTAAATGACAACAAATTGAATCTGAATCAGATAAATTGCCCCTTGAGGGTTTCTACAATCACTCCCCTCACACTTTAAACTTATGCCTCCAGTTCTTGATTCTCCAGAAGTGTGAAAAAAAACAGTTTTCACCCTATCAATGCCCCTCGTGATTTCATACACCTCTCTGAAATCTCTCAGTCTCCTATGCACCAAGTAAAGTTCTAACCTCTACAACATCTCCTTGTGATGATCAAGGACAACTGCAGAGGCATGAGAAAGTCATGGCCAGAGTTGATTGGAAGGAGTTCCAGTACAGAAGAGAGTGCAGCAGCAATGGCAGGGGTTTCTGGAAGAAAGCAGAATTTCATCCCAAGGAAGACTAAAGGCAGGATGATGAAATGGTGGCTGACAAGGGAAGTCATGGGCAGTAGAAAAGCAAAAGAGAAGGCATACAATATTGTAAAGATTTCTGGGAAGCCAGAAGTTTGGGAAAAGGGTAAAACCCAACAGAGGATAATACCTGTAAGAGAGAAGATGAAAAACCATAGTAGTCAATAAAAAAAATTCCAAAAGGTTTTATTTGGTGGGTATATAAAGGTTAAGAAAGAGGCAAGAAAGGACACTGGACTACTGGAAAATGACACCAACAATGCAGTAATAGAGAATAAGGAAATGGTGGAGAATTTTCTACCATTTAAGACCATAAAACCAGAAGTGAGAATGGCTCCAGGGGCAATATTTTTTTCAACATGTGGGAAGTTTGGGAGACCTCCAGTCTCCCAGATGAATACATCTGCACCAGGTGTACTGAGTTGCAGGTCCTGAATGTATTAGGGAAATGGAACTGCAGCTCAATGACCTTCATTTCATACAGGAGAATGAGGAGGTGATAAACAGGAGTGACAGGGAGGTAGTCACCTTTAGGTTGCAAGAGACAGGTAACAGGGTGACTGTCAGTAGAAGCCGCCAAAATGAACACAGTGCAGAGTACACCTGTGGCCATTCAGTTCGATAATAAGTACATAGCTTTAGAGTCTCTTGAGGGACAATGAACTACCGGAGAGGAGACACAGTGACTGGGTGTCTGGCTCAGAAGAGCAACGAGGTGAAAAGGACTGTCTTTTACTGATTGATTGCCTCTCAACTCAGAGAAACTGTCACAAAACTCTGCCTTTGAAATCTTGATTGCCGCCCTGATTACAAAGTACCTCTTTTCACGCACCCTTGGTGTGGACTGTCCAAGAAGTGGCTCAAAGTTTGCTTTTCAAATCTTGAACATGGACCTGACTGAAAGGGTAGCTCTTTTTCTGCAATGCCTCTTACTGACTGGTTGCTCCTGAATTCAGAGAAACTGCTGCAAAACTCTGCATTAGAAATCTCAGTTATCACACAGAGTAGCTCTTTTCACACAACCCTAGTGCATTTCCGGAACTGCTTGAACCAGATGGTGGTAAATCTGTGGAAAGTGTTAACATGGAGGTCTGTGGTGTATTTAAGTGAGAGAACAATAGGTTCTTGATTGGTAAGGGTTAGGGTTGCAGTGTGAAGACAGGAGAAACGTGATTGAATGACAGTGCAGACTCAACAGACCAAATGGCCTAATTCAGCTCCTAAAGCTTATGCATTTTCACGATGTTCTTCCTAATCCATATTACATCTCTTGTTCCTCTCTTACCTCTACCACGATCATACCTGTAGCATCTGTACCCTGGAACACTGAGTTGCCTGTCAGCCAGGGAATCGTAATATCACAATCCTGTGCAATGTGCACCATCTGCAAAATGTACTGCAGTCACTCACCCAAGCTACTGTGACAAGACCTTGCAAACCTGTCACCTCTCTCATCAGGAAGGATAAGAGCAGTACAGGAGAACACCACTATTTGCAGGCTCCCCTCCAAGTCCCACAGTCTCTCTGGCCAGCTGGTCAAACCATCTCCTTCTCCCCACTGTGTGGAGTTCTCCCCCTCACTGTGGTCCACAGAAACAATGTTTGCACCTTCTACAGGGCATCTTCACCCTATCCCCTCATTTGACTCCACATCCAGTTAAGACACCTGCCTCCTTTTGCAACTGGATCTTTAACCTCCTGACTCGTAGACCACAATCAGTAAGGGAAGACAGTGACACCCACAGCACAATTATTCTCAGAATGTTTGCCCCATCTGCAACACTTCTCTCCAACCCTACAGTTACCTGTAAATCATTACTGTCATCATTAGATTACTCATGGAGGAAGAGAGAGTGAAAGGGAAAAGAGGAGGATAGAGACAAAGTTTATGGAGGGAGACACAGAGCTCTCTGAACTCTAGAAAGAGGAGAGTCTGATAATCCAAGGCTTCTCAGCAAAAATAAGGAGGGGAGGAGGATGCTTTGCATCTGCTTTTAATGGTGGTCTGGCAGACCCAGAAAATGCCACAATGGGCAGAAAAGTCTTCTGCCTGCAGTGAACAACTAAAGCACTCACTGCTCCACAAGCAGAGCTGATCACTTAAACTAAACCTTGCAAATGGTGGAGAGAAAGTTAGCACACAAACACGAAGAAATCTGCAGATGCTGAAAATTCAAGCAACACACACAAAATGCTGTTGGAACGCAGCAGGCCAGGCAACATCTATAGGAAGAAGTGCAGTCGACTTTTCGGGCCGACGTCCTTCGTTAGGACTAACTGAAAGAAAAGATAGTAAAAGATTTGAAAGTGGGAGGGGGAGTGGGAGATCTGAAATGATAGGAGAAGCCAGGAGGGGGACGGATGAAGCTAAGAGCTGGAAAGTTGATTGGCAAAAGGGATACAGAGCTGGAAAAGGGAAAGGACCTTGGGACAGGAGGACTAGGGAGAAAGAAAGAGGGAGGGGAGCACCAGAGGGAGATGGAAAACAGGCAGAGTGATGGGCAGGAAGAGAGTAATAAAAAGGAAGAGGGGGGAAAAAACTAAATATTATCAGATGGGGTAAGGGGAGGAGGGACATTAACTGAAGTTAGATAAGTTAATGTTCATGTCATCAGGCTGGAGGCTACCCAGCCGGTATATAAGGTGTTGTTCCTCCAACCTGAGTGTGGCTTCACCTTGACAGTAGAGGAGGCCATGGATAGACATATTAGAATGGGAATGGGACATGGAATTAAAATGTGTAGCCACTGGGAGATCCTGCTTTCTCTGGCTGGCAGAGAGAAGGTGTTCAGAGAAACGGTCTCTCAGTTTGCGTCAGCTCTCACCAATATTTACAAAAGGCCGCACCAGGAGCACCGTACGCAGTGTTTGATACCAGCCGACTCACAGGTGAAGTGTCGCCTCTCCTGGAAGGACTGTCTGGGGCCCTGAAAGGTGGTGAGGGAGGAAGTGTAAGGACAGTTGTAAAGCTGAACAAGTGCTACAAGGATAAGTGTCAGGAAAGAGATGGGTGGGAGGACAAGGGAGTCGCGTAGGGAGAAAATGAGACTGATATTGCTGGGGTGGCTGAGGAGGAAAGGAGGGCGCGGTCAATCGTTCCTCTCTCAGATCACAATGCGATGATAAGCAATCACTGTAAGATGCCTCGCCGCGGTACAAGCAGTTCTCTAACCACTATCAGTGACCGCAATCTGACCTTACCCACACAGGCGACCCAGGCAGTAACACAGAGCAGGGACCAGACCATCCTGACGAGAGCCTCGCAGCTTGAGGGCCTTCAGGCGACCAGGATTCTCGGGGAACGTCGGGAGGAACACGAGGAAGAGACTTCCGGTACCGGCCGGCCGGCAGGGATTCGGCTTCCGGCAGGCGCCGCTCTGTCACTGCCCTTTCGCAGCCCTTGTCCTGTCTGTCCCCCACACCGCTCAATCACTCTCACTCCACCACAGTCGGACTCCGGCAGCCTCAGGACGAGCTCCGTGAGGTGAGTAGGGAATCGCTTTTCCGCTCGGTTCGATGTCTTAAGCCACCGCTGCAACCTGGTCATCTCTGAAGCTGAGGGCCGCAGATGTTTCCAACGAGTGGCTCGTCGCAAGGCTGCAGGACCGGACGGCATCCCAGGGCGGGTACTCAGAATTTACTCAGCACAACTGCAGGTGTGTTTACCGACATTTTTAATCTCTCCCTTTCCCAGTGTGGAGTGCCCTCCTGTTTCAAATTATCCACCATCGTCCCTGTACCAAAAAAGACCATGGGGACGTGTCTGAACTACTGATGTCTTGACCCTTTTTCCTCCGATGGTCATTATGGCCAAAAAATTCTCCAAAAAGTAAGATCTTTGCCCCATATGCATTTGCAAACTGCAGTGTGGCTTTTTTATGGCGGTTTTGGAGCAGTGGCTTCTTCCTTGCTCCATATTAGTTTCTACATAGAATAATAGAGTACAAGAAGATATGTAAGTAAAAAGAAAAAAAATAAAATAATAGCAAATGCATTGTGTTAAAAATAGTTACAATCGAAAAACCCTGCATTCATAAAAATTAGATCATAATATTGAAATATAATTTTGTTATAAAAAATCTAAACCCACTACCAAAATCAGAGCTGTTAAGAAAAGCAAGAAAAAAGTGGGAAAAGCCCTAATCATTTTATAAAATATTATTAGCCACCATCTGTACTTTTGCAACAAATCAGAGGTTTTGAAAATAACTCAAGAATGCTCCTCATGATATATAAAAGTCTTGGCTAGATACAAAAAATGAACAACAGATCTTTTCTAAATTTAAGCATGACCTAACATCCCGTAACCATTGAGCATGAGTAGGCGGAACAGTGTCCTTTCATTTAAACAAGAGCTCCCTCCTAGCTATAAGAGAAATAAAAGCCAAAATATGCAAATCAAGTGACTCCAAAATAAAGTCTTTTCCTCCAACAATGCCAAATAATGTGGTCAAAGGGTTAGGCTTAAAGTTTACCTTGAATAGTACCGAGAAAGTTTGGATTACTTCCTTCTAGTATCTTTCAAGACTTGGACATGTCCAAACCATGTGAATTAATGGAGCTTCTCCATTACTACATCTATCACAGAAAGGAGATATATCCGAATAAAAGTGAGATAGCTTATCTCTAGATACGTGAGCCCTATGAACCACTTTAAATTGTAAGAAGGAATGACGGGCACATAATGATGAAGTGTTAACCAATTTAAAAATTTCATTCCAAGTGTAACACTTGCCCAACAGGCTGGTATATGTCTAGGGGAAAACGAGATCCAGCCACACACCAATCCCACCTCCCGTACACGCAGGTGCTGTGAGAATCGAGTTTATACCTCGCGCCGCCCACAGTATCAAACCCACAACAAATACTGTTATGAAATACACTTTAAAGAGTTTACTAAAATTAAAAGAGTATTAGGCAATACAATATATATGCAAGCGAAAAAAAAAGGCGCCAACTTATCAAAGTTCAGTCAGTTTAGTGCACATCGTTGGAGCTCAAACATCGAACCATTCGACCCCTCATCGCTTGCCTCCGACCTCCACGTCTTCGCACCTAGGACCACGCCCGGTGGTCTTCCGAGCAATGCAGCGCACGTCCACCTTCCTCGACGTCTTCCTCCCGGCTCTCTACCAAAAGCCTGCGAAAAACCCCTCCCCCAAGTTCCCAGCCTCACAAGACAAAATAACATTCCCCATTGGTTAACAAATGAATACAATTACCATATCAACAAGTATAAAGCAAAACAATTGCGAGAGAAACACTTATCAGACAAAGAAGCATTCCTACTCTTAACAAACCAAAAAACCCATTTTGAGTAACATACACAGGACATTGTACACAAGTTTCCTCAGAAATTGAAGTCTTTAAATCTTGTTCCCAAAGATTTTTAATTTTGTCTATAGGATTGTTTCTCATTCCTAGCAACATACCATAAATATTGGATATTGAACCATTATAAAAAGGTTTCAAATTAAAAATTACATCTAATAAGTCCTTATCGGAACTTACAGGAAATGTATATAGTTGAGAACGCAGAAAGTCTCTAATTCATAAATAACGAAACAAATGAGTCTTGGGTAAACTGTATTTAGCTGACATTTGCTCAAACGAAAGAAGACTTCCTCCAACAAACAAATCCTGGAAGCATTTAATACCCAATCGATCCCATTCTTTAATAACTGGATTGGTCATCAAAGGCTCACCAGTACCTTTACTTCCTGAGAAAGCTGAAGAAATTTGGCCTGTCCCCTAAAACCCTCACTAATTTTTATAGATGCACCGTAGAAAGTATACTTCTAGGGTGCATCACAACCTGGTATGGAAGACCGGAAGAAGCTGCAGAAGATGATGAACATAGCCCAGTACATCGCACAAACCAATCTTCCATCCTTGGATTCACTTTACATCGCACTCTGTCGGAGCAGTGCTGTCAGGATAATCAAGGACACGACCCACCCAGCCAATACACTATTTGTCCCTCTTCCCTCTCTGGGAGAAGGTTCAGGAGCTTGAAGACTTGTATTGCCAGATTTGGGAATAGCTTCTTTCCAACTGTGATAGACTACTGAACGGATCCTGACCCAGATCTGGGTTGTACCTTCCAAATATCCGGACCTGTATCTCGGTTTTTTTTTGCACTACCTTACTTTCCCTTTTCTATTTCTAATTATGATTTATAATTTAAATTTTTATTATATTTACTTCGATTTGTACTCTAGGGAGTGTGAAGTGCAGAATCAAATATCTCTGATGATTGTACTCTAGTATCAATTGTTTGCTGACGATAAAGTAAAGGTTTAAAAAAAGTTAGAACAACTGGGACTAGATAAAGAAAATTTCAACAGACCAAATAATTTCCTAAATTGTACCCCGATCCTCAAAGTATGTTTAACTACCAAATTTTCAGTTAGTTTACTAAAAGATAAAGGGAGTGTGGATCTGAGAAGAGAAATGATAGAAAATTTATTAACAGACTTAGCTTCCAAAGAAACCCATATCGGACAGTGCTCATGGATAATATAATATATCCCAATAATAAAGCCTAAAATTTGGTAAAGCTAAACCTTCATTCTTCTTAGATTTTTGAAGATGAATTTTCTTTCGTCAAGAATGTTTGTTTTTTTCATATATAAGAAGATATAATACAATTGAGAGTCAAAAAATATTTAAGAATAAAAACAGGTAATGCCTGAAAAAGGTGTATAAATTTAGGTAAAATGTTCATTTTAATAGAGTTGATTCGGCTAATCAAGAATAACGAAAAAGGCTACCAGTTTGATAATGTCATTTTTGCAAAATTCAGGAAGGTAAGAACATTTTCATTAAATAGATACTTATAATTCTTGGTTATTGTTACGCCCAAGTAGGTAAATAGATTTCTTACAAATTTGAAAGGAGGGTTAGTATTAATTGGTAACAATTTATTCAGTGGAAAGCAGGATCTCCCAGTGGCCACACATTTTAATTCCACATCCCATTCCCATTCTGATGTGTCTTTCCATGGCCTCCTCTCCTGTCAATGTGAATGGAAACTCAGGTTGGTGGAACAACACCTTATATACCGGCTGGGTTGCCTCCAACCTGATGGCATCAACTTTGACTTATCTAACTTCCATTAATGCCCCTCGTCCCCTTCTTATCCCATCCCTGACATATTTAGTTTGTTTTTTTTCTCTGTCTCTGCCCATCACTCTGCCTGTTCTCCATCTCCCGCTGGTGCTTCCCCCCCCCTCTTCTCTTGAGGCCTCCCGTCCCATGATCATTTCCCTTCTCCAGCTCTGTATCACTTTCGCCAATCACCTTTCCAGCTCTTAGCTTCATCCCACCCCCTTCGGTCTTCTCCTATCATTTTGCATTTCCCCCTCTCCCCACTACTTTAAATTCCCTTACTATCTTTCCTTTCAGTTAGTCCTGATGAAGGGTCTCGGCCTGAAACGTCGACAGTGCTTCTCCTTATAGATGCTGCTTAGCCTGCTGTGTTCCACCAGCATTTTGTGTGTGTTGTTTGAATTTCCAGCATCTGCAGATTTCCTCGTATTTGCTCTTTAAATTCAGTGGAAATAGTTCACTTTATGTAAATTCAGTTTTTATCCTGAAAACTGGCTAAAACAAGAAAGTAAAGAAAGCACAGGAGGTAGTGAAGTCTCGACATTAGAAATAAAAAGCAAGAGGTCATCAGCATAAAATGAAACTTCATGAATAGTCCCTCTCATTAGAATACCAGTAACATCATTAGATTCTCAAAAAGCAATGGCTAAGGGTTCTAAAGCCAAATCAAAGAGCAAAGGGCTCAGGGGACAACCTTGTCTAGTTCCATATTGAAGTTTATAAGGTTTGGAATACTCAAAATTAGTAAGGACTCAAGCAGAAGGAGATAGATAAAGTAATTTAATCCATTGAATAAAATGGGGCCCAAAATTAAATAATTCCATTGAACCCGATCAAAAGCCTTCACAGTAACCAAAGAAATTGCACATTCTGACATCTCCTTAGAAGGGGAATAAATAACATTTAATAAATGATAAATATTAAAGTGGGAATATTGATTTTTAATAAATCCCATCTGATCATCAGAGATGATAGATGGTAGAATATTTTCAATCCTACGAGCCAGAGCTTTAGATAGGACTTTAGTATCAACAGTAAGTAAAGAAATTGGTCTGCATGAGGAGCGTGGGTTCTTATTCTTCATAAGGATAAGTGAAATAGAAGCTTCATAAAAAATATTGTGGCAACCTACCCAACTTAAAGGAGTCCAAAAAAACTGCACATAAATTAGGTATAAGCAGTGAGGAAAAAACCTTATATAATTCTGCAGAAAATCCATCAAGATCCGGAGTTTTCCCTGAGTGCAAGGAACATACAGCCTCGGCAATTTCCTCATACAAAATAGGTTGATCCAACTGTTTTTGGTTACTAACAGAAAGTGTAGGAATGTTTTATTGTTCAAAAAAAATATTTATTACAGTGTTATCTTTGGGAGGGTCAGAACTATAAGGATTAGAATAAAATTCTTTAGAAATATTGTTTATTTCTAAATGGTCAGTTGTCCTATCACCTTTGGCTTCACAAATCTCTTTAATTTGTCTTTTAGCTATAAAGATTTTTAATTGGTTAGCCAACAATTTACCTGTTTTGTCTCTCTGGATATAAAGTTGACTTCTATCTTTTAAAAGTTGAGTTTCAATTGAATATGTTAAAAGAAGATTATATTTAGTTTGAATTTCAACATGCCTTTTATATAAAGCAGGATCTGGAGCCAAGGCATATTTTTGGTCTAATTGTTTTAATTGATTAGCCAACTCAGTTCCCTCTTTATTAGCTATTTTCTTGACACTTGCAGTATAGGAGATAATTCAACCTCTAATAAAAGCCGTAAAGGCATCCCATATAAGAAGGTCTCTTCCAAAGTATTCTCTTCAAAAAAAATGAATGATTTGTCTCTCCAGGAATTTTAAGAAATTTTTATCAGATAACAAAGTTAAATTAAAATGCCAAGATCTATTTATTTGAGGAAGACCAGAGAGATTTAAAGATAAAAGTACTGGAGCATAATCTGAAACAGCAATTTCTTTATATTCACAGAATCGAACTAAAGGACTCATTTGACTATCAATAAAAAAGTAATCAATCCTGGAATACGTATGATGGGCATGTGAAGAAAAAATGAATACTCCCTATCTAGTGGATGTAAGAAACAACATTATGTCAACGATAGTGCATTTCATTAAATAAGATTGAATAAATAAAGCTGATTTGTTAAGTGTCGCTGTTCTAAAGGATGACCTACCTGAAACTGGATCTAACCAACAAATTAAAATCTCTTCCCATCACCAATGAGTAAAGGCTCAAATCTGGCAGAAACGAAAAAAAAAATAAATCCTGGATTATCTATTTGGAGCATACAGATTGGCAAGTACCATTAATTTATTATCTAATTTTCCTGAGACTATGACAAAACCCCCATTAGTATTAGACACTATGTTGGACAAAGGGAACTGTATTATCCATAAAAATTGAAACATCTCGAGACTTAGCCTGGAAAGAGGAGTAAAAATGTAGTCCTTTCCATCCACTGAAAAGATATTCATTGTCATAATTGCATACATGTGTTTCTTGTAGAACAAAATAATTGGGGTCTTAAGTTTTTTTAATCTAGGCAAAAATCTTATTCTGCTTCACAGGGTGATTTAATCTTTTCACGTTAGGACTGAGTAAGTTAATAGTATGACCCATTATTAATACTTTTTAATAGAGAAATTAAAGTAATAACCGTAAAATGAGCATTAAAACCAAACAATAAGCCTTGAAATAGGGTAAGCAAGCAACAGATTTGGCTAACATCCCAAAACAGCTCCCAGAAAAAGACACACCCCTTCCCCTCCCAAAGTCAGAAAGCCAGCCAAAAGAAAGCTGGCAGCTACCGCTAATGACATCACCCTCCCAAAACAACCTGCTGATTTGACTCCTAATTAATTCCGAGGTCAACTGTATTCTTGCCAGACTAAATAACGGTCAACAAAAAAATTTAACCCTCATAACAAGAGCACAAATAGATTAATTATTACAGTTTCAAAACAATGGAATGAAAAATAGCCAAACTAAGCCAAATTGAAGAAAAAAGCCTCGAGAAAAGTGTATGAAATAATAAAAAACTTACCAAAATTCATAACATATAATCACACTCGGTATTAACTCATTAAAACCTTATTCTCTAAGTAAAGAATTTAAATCACAGGGAAGTTTAGCTATGAATGTTCACCAGAAGTATGAGAAGCTATTATTCATATAACAAGATACTAAGTAGTCAATCCATTGTTTTAAAAAAAAATCCTGGGCTGCTTCACTCGAGCGAAACCATTCTTTAGAACCATCTTGCAGAGTGATTGTAAGACAAGAAGCATAACAAAGCGACGGCTTTAAACCTTTGTTAAAAAGTTCCGACATAACCTCTTTGAATTTAGCATGTTCATTCATGACCTTGGTTGAAAACTCCTCGACAATCCTGATCTTCTGACCCTTGTAGTCAATCATTCCTCTTCAACAAGATTCACGAAATAAATGATTCTTTGTTTGAAATTCATGAAAACAAATTATAATTGATCTGGGCTCGGCTCCCAGAGGTGGACTTGGGATGGGCAATATATGAGCTCAATCGCTCATAGGTGCAAACGGTAAGATTTTAGGAAATAATTGTTCCAAAAGGCTTGCAAAGAATTCAGTAGGCTGATCACCTTTCGTTAACTCTTTAAGACCTAGAATTCGTAGGTTATTTCTTCTTCTTCTGTTTTCTAAATCGATAATCTTTTGTCTTAATTTCTCATTAGATTTAAATTTCTTTTCACAAAGCTTTTGCAGGTCATCCATTCTTGCATTCAAAATCGTCAGACTTTCTTCATTCTGTTCTATTCATTTACCATGCTTGGTTAAGGTTTTTTGAATAGAATCCATTAGTTTAAATTCAGATCTAAGTTGTTGGAACTCGTCGAAAGACTCTTTCCTGTGTTTTCGAAGCAAATCCATTATAGAATCCAAGGATGCAGGAGCATCATTTTTAGTATCTTTGGCACCCCTCATACTCACAGTAAAAAATATCATATTTAAAGTGAGGTTTCAAAGCAGATTGGAAACTGTAAAGTAAGTGAGATAGGGGTGAGAGTCCGGCTTCTTCCTTGCTGATCAGCCTTTCAGGAAAAAGGTTGAGGCTTGCAAGCATCCCAACCTCGAAGCATGGGAGTGGCAACATCCTGTTGTTGGGGGTGCTTTGCTGCAGGAGGGACTGGTGCACTTCACAAAATAGATTTCATCACGAGGAAGGAAATTGATGTGGATATATTGAAGCAACATTTCAAGACATCAGCCAGGAAGTTAAAGCTCTGTTGCAAGTGGGTCTTCCAAAAGGACAATGGCCCCAAGCATCCCTCCAAAGTTGTGGCAAAATTCCTTAAGGACAACAAAGTCATGGTATTGGAGTGGCCATCACAATGCCCTGACCTCAGTCCGATGGAAAATTTGTGAGCAGAACTGAAAAAGCGTGTGCGAGCAAGGAGGCCTACAAACCTGACTCAGTTACACCAGTTCTGTCTGGAGGAATGGAACAAAATTCCGGCAACTTATTGTGAGAAGCTTGTGGAATGCTACTCAAAACGTTTGATCTAAGTTAAACAATTTAACGGCAATGCTACCAAATTCTAACAAAGTGTATGTAAACTTCTAACCCACTGGGAATGTGATGAAAGAAATAAAAGCTGAAATAAATCATTCTCACTACTATTATTCTGACATTTCACATTCTTAAAATAAAGATCCTAACTGACCTAAGACAGGGAATGTTTTCCAGGATTAAATGTCAGGAATTGTGAAAAACGTGAGTTTAAATGTATTTGGCTAAGGTGTATGTTGTCACGTACCAGTGGGTATCTTTTACCTGTCACGTGATCATGATGTAATTGAGGCCATGCTGGACATGAGATAATGGTCTTGTGATGGTGGAGTGACATTATTTTCCTGCCAGTGAGAGGTTATGTGATAGTTTTTTTCTACAGGGTATAAAAGGAGAACCCCGTCCCTTGACGGGGGCAGTTCATGGTTGAATTTGTTCAGTGACTCCATGTTGCTGCGTATTTCGATGTTATGACGCAGTTTCATTTAAAAGTGGAGTTTTACTTTCTGACATAAGTCTCAAAGGTTGTTGCTGGCTGTTTTGCTACAATACTGCCAGTTCAGCAGAGAGTGAAGATTCATCGAAGTTTGGAACTCCCGAAGGATCGGGAAAGTTGGTGTTGATGGTGAAACAGGTTCGACCTTTACTTAATTTTCGAGGAATTAGTAATGTGTGTCCATGTTAACTCCTGCTTTGCCAAAAGAGCAGAAAGAGTTGGATGCAGAGTTTCACCAAGGAAAGGTCAGTGCCTTTAAGCCGTTTCATTTTCTTCATCGTAAATCCTTTGATCAAAGCATACTTTGACTGGGATCAGCAGTAATGCCATGAAGGAGAACTTAAATTATTTCAAGAAAAGTCTCCCAAGCGTCTGTGTAAACTTTGGATTTTCGCATTACTACTTCTAAGAATTGTTTTTGCATTATCGCTTTAAGAACTGCTCAAGCTACCGCACAGCAGACGACTTCCAGTTAAGTTAGTCATTTGTCTACTTTTGGGTTTTCTGTAGCAGTTGTAACCCCCTGGGTTGCCTCAGGCTCGCTCAGCTCGTTATCGTCTAGGAGGAGCAGCCTTCGGCCCCGCCAAACTGGGTAATCAGCTGGTGTGGATGCTGTGTGATGTCCTCGCCTCACCCAAAAACAGACAGTACACTATAAGCGATTAAATGAGTACAATTTATAAAGGTTACTAGAACGAAGTGATTAATAACGATACAGTATATATGAAGAGAAAAAATAAAGAAAAGGCGCCAAACTTATCAAAGTCCAAACCACTTCGTGCACAACCGTTGGAGCTCAATTACTGAAGTCTTCTGGCCACCATTCGATCCCCTCCGAACTCCTCGACTCGCAGCTCAGGACCCTCCGAAGTGGTCAACCAAGCACATCTAGCTTCATCCCCCCTCCTCAGAGTACCTCCGGGCCTCGGACCCCCGCTTGGGGTCCGTTCCTCACCCAGCTTACAGCATTGCGTCCTCTCTCTCGACCCCCTCGCGCCGATCTGCCCAAAAGCCCGTCAACAAAAGCTTACAGACTCAGAAGAAAGAACATTAATCCCCATTTGGTTTACACAGGAATACAATTCTCCCAGCACTCTCTCGCAACAAAGAAACATTCCTGCTTTTAACAAAACAAAGAAACCCTTTCCCAACAGTAACAAAGAAAAAAGAAGAAACCCCCTTTACGCTCTCCCCCCATCAAATAAAAGTCATGTCCTCATAACTATTAAATAACTCGCCACCTTTCCTGCCAACACACTGTAACCCAAGCACAAACAGTGACATCTCCTCCCCACACAGTAAACCTCACACCCTGTTCCTCGGGCGCTACTTAGGCCAACTATCTGGGAGTTCCCTAACCCTTCTGAGACCTCCGTACCCCCTCACCTAAACCCTTCAGGCTCGGACACAACTAGGGATACCTTGGGCCCACTACCAACTCTTCTCTCAACCTCTCACTCATGCCCCACACTGCACACAGCTAACCCTCCCCGCTACACCTGACTCAATGGGAGAAGGGCCAAAGGTCTCTTCCTCAATCGAGGGAAAGTCAGCAAAAGGCAGCATGTACCACACATCCAGCACATCATCGATCGAATCTGTATTCTTCCTCAGTTCTGTGATCGGTAGCTGCTGTTTGATCTTCTCCAAACGGAAACACGTGGCCTGCACTGCTCCCGCAGTCTCTTCAGCCTCCTGTTCAGTATTCACTGCACTTTGCTCCAGCTTTTTCTTCCTCATGACTTCTTCCAGATCAACTTTCAGGTTTTGCACTTCATTTGAACTGTCGATGTTCATCTTCAGGTTCCCTTCAAGCTTCCGCTTCTCTCTTCTGAGACTTGTCTGTAATTTCTTCACCTCCGCAAACTTCCCTCTCCAGGCTCTCAGTTTGCTATTGCCCCCAGTCAGACAACTTTCTTCATTCTCTCCAACTTGTAAGTCTTCCGAAAGGTTCCAGATCACTTTCTCCAGTCTCTCCGTCTTCATTTCAAACTTGATTCTGTAGAGACAGTCACTCACGAGCTGTGACCTTCGCCAGCCCTGGCACGTGTCCAGAAAACAGTTTAACTCTGTAATTCTCAGCCGCTCCTGCAATGAACTCACTTCATATTCTCCTGAGGCAAGTCCAAATACCAAAAGATCATCCACATACAAGAAAACTCCAAACACTTCCACATCCCCTATGGTCTTCCACCTGCCCCGCAGGAAGGTTGCAAGGGCTCCAGACATGCCCTGTGGAATCTTCGGACCCGAAGACTCCTAGGGAATTTATAATGGCCGTCTTCTCCTTGTCGGCCCCACTCATCGGGATCTGGCAACTCCTCAGATCCAGCACCATAAACCACATTGCACCACTCAGATAGGCCATCGCCTCTTCGTACCTCAGGGCCATATTCTGGTCACTGACAGTGCGCCTTTTCAGCGCAATATAATCCACACACAAGCTGCCTACGTCTTCCACAGCTTCAGGGGCCAGTGGCCGCAATCTCTCTCTCTCCGAGGTGTCTTCAGCGGTCAACTCCCCTCCCTCGTGGTATTTCACAGCGTCCACTAAGAGGGTCTCACCCTCAAATACTTCACCCAGGCCGTACCACCACTGGCTCTTGATTGAATTCGGTATCAGCCCAATGCTGCTACACACGTCCGCACAAGCAGCTCGAAACTCTGGGTGCATCAACAATGCCTCCAAACAGCGCTCACCTGCCTCCTCTGGGCAGGCCCCCAAGTGCACCAGCAGGATATTGGTTCTCTCTAGAACAGAAACGCTGCCCGTCTCAACAGTGTCCGGACACATCAGCATTAACGATTCACGAACCTCAGTCTCCTCCACATTTGCCTCTAAAAACTCCATTTTCACTGACCAACAACCGTCGTCTGGATAATCACCGGCACTGGTACCCCGAATCTCCAGTGTCCTCAATGTCGTCAAGGGTAAATGCTTCCAATAACGGTTATAAAACAAACTGTACAGCGACTTAACCAGCGCCCCGGTGCCAAGGATGGCTTTAACTTGACTTCCATCCATCCGTAACAACACCTGTGCGCGTGGCCCCTCTAAGCCTTCAGGAATAGAGTCTGTTCCTTTCGGGAGTTCCTTGGTACATTGCTGGGAACTTGCTCCCCCAGAGACCCCAAGCCGTTCCCCCACTGGGCCTCCTCTAAGTTTCCCGACACCTCTCAAATCAACGGAACAACTGATCCCCTTGACAGATCCCCTTGGCACCACAAGCAATTTATCTGCCCCCCCCCCAGGCAAACGGGATACCCTAAAAACTTTCCACCAATCTCCTGCCACGGATATGATAAGCCCCCCAGCTGCAGCATTTGACTTCTAGTCGAACCACACGCATTTTCCCACACTTTTCCAGAACTGGCAGCGGTCACTTCGAGGTAATTGCGCCCGACAGTTCTAACAAAGTCACCAGCCCACCTACTCAAACTTTCACCCAGTCCCTGTCGCTTTCCCTCAGCCAAGGACTGCTACTCACCCAACAACTGAGGGGTCCGCTCCGCCCACGCCTCCGCCCCTTTAGGGCTGGACATTATTCCAATAACCGGGTGGAGCTCACCACTGCTGAAACATCCCAACCTGTCACTCCTCACTCTCCAAACAGTACGGACAGTCCATGGTCCCACCACCATTTCGTCAGCACTAGTCGGAACTCGAACAACGACTTCCAGGCTACCAACAGCAGCCACCCCACCCAACAAACACACAGTGATAACCAGCAATCGCACACCCACAAAGGCACACCAGCTCTTCGCCGCAGACACAATTTAAAGAGGGCGATCACACAGCCTCCACAGAAATCAATCCCGGACGAGCCCCCACAATGTAACCCCCTGGGTCGCCTCAGGCTCGCTCAGCTCGTTATCGTCTAGGGGGAGCAGCCTTCGACCCCGCCAAACTGGGTAATCAGCTGGTGTGGATGCTGTGTGATGTCCTCGCCTCGCCCAAAAACAGACAGTACACCATAAGCGATTAAATGAGTACAATTTATAAAGGTTACTAGAAGGAAATGATTAATAACGATACAGTATATATGAAGAGAAAAAATAAAGAAAAGGTGTCAAACTTATCAAAGTCCAAACCACTTCGTGCACAACCGTTGGAGCTCAATTACTGAAGTCTTCTGGCCACCATTCGATCCCCTCCGAACTCCTCGACTCGCAGCTCAGGACCCTCCGAAGTGGTCAACCAAGCACATCTAGCTTCATCCCCCCTCCTCGGAGTACCTCCGGGCCTCGGACCCCCGCTTGGAGTCCGTTCCTCGCCCAAGCTTACAGCATTGCGTCCTCTCTCTCGACCCCCTCGCGCCGATCTGCCCAAAAGCCCGTCAACAAAAGCTTACAAACTCAGAAGAAAGAACATTAATCCCCATTTGGTTTACAAAGGAATACAATTCTCCCAGCACTCTCTCGCAACAAAGAAACATTCCTGCTTTTAACAAAACAAAGAAACCCTTTCCCAACAGTAACACAGAAAAAAGAGCATACCATCTTTACACAGTGTTTAATAAACGTTTTATTTGTTATAAAAACTTGTCTCAATTATATATTTATTGTTGCTGGATCATAACAATGTAAACTTCTGACTTCAAATGCACATACTATCAAACACACACACACAATGCCGGAGGAACTCATGGACGAGGCAGCACCTATGGAAAGGAGTACAGTTGACGTTTCGGGCTGAGACCCTTATGCACCAGTACTGCTGATGGGTCTCGGCACGAAAGTTCGATTGTACTCCATTCCATAGATGCTGCCTGGCCTGCTGAGTTCCTCCAGTACTTTGTGTGTGTTACTTGGATTTCCAGCATCTGCAGATTTTCGCTTTTGTGTACATACGATCAAAATCAGGTTTAATATCACTGGCATCTGTCATGAAATTTGGTATGCGGCAGTACAATGCAATACATAATGATATCAAACCTAAATTACAATAAGTATTTATAAAAAAAATTAAAACGCCATGAAAAAAGTAGTGAATTCATAGATTCATCAGAATCAGGTTTATTATTACCGGCATTTGACGTGAAATTTGTTAACTTAGCAGCAGCAGTTCAATGCAATACATAATGTAGCAGAGAGAGAGAAAAAATATTAATAAACAAGTAAATCAATTACATATATTGAATAGACTATGTGCTGTCTTTACGACAGTTATTTAGTTTATAATATTTTCGCTTAGTAATTCATTCAATAGTATTTTCTAGTTACCATTAGAAGTGTTTAAAGTGTATTCATTGCATGTAAAATATATCGGCATGCGATTACGTCACATCCGGTTTCGCCGCGTCTTGTGGGAAAACACCGGTTTGAAATTAGCGCGAGGGTGGGGGCTTTCCACGAGGCTCACCTGAGCAGAAGCAGTTTTGCAGGCATGAGAAATCACAGTGAGACCAACGCTGTAAGTTAATAGATAATCGATATATTGAACTAAGATGTTAATGCCGATCCTGTTAGAAGTAACGACGGTAGATAATGTTTATGCTTTCGTTAGTTAAAGAGTCGCGGATAGTTTGCATGGAAGTGTATTTAAAGTAGTCAATGGAGCAGGTAAACTCTCCCTGTATACTGCACCTTAGTGTAATGTAGTTATAGTCACTTTTGCAAGTATTTACACTTGAAATGTGATATTAAGGAAGGAACAAATACTGTATCAATCTCGTATTGTTTTATCAACAGTTTTCACCATATGTTAATGTGAAGAGTGAACAGTAAATGGTTAATCTTACTGCGATCTGGTTTTCATTGGCTGTGGTTTATCCGGACGTTAAATTCGGCGTTCGTTACACCCGAAGGAGAACGTTACAGTGAAAAAGCGGCATTATCAGGTGTTTCAAGTGCTGCAATGTCAGCTCAATCCAGCATCAAGTCGACGCCGCCCAGCGACAAGGGCGGTAAGCCGACATCAAGTAAGTCCACCCAGGCAAGAGCCAAGGCAGAAGCCGCCAAGGTGCGACTGCGTTACGCCAAACAAGAAGCCGAAAGGGCTGCCAGAAAGGCAGAAGCCGCCAAGGTGCTACTGCGTTACGCCAGACAAGAAGCAGTTTTGACAATGAAACTGGCCACCAGAGAAGCCGAAATCCAGAAAGAAAGGGCCGCCAGAGAAGCCGAAAGGGCCGCCAGACAAAGAGAAGAGGCTGCCAGAGAAGCCGAAATCCAAAGAGAACAGGCTGCCAGAGAAGCCGAAATCCAGAAAGAAAGGGCCGCCAGAGAAGCCGAAATCCAGAAAGAAAGGGCTGCCAGAGAAGCCGAAGAGGCTGCCAGACAAAGAGAAGAGGCCGCCAGAGAAGCCGAAACCCAGTTGGAAATGACAAAAATATCGACAGAGTTGCAAGTGCTGCAGCGAGAAAGAGAAGAAGAAGCTGCCATGGCGGAAGCAAAGTACATAAAAGAAGCTGAAGGGTCGCGTGATCTGACCGCAGCAAGATCTACTTTAGAAAGGACCAGACTGGAACGCACAAGCGACTATGTACGATCTCAAATAGACAGGCAGGCTCGTCTCCCCTCTCCATACCTATTCGATAACTTCCCCAGCTATGAGGAACCTCAGAGAGTCACGATTGCATCACATCCATACGAGGAAGGAAATTTACCCTCACGGCTCCGTGATGAAGTCAAGAATGAAAGAACCGACAACGCTCCTTCACCCCCACAACAGGACGGCGGGGAGGGAGAGGTTCACTCCAGGACAACAATTGTCAGCTCGAACTGTACAGAAGTTTGCAGTCAAACTCAGTCAAGCCGTTCTTGTTCCAAGATCTGCCTCACTGAGGTGTACCCTAAAGAAGCACAACAAGACATTACCAAGCGTAAAGTAACCGACGAGACGCTAGGTCAGTCAGTTTTTGTTCAAACCGAGCACGGAAACAAACTTGCACAATCAGCTCAAGATACCATTTCTTTAAAACCCAAAGACACCAAGGTCTTCAGAGATGAAGCAAATAATGGGGTTGCCCCATTGCCTTTCAGAGAACCACGCCAGCGCTCACCAGATAACAAAGAGCAGGCAGTCAAACAGTTCACGTCCTCACGGAAAACCCAGAAAAGGAAACCTGAGATGCAGCAACGCACCCGATTGGCCCACGAGGTACTGTGCATCCTAATGGCACAGGTCACAGCCATTATAAACGCACAATCATTCCTACCTGTGTCTTCTGACCCAGAAAACCCCTTTATACTTTCGCCATCAACGCTCCTTACGCAGAAGGCAGGAGCACCTCCTCCACCAGGAGACTTCTCAGACAAGGATTTGTACACAAAGCAATGGAGACAAGTCCAGGTTCTGGCAAATCAGTTCTGGCCTCGCTGGAGACAAAAATATCTACCTTTGTTGCAACAGAGACAAAGTGGACAGAACCCCGAAGGAATCTTCAAGTTGGAGACTTAGTCCTGCTCAGGGACAAGCAAGCCACCCGCAACAGCTGGCCAACGGCCAGAATCACTGCTACATTCCCTAGCGGGGATGGACATGTCAGGAAGATCGAATTGAAGACTACCGACCAAGGCGATGTGAAACTTTACCAAAGGCCAGTTACAGAAGTTATTCTACTTCTACCCAATGACTGATTAAGAGACTAAGTTTTGTACTCTGCTCATTGTGACCTTACGAAGGTCAAGCGGGGAGTGTGCTGTCTTTACGACAGTTATTTAGTTTATAATATTTTCGCTTAGTAATTCATTCAATAGTATTTTCTAGTTACCATTAGAAGTGTTTAAAGTGTATTCATTGCATGTAAAATATATCGGCATGCGATTACGTCACATCCGGTTTCGCCGCGTCTTGTGGGAAAACACCGGTTTGAAATTAGCGCGAGGGTGGGGGCTTTCCACGAGGCTCACCTGAGCAGAAGTTGTTTTGCAGGCATGAGAAATCACAGTGAGAGCAACGCTGTAAGTTAATAGATAATCGATATATTGAACTAAGATGTTAATGCCGATCCTGTTAGAAGTAACGACGGTAGATAATGTTTATGCTTTCGTTAGTTAAAGAGTCGCGGATAGTTTGCATGGAAGTGTATTTAAAGTAGTCAATGGAGCAGGTAAACTCTCCCTGTATACTGCACCTTAGTGTAATGTAGTTATAGTCACCTTTGCAAGTATTTACACTTGAAATGTGATATTAAGGAAGGAACAAATACTGTATCAATCTCGTATTGTTTTATCAACAGTTTTCACCATATGTTAATGTGAAGAGTGAACAGTAAATGGTTAATCTTACTGCGATCTGGTTTTCATTGACTGTGGTTTATCCGGACGTTAAATTCGGCGTTCGTTACACCCGAAGGAGAACGTTACAGACTATTTAAAAATGTGCAAAAACAGAAATACTGTATATTAAAACAAGTGAGGCAGTGTCCAAAGCTTCAATGTTTATTTAGGAATTGGATGGCAGAGGGGAAGAAGCTGTACCTGAATCGCTGAGTGTGTGCCTTCAGGCTTCTGTATCTCTGACCTGATGGTAATTGTCCATTTAGAAATCTGATGTGGGAGAGGAAGAAGCTGTTCACGAAACTAAAGGTTCTTGTACCTCCTCCATCATGGTAGCAATGAAAATATATAGTACTTTGTAATAAATAATATGTACAACAGGACAGTCAATATAGCATAGAAATACAATCATATCAGCGTGAATTAATGTCTGATGGTCTGGTGGTAGAAGCTGTCCCAGAGCCTGTTGGTCCTGGTTTTAGTGCTGCGGTAACATTTCCCAGATGGCAGTAGCTGGACCAGTTAGTGGTTCGAGTGACTTGGGACCCCAATTATCCTTTGGGCGCTTTTTATGCACCTGTCTCTGTAAACGACCTAAATAGTGGGATGTTCACATCTGCAGATGTGCTACGTTGTTCGCACCACTCTCTGCAGAGTCCTGTGATTGAGTGAAGTACAGATCCCATATGAAGCAGTGATGCAGCCAGTCAGGATGCTTTCAGTTGACGTGTTATGCCAATCAAGTGAAATACAAGAGGTCCAGTTACCACTTCCTGGAAAGCTGTCTCACATGCGAAGTGGCAATTTCAGACCAGACTGCTATGGCAGGGCTTGACTGCCATCACCTCCTACAAAGTAAAACCAAGCAACGTATATAACTAAATTTCACTCCCAGATGAGTTCAGTGCCTGCTATGCTAAATTTGACCGACAAAACATGGAGGACTTTCACAAGCTCCCACAGCCCCCAATAACCCTGTGATTTCAGTCTTTGAGGCCAACATGACAGCAACCTCCAGGAGATTGAACCCCTGGAAAGCGTCTGGCCCAGATGTGGTAACCGGCCAAGTACCTGGCTGGAGTGTTCACTGATCAACTGGCTGGAGTGTTCACTGATAACTTTGAGCTCTCGCTTCGGCAATCTGAGGTATCTACCTTTTACAAGCAGGCTTGACTCATACTGGTGGCCGACATGGTTAGAACATGGTAACCTGCCTCAATGACTATCATCCAGTAGCAGTTACATCCACAGGATGGTGAAGAAGGAGCGGTAACATCTGGTTTCATCAGTCAGGTATTGAGTACTACAGTTGGGATCTGATGACATGACTGTACAAGTCAGTAGTAAGATAACTCTTGGAGAACTGTGCACAGTTCTGATCCTGCCACTGTAGGAAGGGTGTCTGAAGCTAGAAACGGTGCAGCAAAGATTTGCAATGATGTTACCAGGCTTGGAGAGCTTGAGTTGTCAAAACAGACTGGATAGCCTATGTCTATTTTCCCTGGAGCATTGAGGTTGAGGGCTGACCCTGTAGAAGAATATATAATCATTAAAGATATAGATAACACGGATGGTCAGTTTTCTTTTCCCCAGGGAATGGCATTTTAACACTACACATTACAGGTTTAAGGTGAGAGAGAAAAGTTTTAAAAGGAACCTCAAGAAAAAAACTTTTTTCATGGAGACTGTTGGGTACATGAAACAAGCTGCTTGAAGCTGTATTACAATATTTAGCAGATAATTGTACAAGTACATGATTAGCAAAAATATAGAGAGATATGGGCCATTGTTGGTAAGTATTGAGAATGAAGGAATCATGATTGATAAAAGTGATGGAACATTTAGCCAAGAGGAGGAAAAAAAAGTTTACTTAAGGTTTGGAAAGCAATGATCAGTTAGGGCTCTAGAGAGTTACAGGGTATCCATGAAGGAGCTAAAGAATGGACATAGCGGAACTAGTACGAGCTTCACTCCAGCTGAGGTAAGGCCGGGTAAGCTTCTTTAATTAATCTAATTAGCTTGGGAGCAGGTAATGGAAACAGCAGTTAGGGCAGTTGAGTGCTCTGTTTGCAGTATGTGGGAAGTCAGCGCAGGACAATTGTCCCTGATGACTACACCTGTAGAAGGTGCATCCAGCTGCAGCTCCTGACAAACCATGTTAGGGAACTGCAGCTAGTAAGATAGTGCAGATCAACATGTGGCTGAAGACATGGTGCAGGAGGGAGGGCTCCAGATTTATAGATAATTGGGCAGTTTTCCAGGGAAAGTGGGACCTGTTCCTTCAGGACGGTTTACATCTGAACTGGAGGGGGACAAATATTCTTGCAGGTAGGTTTGCTAGAGAGGCTCCGGTGGATTTAAACTATATATGGAGGGGGGGGGGGGGTGAGGGGTACCAGTGTAGGAACAGATGTATGGCAGAAGGAAAAAAAAGTAGACAGTAAAGTTCTTTGTACTGTTCGAGATCAACGGAGAGGAAGAGGTGGACAATTTCTTAAATGCATTTATTGTAATGCTAGGAGCATTGTAAGAAAGGTGAATAAGCTTCGAGCATGGATTGATACCTGGAAATAGGATGTTGTAGCTATTAGTGAAACATGGTTGCAGGAGGTGTGTGATTGGCAACTAAATATTCCTGGATTTCGTTGCTTCAGGTGTGATAGAATCAGAGGGACAAGATGGGGAGGTGTTGCGTTGCTTGTCAGAGAAAATATTACAGCGGTGCTCTGGCTGGATAGATTAGAGGGCTCGTCTAGGGAGACTATTTGGGTGGAATTGAGGAATGGGAAAGGTGTAGTAACACTTATAGGGGTGTATTATAGACCACCTAATGGGGAGCGAGAATTGGAGGAGCAAATTTACAAGGAGATAGCAGATATTTGTAGTAAGCACAGGGTTGTGATTGTGGGAGATTTTAATTTTCCACACATAGACTGGGAAGCCCATACTGTAAAAGTGATGGATGGTTTGGAGTTTGTAAAATGTGTGCAGTATAGTTTTTTTGCAGCAATGCAAAGGGGTGCCAACTAGAGAAGGGGCAGTGTTGGATCTTCTGTTACGGAATGAAATAGGTCAGGTGATGGAGGTATGTGTTGGGGAGCACTTTGGGTCCAGTGATCACAATGCCATTATTTTCAATATAATTATGGAGAAGGATTGGTCTGGACACAGGGTTGAGATTTTTGATTGAAGAAAGGCTAAGTTTGAGGAGATGCAAAAGTATTCAGAAAGAGTGGATTGGGACAATTTGTTTTATGGGAAGGATGTAATAAAGAAATGGAGGTCATTTAAAGGTGAAATTTTGAGGGTACAGAATCTTTATGTTCCTGTTAGGTTGAAAGGAAAGGTTAAAAGTTTGAGATCCATGGTTTTCAAGGAATATTGGAAATTTGATTAGGAAAAAGAGAGTTATCTACAATAAATATAGGCAGCATAGAGTAAATGAGGTGCTCGAGGAATATAAAGAATGTAAGAAGAATCTTAAGAAAGAAATTAGAAAAGCCAAAAGCAGATACAAGGTTGCTTTGGCAAGTAAAGTGAAAATAAATCCGAAGGATTTCTACAGTTATATTAATAGCAAAAGGATAGTTAGGGATAAAATTGCTCCCTTAGAGAATCAGCGTAGACAGCTATGTGTGGAGCTGAAAGAGATGGGAGAGATTTTGAACAATTTCTTTTCTTCAGTATACACTAAGGAGAAGGATATTGAATTGTGTAAAGTAAGGGAAACAAGTAGGGAAGTTATGGACACTATGACGATTAAAGAAGAGGAAGTACTGGCGCTTTTAAGGAATATAAAAGTGGATAAATCTCCGGGTCCTGACAGAATGTTCCCTAGGACCTTGAGTGAAGGTAGTGTAGAAATAGCTGGGGCTCTGACAGAAATATTTCAAATGTCATTAGAAACGGGGACAGTGCCGGAGGATTGGCGTATTGCTCATGTGGTTCCATTGTTTAAAAAAGGTTCTAAGAGTAAACCTAGCAATTGTAGGCCTGACAGTTTGACATCAGTGGTGGGTAAATTTTATGGAAAGTATTCTTAGAGATGGTATATATAAATTATCTGGATAGACAGGGTGTGATTAGGAACAGTCAGCATGGATTTGTGCGTGAAAAGTCATGTTTGACAAATCTTATTGAATTTTTTGAAAAGGTTACGAGGAAAGTTGACGAGGGTAAAGCAGTGAATGTTGTCTATATGGACTTCAGTAAGGCTTTTGACAAGGTTCTACACGGAAGGTTCAATCGTTAGGTATTAATATTGAAGTAGTAAAATGGATTCAACAGTGGCTGGATGGGAGATGCTAGAGAGTAGTGGTGGATAACTGTTTGTCAGGTTGGAGGCCAGTGACTATGGTGTGCCTCAGGGATCTGTACTGGGTCCAATTGTAAAGGGGGTTTCTTCTTTTTTCTTTGTTACTGTTGGGAAAGGGTTTCCTTTTGTTAACTAGCAGGAATGTTAATTTACTGATAACGAGAATGGTATTCCTTTGTAAACCAAATGGGGATTAATGTTCTTTCTTCTGAGTCTGTCAGCTTTTGTTGACGGGCTTTTGGGCAGATCGGCGCGAGCGGGTCGAGAGAGAGGACGCAATGCTCTAAGCTGGGCGAGGATCGGACCCCAAAGGGGGGGGGGGGGTCCGAGACTGGGAGGTACTCCGAGGAGGGGGGATAAAGCTAGATGTGCTTGGTTGACCACTCGGAGGGTCCTGAGCTGCGAGTCGAGGAGTTCGGAGGGTCCTGAGCTGCGAGTCGAGGAGTTCGGAGGGGATCGAATGGTGGCCAGAAGACTTCAGAAATTGAGCTCCAACGGTTGTGCACGAAGTGGTTTGGACTTTGATAAGTTTGGCGCCTTTTCTTTATTTTTTTTCTCTTCATATATACTGTATCGTTATTAATCACTTAGTTATAGTAACCTTTATAAATTGTACTCATCTAATCGCTTATGGTGTACTGTCTGTATTTGGGCGAGGCGGGGACATCACACAGCATCCACACCAGCTGATTACCCAGTTTGGCGAGGCCGAAGGCTGCTCCCCCTAGACAAGAACGAGCGGAGCGAGCCTGAGGCGACCCAGGGGGTGACATTGTGGGGTGCTTGTCCGGGGTTGATTTCTGTGGAAGCTGTGTGATCACCCTCTTTGAATTGTGTCTGCGGCGATGAGCTGGTGTGCCTTTGTGGGTGTGCGATTGCTGGTTATCACTGCGTGTGTGTTGGGTGGGGTGGCTGCTGTTGGTAGCCCGGAGGTCGTTGTTCGAGTTCCCCGACTAGTGCTGACGATATGGTGGTGGGACCATGGGTTGTCCGTACTGTTTGGAGAGTGAGGAGTGACAGGTTGGGATGTTTCAGCAGTGGTGAGCTCCGCCCGGTTATTGGAATAATGTCCAGCCCTAAAGGAGCGGAGGCGTGGGCGGAGCGGACCCCTAAGTTGTTGGGTGAGTGGCAGTACTTGGCTGAGGGAAAGCGACAGGGACTGGTTGAAAGTTTGAGTAGGCGGGCTGGTGACTTTGTTAGAACTGTCGGGCGCAATTACCTCGAAGTGACCGCTGCCAGTTCTGGGAAAGTGTGGGAAAATGCGAGTGGTTCGACTGGAAGTCAAATGCCGCAGCTGGGGGGCTTATCATATCCGTGGCAGGAGATTGGTGGGAAGTTTTTAGGCTATCCCTTTTTGCCTAGGGGGGCAGATAAATTGCTTGTGGTGCCAAGGGGATCTGTCAAGGGGATCAGTTGTTCCGTTGATTCGAGAGGTGTCGGGAAACTTAGAGGAGGCCCAGTGGGGGAACGGCTTGGGGTCTCTGGGGGAGCACGGTCCCAGCAATATACCAAGGAACTCCCGAAAGGAACAGACTCTATTCCTGAAGGCTTAGAGGGGCCATGCGCACAGGTGTTGTTACGGATGGATGGAAGTCAAGTTAAAACCATCCTAGTCACCGGGGCGCTGATTAAGTTGCTGTACAGTTTGTTTCATAACCGTTATTGGAAGCATTTACCCTTGACGACATTGAGGACACTGGAGATTCGGGGTACCAGTGCCGGTGATTATCCAGACAACGGTTGTTGGTCAGTGAAAATGTAGTTCTTAGAGGCAAATGTGGAGGACACTGAGGTTCATGAATCGTTAATGCTGATGTGTCCGGACCCTGTTGAGACGGGCAGCGTTTCTGTTCTAGAGAGAACCAAAATCCTGCTGGTGCGCTTGGGAGCCTGCCCGGAGGAGGCGGGTGAGCGCTGTTTGGAGGCATTGTCGATGCACCCAGAATTTCGAGCTGCTTGTGCGGACGTGTGTAGCAGCATTGGGCCGATAGCGAATTCAAACAAGAGCCAGTGGGGGTACGGCCTGGGAGAAGTATCTGAGGGTGAGATCCTCTCAGTGGACGCTGCGAAATACCACGAGGGAGGGGAGTTGACTACTGAAGACACCTCGGAGAGAGAGAGGTTGCGGCGACTGGCCCCTACAGCCGTGGAAGATGTAGGCAGCATGTGTGTGGATTATATTGCACTGAAGAGGCGCACTGACAGTGACCAGAATATGGCCCTGAGGGCTGAAGAGGTGATGTCCTGTCTGAGTGGTGCGACGTGGTTTAAGGTGCTGGATCTGAGGAGTGGATGTTGCCAGATCCCGATGAGTGAGGCCGACAAGGAGAAGACGGCCGTTATAAATTCCCTAGGAGTCTTCGGGTCCGAAAAGATGCCACAGGACATATCTGGAGCCCTTGCAACCTTCCTGCGGGGCAGGTGGAAGACCATAGGGGATGTGGAGGCGTTTGGAGTTTTGGTGTATGTGGATGATCTCTTGGTATTTGGATTTGCCTCAGGAGAATATGAAGTGAGGTCGTTGCAGGAGCAGCTGAGAACTACCGAGTTAAAGTGTTTTCTGGACACGTGCCAGGGCTGCCGAAGGTCACAGCTCGTGAGTGACTGTCTCTATGGAATCAAGTTTGAAATGAAGACGGAGAGACTGGAGGAAGTGATCTGGAACCATTTGGAAGAATTACAAGTTGGAGAGAATGAAGAAAGTTGTCTGACTGAGGATAATAGCAAACTGAGAACCCGGAGAGGGGAGTTTGCGGAGGTGAAGAAATTACAGACAAATCTCAGAAGAGAGAAGCGGAAGCTTGAAGGGAACCTGAAGATGAACATCGACAGTTCAAATGAAGTGCAAAACCTGAAAGTTGATCTGGAAGAAGTCATGAGGAAGAAAAAGCTGGAGCAAAGTGCAGTGAATACTGAACAGGAGGCTGAAGAGACTGCGGGAGCAGTGCAGGCCACGTGTTTCCGTTTGGAGAAGATCAAACAGCAGCTACCGATCACAGAACTGAGGAAGAATACAGATTCGATCGATGATGTGCTGGATGTGTGGTACATGCTGCCTTTTGCTGACTTTCCCTCGATTTCCTTCTCCCATTGAGTCAGGTGTAGCGGGGAGGGTTAGCTGTGTGCAGTGTGGGGCATGAGTGAGAGGTTGAGAGAAGAGTTGGTAGTGGGCCCAAGGTATCCCTAGTTGTGTCCGAGCCTGAAGGGTTTAGGTGAGGGGGTACGGAGGACTCAGAAGGGTTAGGGAACTCCCAGATAGTTGGCCTAAGTAGCGCCTGAGGAACAGGGCGTGAGGTTTATTGTGTGGGGAGGAGATGTCACTGTTTGTGCTTGGGTTACGGTGTGTTGGCAGGAAAGGTGGCGAGTTATTTAGTAGTCATGAGGACATGACTTTTATTTGGTGGAGGGAGAGTGTAAAGGGGGTTTCTTCTTTTTTCTTTGTTACTGTTGGGAAAGGGTTTCCTTTTGTTAACTAGCAGGAATGCTAATTTACTGATAACGAGAATGGTATTCCTTTGTAAACCAAATGGGGATTAATGTTCTTTCTTCTGAGTCTGTAAGCTTTTGTTGACGGGCTTTTGGGCAGATCGGCGCGAGCGGGTCGAGAGAGAGGACGCAATGCTCTAAGCTGGGCGAGGATCGGACCCCAAAGGGGGGAGGGGGGGGGGTCCGAGACCGGGAGGTACTCCGAGGAGGGGGGATAAAGCTAGATGTGCTTGGTTGAGCACTCGGAGGGTCCTGAGCTGCGAGTCGAGGAGTTCGGAGGGGATCGAATGGTGGCCAGAAGACTTCAGAAGTTGAGCTCCAACGGCTGTGCACGAAGTGGTTTGATAAGTTTGGCGCCTTTTCTTTATTTTTTTTTCTCTTCATATATACTGTATCGTTATTAATCACTTAGTTATAGTAACCTTTATAAATTGTACTCATCTAATCGCTTATGGTGTACTGTCTGTTTTTGGGCGAGGCGGGGACATCACACAGCATCCACACCAGCTGATTACCCAGTTTGGCGAGGCCGAAGGCTGCTCCCCCTAGACAAGAACGAGCGGAGCGAGCCTGAGGCGACCCAGGGGGTGACACAATGTTGTTTGTTATATACATTAATGATCTGGATGATGGGGTGGTAAATTGGATTAGTAAGTACACAGATGATACTAAGGTAGGTGGCGTTGTGGATAATTAAGTAGTTTTTTAAAGCTTGCAGAGAGATTTAGGCCAGTTACAAGTGTGGACTGAATGATGGCAGCTGGAGTTTAATGCTGATAAGTATGAGGTGCTACATTTTGGTAGGAATAATCCAATTAGGACATACATGGCAAATGGTAGGGCATTGAAGAATGCAGTAGAACAGAGTGATCTAGGAATAATGTTGCATAGTTCCCTGAAGATGGAATCTCATGTGGATAGGGTGGTGAAGAAAGCTTTTGCTATGCTGGCATTTATAAATCAAAGCATTGAGTATAGGAGTTGGGATGTAATGTTACAAAAAGTACAAAGCATTGGTAAGGCCGAATTTGGAGTATTATGTACATTTCTGGTCACCAAATTATAGGAAAGATGTCAACAAAATAGAGAGTACAGAGAAGATTTACTAGAATGTTAGCTGGGTATCAGCACCTAA
Source organism: Hypanus sabinus (assembly GCF_030144855.1). Lineage (NCBI taxonomy): Eukaryota > Metazoa > Chordata > Chondrichthyes > Myliobatiformes > Dasyatidae > Hypanus > Hypanus sabinus. Next base: position 3,050,087 of record NC_082730.1, read on the forward strand.
GTTACAGGGAAAGGTTGAACATGTTTGGTCTTTATTCTTTGGATCACAGAAGGTCGAGGGGGGATTTGATAGAGGTATTTAAAATTATGAGGGGTATAGATAGAGTTGACGTGCATAGGCTTTTTCCATTGAGAGTAGGGGAGATTCAAACAAGAGAACATGAGTTGAGAGTTAGGGGGAAAAAGCATAAGGGTAACATGAGGCAGAATTTCTTTACTCAGAGAGTGATAGCTGTGTGGAATGAGCTTCCGGTAGAAGTGTTAGAGGCAAGTTCAGTATTGTCATTTAAAGTAAAATTGGATTGGTATATGGACAGGAAAGGAATGGAGGGTTACAGGTTGAGATGGCCTGTTTCTGTGCTGTAATTGTTAAATGGTTATATGATACAAAGGTTGGGGGTGTTGTGGATAGTGTGGAGGGCTGTCAGAGGTTACAATGGGACATTGATAGGATGCAAAACTGGGCTGAGAAGTGGCAGCTGGAGTTCAACTCAGATAAGTGTGACGTGGTTCATTTTGGTAGGTCAAATATGATGGCAGAATATAGTACTAGTGGTAATACTCTTGGCAGTGTGCAGGATCAGAGGGATCTTGGGTTCCAAGTCCTTAGAACAGTCAAAGCAGCTTCGCGGACTCTGATTAAGAAGACATATGGTGCATTGGCCTTCGTCAATCATGGGATTGTGTCTAAGAGCCGAGAGGTAACGTCGCAGTTAGATAGGACCCTGATCAGACTCCACTTGGAGTACTGTGCTCAGTTCTGATCGCCTCACAGTAGGAAAGACATGGAAACCATGGAAAGGTTGCAGAGGAGATTTTTAAGGATGTTGTCTGGATTGGGGAGCATGCCGTATGAGAATAGGTTGAGTGAACTCGGAGGATGAGAGGTGTCCTGACAGAGGTTTACAAGATAAGGTCTGACAAGATAATGAGAGACGTTGATCATGTGGATGGTAAGAGGCTTTTCCCCATGGCTGAAATGACTAGCATGAGAGGGCATAGCTTTAAGGTGCTTGGAAGTAGGTACAGACGAGATGTCAGCGGTAAGTTTTTTTTAAACGTAGAGAGTGGTGAGTGCGTGGAATGGGCTGCCAGTGGCATTGGTGGAGGCCGAAACAATAGGGTCTTTTAAGGGACTAGTGAATGAATACATGGAGCTTAGAAAATAGAGGGCAATGGGTAAAGCCTTTCTCCAATCAAAAATGTCAACGCTGGGTCCAGATCTATACTTCCTGGTATAATTTGACGTCCTTTGCACATTGGTATCTTCCCTTCCTCTTGGGTGCAATCTTTCATTGATTCTATTGTGTTTCTTGGATTTACTGTGAGTGCCCACAAGGAAATCAAACTTAGGGTTGTATATCATGACAGCTGTTTACTTTGATAAATTTACTTTAAACTTTGGAAAAGAATCCAATGATCCAAATATCTGAATCCCTCCTCCTGCACCATCTCCTTAGCCACGTTTCAGGGCATTGTCTTCCTAGCTCTGGCCTCACCAGCATGTGTTAAGAGTCCTTTAACTTCGCACTTCACTCCCTGAATGCACTTTACAGGAGTTCATCACACTTTCTGCCTCTGTGATTGGTACTGATGTGGACCCTGACGTCTGGCTGTTCACCTTTCCCGTTAAGAATGCTATGGATGCCTAGATGTCTCTGACTCTGGCACCTGAAAGGCTACATAACATCTGTTAGTCATGTTTTCATCCACAGAATCTCTTCTGTCCCTTTAACCAGTGAATCCTCTATCACTACTGTTCACCTCTTGTCCCACCTTCCCTCCGAGCCGCGGAACCAGACATTGCCAGAGACCCGACTGCTGTAGCTTTCCTCTGCAACAGAGTCCAATAGTATCCAGAACAGTATGCATTTCATTGAAGGGAACACCCGCAATGATTATTTATACAGTCATAGAAAAGTACAGCACAGAAACAAGCCCTTTGGCCCAAGTTGTCCATGCTAAAACCAGTTAAACTGCCTACTCCCAATGACCTACCCCGTGACCCAACTTAGTTTGACTCCACTTGGAGGACTGTGTTTGGACCTGGTCACCTCACTACAGGAAAAAAGTGGACATTATAAAGAGTGCAGAGGAGATTTACAAGGAAGTTGACTGGATTGGAGAACGTGCTTTATGAGAATAGATTGAGTGAACTTGACCTTTTCCCCTTGGAGCGACAGAGGATGAGAGGCGAACTAACAGATGATGAGAGGCATTGATCGCCTGGATAGCCAGAGGTTTTTCCCAGGGCTAAAATGCCTAACAAAAGGCATAGCTTTAAGGTGCATGGAAATAGGTGCAAGGGGTATGTTGGAAGTAACCACACAGAGAGTGGTGAGTGCGTGAAATGCACTGCCAGTGATGGTGGTTGAGGTGGATAGAATAGGATCTTTTGCGAGTCTCTTAGATAGGTACATGGAGTTGAGAAAAATAGAGGGTTATTCAGCAAGGAAATTCTAGCCAGCTTCTAGTGTAGGTTACATGGTCAGCACAACATTGTGGGCAGAAAGGCCTATAATGTGCTATAGATTTCTATGTTCAATGGGACCATAGTCCTCCATTCCTCCACCCATGTGCCAATACATACTTTGCTTCACGGTGAAATCTAGCTCATATTCACCCCTTGTGCTTCCACACTCCAATGGCCCTCATGTTCCATCAAAACTTACATCCTTAACCCATGACCTCTGGTTCCAGTCCCACCCAACCTCACTCAGAAAGCCTGCTTGCATTTACTCTATCCATACTCTTCATAATTTTGTATATCTGTATCAAATCTCTCAATCTTCTACGTTCTAGTAAATATTCAATCTTATAACTTAGGTCCTCCACACCCGGCAACATCCTAGTAATCTTTTTCTGTACTCTTTCCACCTTAGTTACATCTTTCCTGTAAGTAGGCCTCACCAATGTCTTATAACAATACAACATTCGATCACTGGTCCTCAATACTTCTCCCTTTCACCCAGTCCTGATAGTCACCCACTTACCTGCATCCTGTGACATAGGGTATGACTGCCTTCCTGGAAATCTTAATCAAGCAACTTCTCTGTCTCCTGAATGATCCGCAGGTCATCCAGTTCCAGCTCCATTTCCCTAATGTAGTCTGTAAGAAGCTGCACCCAAGTGCAGATGTAATCACTGGGGATCAGCCCGACTTTCCACATTGTACAAGAGGGGCAAGCCACTTCCCTGGGTTCTACTCTCGCTGTTCTGCCTGTGCTATAATAAAGAAAGAGATCTCCATAGAAACCGTGAGCTGCCTCTATCTCAGCACCTAAGTCTTTTCTCGGTGGGTTGTTGTTTGTGCTGAGGGTGTTGATTGTCATTTAGAAGTCATTTGCAACTAACTCAACAGCATTCTGGATGAGAACAATATTCTGGAAAGGTTTCAGAGCAAACCACTGGGTGGTGACAGCCCTCACCAAAATTGTCAGTGACCTTCAGTCCAGCACTGATGCCAACAGGGTCTCAGTTCTAATTCACCTCAATCTACTTTAAGTGCTGCCTTTATTGGAGCATAAAAGTTGCAACTTGCTATTTGCTAGAGAATGAAATCTTAGGAATGTAGAAGACAATGGTGTGTTAATAAGAGGAAGCTAAGAGATGTGGATCATGTAGTCTGAGTTTGTTATTTGCTATGCATATATCCAATTGAATGTAGAAGTCAATGGTGTGGTAATGAGAGGTAGCTAAGAGATGTTTTGCTTTGAACTTGTTTGCTGTGTAACCAAAACTATGTAGTCAGCCTTGATGTAGATTATGTAGTTTGAACTTGCTATTTGCTATGCATGTACCCAATTTAGGAGAATGAAATCTTAAGAATGTAGAAGACAATGGTGTGTTAATGAGAGGTAGCTAAGAGATGTAGATTAGAACATGATTAAGTCAATAGGTAGAAACAGTAGTGGCGGATGTACTTGTGATACGCACCTATAGACCGATTGGATATGCTAATGCAACTAAACCAGGAGATTGCTATAAAAAATGCTATGTACAAGGATCGGTGGGCAATCAGCTTTGATTTGCAAACTAAAGTTTAATACATCTTGAAGAATCTTCTGCGTCTCCTGGTCGTTTGTGGGGCACGAGAAACCACGACACCTTCAACCCAGTTGACCGTAACATTCTCCTAGATCACCTTGAGAACAGGGTTGACCTCACTGGTGTTCCCTTCAATTGGTTTAGTTAGTGTATCTCAGAAAGAAAAATTATTGTCTGTCTTGGAAACCATTTCTCTAAAAGATACGATGTAGCTTTTGGTTTTGAAGGAAGCTGCCTTGGTCTCCTTCACTTATCCTTATACATGCTCCCCTCAGGAGACATCATTAGAGAGCATAAATTTGATTTCCACGATTGTATCTCTCAGTCAAGCCTAATGATAGTACTCTCATCTTCTCTGACTTCTGGTATGGCTGCAATAAACAAAAGGATGAGCAATAATTTCCTGAAATGAAATGAAGATAATACTGAAATAATTCTGGCGAGTCCCAGAGGCAAAAGAGATAAACTTCTTGATAAACTTGGGAACTTGGCTCCCCTTGTAAAATCAGACTTCCTTGATTCAGATTTGTAAATTTAATCCTGCATAAAAATGACCAGAGCACCATTTCTACACTTAGAAACATTGCAAAGGAATGTCTGTTTCTGTCTTGTAATGATGCTGAAAAACTAGTTCACACCCTTAAATTAAATAGACTAGATTACTGCAATGCAATTTTTTACTTGCCATCCAATGCTATCTATTCAGAACAGTGCTGCTAGCCTTTCAACTAAAACCAGGATGAGGGAGCATATCACTCCAATCCTAAATATTTGCATTGGATCTTGTATCTTTTAGAATGGATTTTAAAATTCTATGACTTGTTTTTAAAGCTCTCAATGCTCTAGGACCAGAGTATGCCAGAATTGCTTCTGTTTCATACTTCTGCTTGAGCTCTCAGGTCTTCTTCAGCCAGACTCTTGAATTTAAATTATAAATGGTAGGTCATCTTTTTTAAAGTACTTTCCCTATTTGTAGAACTCAGTACCTAAAAATGAAAAGGGATGCAAACTCACTGACACTTTCAAACCTATTTATTTAACCTCACTTTTAGCTAACATCTTTTTGTCTTTTAATGTTTGCACTTTATCCCATTGTAGAAGACTTTGAATTACACAGTCTGCACAAAGAATGTTGTATAAATAAGTTATCATTGTTGGGTTCAAGTGTTGCTTGGATGAGGAATATTGTTGTTGTGTATGGATTTTTCTTTGGCCTGAGGTGTTCATGTCACTGTGATCGGATGTTGATTGATCTTAATTGTGGTATTTTGGTGGGATTGTCATTTCACGGTTGAGGGATTTTTTTTATATTGGTTTGTACTTACAGTATGGTTACTGATTGAAGTGCAGTATTGTTTGGGGATCAGGTGTTGTTGGGAGCCAGCGGTGGTTTGAGTTGGGATATTGTTTGAGAGTGGGACTGGGGTGACTTTATTGTGCAACAAGGGTCAATGGAGGTCAGAAGTGGGGATGTTCACTGGTGAGTGCACAATATTCAGTTCCATTCCCATGTCAGCAGGTGAACTTTAATTTAGTTTTTTAGTTTAATTTAAATTTGATTTTAAGGCACCATTAGGGTTTAGGGCAATGGATAATAGCGACTATCTACCATCACCAGTTACTGCTACAATACAGAGATTGCCCAAAAATGAACCTTCATGAAAATCTGCTAGCTAGATTGCTCGACCTCAGCTTGCTGACGGAACCTGGCCTGCATTCCTCAGAGTCGCCTGATGTCAGTCGCCGGAGGTGGGGACAGCATAAGCTGTGTGCGAGGAAATTGAAGCGAGGCGAGCAGGCGGAGTCCATGCCAGGAAAGAGTCAAGTCCTAGCCAGCCAGCTCTCCCGTCCATTCTGCTCCCCAATGGACATTAAATTGGAGTACACCTGTGGCAACAATATACTCGACGTTGAGTACAGAAATGGACGGAATCCTGGATGCCGCCATTCAGCTGTTTATATTATGTAACAAATTTTCCCCTAAGCCATCGGACTACCAACCAACTGATCTCTGTTGTGCCTAGTGTCTTGTTTATTATAATGCTTGCACTGTTCTGTATACTTTATGCAGTCCTGGGTACTGTAGTTTTTGTGTTGGTTTACGTAGTTCAGTGTAGTTTTTGTATTGTTAATGTAGCACTGTGGTCCTGAGAAACACCTTGTTTTTACTGTGTACCATACCAGCAGTTATGGTTGAAATGACAATAAAAAGCAACTTGACTTGACTAGAAGCACCTCCTGGCTGCATGCAGTAAGCCCAGGAGAACAGTCAGACACAGGCTGTGAAGTGACAGGTAACATTCACACCACACAAGTACCAGGCAGTGACCATCTCCAATAAGCGAGAGTCTGACCACCTCCTTCTGACATTCCCATTGTCCAGTTCCCACCATGAACACACTGGGGTCACCAATGACCAGAGACTCAACTGGACCAGTCACATCAACACCGTGTCTACAGCAGCAAGTCAGAGACCGGGGACTCTGTGGGGAGCGACTCACCTCCTCACACCTCAATGCCTCTCCCCGATCTGCAACTCAGAAGTGTGATGGAACACACTCCACTTACCTGGGTGAGGTCAACTCCAGCAACACTTGTAAGGACCGAACCATCCTCCCTATCTTTGAAACGCACTCTGGTCCCTGGACCCCTCCCCCACTCTGTAACCCCTTACAGCTTCATGGACGTCCAACAGAATAATTTTTTAAGCTACAATGACATTTAATGTCAGAGAAATGTACACAATATACATCCTGAAATTCTTTTTCTTCGCAAACATCCATGACAACAGAGTGCCCGAAAGAATGAATGACAGTTAAATGTTAGAACCAAAACCCCCCCCGCTGCATCTCCCCACCCACACATAAACAGCAGCAATGATCACCCTCTCCCTGAGTAGCAAAAAAGCATTGGCACCCCCCCCCCCCCCCCCCACCGAGCACTTGAGTGTGCAGCAAAGCATTAGTAAAGACAGACTTGCAGTACCCCAAAGACTGGTTTTAGAATGGTTAACCATATAACAATCACAGCATGGAAACAGGCCATCTCGGCCCTCCTAGTCCGTGCCGAACTCTTAATCTCACCTAGTCCCACCTACCCACACTCAGCCCATAACCCTCCACTCCTTTCCTGTCCATATACCTATCCAATTTTACCTTAAATGACACAACTGAACTGGCCTCTACTACTTCTACAGGAAGCTCATTCCACACAGCTATAACTCTCTGAGTGAAGAAATACCCCCTCGTGTTTCCCTTAAACTTCTGCCCCCTAACTCTCAAATCATGTCCTCTCATTTGAATCTCCCCTACTCTCAATGGAAACAGCCTATTCACGTCAACTCTATCTATCCCTCTCAAAATTTTTAAATACCTTGATCAACTCCCCCCTCAACCTTCTACGCTCCAATGAATAGAGACCTAACTTGCTCAATCTTTCTCTGTAACTTAAGTGCTGAAACCCAGGTAACATCCTAGTAAATCGTCTCTGCACTCTCTAATTTATTGATATCTTTCCTATAATTCGGTGATCAGAACTGTACACAATATTCCAAATTTGGCCTTACCAATGCCTTGTACAATTTTAACATTACATCCCAACTTCTGTACTCAATGCTCTGATTTATAAAGGCCAGCATTCCAAAAGCCTTCTTCACCACCCTATCTACATGAGACTCCACCTTCAGGGAATTATGCACTGTTATTCCTAGATCTCTCTATTCCACTGCATTCCTCAATGCCCAACCATTTACCCTGTATGTTCTATTTAGATTATTCCTGCCAAAATGTAGAACTTCACACTTCTCAGCATTAAACTCCATCTGCCAACATTCAGCCCATTCTTCTAACTGGCATAAATCTCCCTGCAAGCTTTGAAAACCCACCTCATTATCCACATCACCTCCTACCTTAGTATCATCGGCATACCTACTAATCCAATTTACCACCCCATCATCCAGATCATTTATGATTAATGGTTCTTTAATGTTATTGTACATTTACATATTTAGAGCAGAGAGAGATGTAGACGAAGGGTGTGGAACCTGAAACATTAACTCTTTGTCTCTCTCCACAGACGCTGCCTGAGACACTCGATGTTTGACAGTGCACAGCTGAGTAATTAGAATCAGAATCAGAGTTTAATCGCCAAGTACCTGTGCACATACAAGGAATTTACTTCCAGCAGATGTTGTCTCTCTGCTCATAACAATAATAATGATAAAATATAAATGAAAATATAATTATACATACAGGTAGTATGTATATATGTATGTATGTACAGGTAGTATGTGCCCACTGCCTGAAACACCCATCAATAGGCTCTCAGACTGTGATTTCTCTGGTGAAACCTTAACTGGTTTATTTTGACCGAGAACATAAAATATCATCAATAAATTATTTGCAAAATGTGACCCTTCCCCAGCCCTGGGGTGTGGGTCTCTCTGGATTTCCCATGGGCTCTTTGGTTGATTTCAATTTCAGAAATTTCCTCCAGGATGTTAGCAGTTAAATGGGGCATGAGAACTGGGTGGATATCCCAGGAAAGGCTGTAGGAAGATCACTGGAGATCCCGTCAGTAACACAGAGCACAGCACAGGTTCAGTTATAAACCTCAGTCTGGGAGACTGACCAGATCCAGGGGTGGGATCACCATAGGTCACTGCAGAACCCTTGGTGTTTAAAGGGCTCCCCCCTCACCGGGATTGTGGAACAGGGACAGTGGTGCGAGTGGGATGCTCCGATGCTCTCAGTCTGTGCCATGGGTGGGCACCGTTCCCCAGTATCAAACACACACTGTCCCGACGGAGTGAGTGTCTATGAGCTGTGTTCTCCACCAGATCGACTGTTCAAAGATTGTGTCATTGCCGGCTCTGTGGGACAGAGAGCAGAGGTGAGGAGGCCCCATCAGTGCCTTTCCTGATAAACACATACATCCCTCCAATCCACTCTATCAGCCCCTCCAGTCCTCCTCCTCCCTGCTCCCACAGACCCTCCCCTCCTCCTCCCTACACCCCCAAGACCCTCCATTCCACCTCCCTGCTCCCTCCCCTCCTCCTCCCTATCACATGTATCCCTTTTTGATGCCTTTCCCATCTGGGTGGACTTGCATGAGTGGCAATGATGCCAGAGTCTCCAGAGCAGAGATGACCCTGGATTATATGTAGCACGACACACGCAATAATCAGATTGAGTATCACAATAGGAATTGTACAACCAGTATGTGATGATCTGTAAACTGGTACTGGGGGGGTGGGGAGAGACACCTACCGTCAGGTGTACCAGATTTCTTTCCCATACATTTGTCCCAGTGTGAGCGAAGATCATCCCGCTTTCTGTAGAGTACACCGCAACACAGAAGGATCAGAATGAGTATCACGACGACGGCAATGATCAAAACAGTGTGTGATGGTTTGTCATCGGGATCTGGGGAGGAGAAAAGATTCTGTGATTAATCCCATCCTCACAATTCCAGTAACAAGGAATCGATGGATCCACTCCCTCTCACCACAGGCCAGAGAAAACTCCCCATCATGAAGGGGGAAGGGGTGGAGAGAAAAGATTACAGGATTAATCCCATCCTCACACTCCCAGTTCCAATCATCCTCATATCACCATCCTTAAATCACAGCCAACAATGTCAGCACCTGACACAAGGAAATCTGCAGATGCTGGAAATTTAAGCAACACACACGAAATGCGGGTGGAATGCAGCAGCCCAGGCAGCATCGATAGCGAGAAGTGCTGTCGACGTTTTGGGTAGAGACCCTTTGTCAGGACCCGGATTTCCACTAATGTTAAACAAGTTTCTTCGTACCGTCACTTGGTAACCACAGTGTCCTATATCCCTGACTCTATCCCCAATTAAAGTTCAAAGTTGAAAGTACATTTTGTTATCAAAATATGCATACATTATAGAACCTTGAGATTCATCTCCTGACAGGCAGCCACGAACCAAAGACAAAATCAACCCCACAGATATGAAAAAAGACCATTGAATACTCAATGTGCAATAGAAGCAATCCATTATGCAAACAGTAACTGCAAGCCAATCGTGCTTTTGAACTGAGATCTGCAAGAGAGCCCCATACTTTAGTGTAGAGCCATGTAAACTTGGTGGGGCAGCGATCTTAGTTGGCCCGTACTTCACCTCAGGCCCCGTCACCCAGACCTTTCTGACAGCCTGACGTTTCCAATCTGGCTCGGTGCCTAATTCTCCATCCCAACATCGGGTTCTGCCGCTTTGAGCAGGGATCTGAGGCAGCCCAAATCTCGCCTTTTCTATCTGGGTCTCTGGTTAAATCTCCATCTGAACAACAGGCTCTGCCTCTTGGATACGCTTTATCACTTCAATTCGACCTGTAAATCTCCATCCGAGGATCATGCTGGGTTGTGTCCGGTGCCTGACCCTGTAGCATTGATTTTGTCTGTAAATCTCCACCCATAGATCGTGCTCAGTCATGTCTGGCGCCTGGACCCCGTGGTTTCGATTTGGCCTGTGCCCGATCTTTCATGTTTTTCACGCTCTCAGCAATGGGCCTGCCTTGCCTCGGTTCTACCAGATCAAATTGCCTCCAACTAAAGGGAAGTTACAGACTATTGTGATGATTGTTTGCCAGAAAAAGTGTGGTTAACAAAGTATTTCGTTGCTGTCATTGTTTCGTTAGCTGGCAGCCAGAAGCCACAGAGGTTCACCAGTGCCATCTTAACCAGAAGTCACGAGTGGAACACAGAACCTTGTTCATTCTGCACTGTCCCACACACTCCTGAGATCGGAACAGAGAGGAGCTGTCTTGTTGAGCTGGGATTCGGGGAAGAAAACTGGAAAAGAACAGCTGAAGGCAACACTGGGAAATGGGGGAGAGGAAATTTTGAGGGTAATGAAAATGTGTGACCGCTGAATGTTTTGGTAGAAGGGAATGGAAAATGTTGAAAATATAAAAGGGAATGTGGAAAACCAAGTATTATTAAAACATGCCAGCAAGACGCTGAGCTAATTACTAACCACCCTACTCCAGCTGCAGGGCTTGTTGTAAAAAGGTACTTTTATTCAGTCTCATAAATGCTTGGATTGTTACATCTATTTACATTATCAGGAAATCTTGACTTGGAAGTCTGTAGCTGTCCGAAAAGGAAGAATTACAAATTGTATCGTTCAGAATCACCAATGTCTGAGAAGATTCTAAGGTGGCCACAGAAATAACAGACAGTTGAATATCTGGGTCCGAGTGTTGTTTTGAATTCCTTGACAATATCAATATTTGAATCCGAATGCTTCTTGATTTGACAGGGCAAATATTGGTGACGAGATGAGATCCCTTTAAATGGGATATAGTGAACCCATGACAGGGAAATTAGTCCCTTGGAAGGGAAATAGACTGCTCATGAGTTTGTCCTGGAAGACGGGCTTCAAGACCAGGAACCTGGGACCTGGGACCTTGTCAGACAAGGCTGCACGTGACGATACCGGAAGAGAGAAAGGGGGCGACGATGAGGAAGGAAAGGATGCTTGAAGTACAGGAGACCCCAGGGGATGTACCTCTTGTAAACAGGTTCACCTTGGAAGCTGTCAGGACAGAAGATACTACCAGTCTGAGAGGCGGAGAGGTCTGCGAGCCGAAAATTGGTGCAGAAGCAGAGCCGAGGAGTCAGACATCAGGAAGAGCTGTTTTAGTAGGGGACTCCATAGTAAGAGGTACAGAAAGGCGTTTCTGCGGCAACAGGCGAGATTTAAGGATGGTGTGTTGCCTCCCTGGTGCTAGGATCCAGGACATCACGGACCGATTGCAGGGAATTCTCAAGGGTGAAGGTGAACAGCCAGAAGTGGTAGTGCATGTCAGCACAAGTGACATCGGGAAGAAGAGGAAGGACATTCTGCAGCGGGACATCAGAGAACTCGGAAGAAGGCTGAAAAGCAGGACTTCCAGGGTGGTTATCTCTGCTTTATTTCCAGTTCCTTGTGCTGGAGAGGGCAGGAACAGGGAAATAATGGATCTGAATGTGTGGCTGAGGAACTGGTGCAGGAAACAAGGATTTACATTCTTGGACCACTGGGATCTGTTTTGGGGTAGGGATGAATTGTACAAAAGGGACGGGTTGCACCTTAATAGGTGGGGGACCAGCATTCTGGCAGACAGGTTTGCCACTGCAACACGGATGTGTTTAAACTAAGTAGTGGAGGGGAGGGGATGAACTGGAAATATAAGGATGGAGGTAAAGGGAAAGTGAAAATAAGAAAAGTTAAAAAGGACAACAGAATCAATGGAGGAGAAAGCTCAAGAAGAAATCATACAGTATGGCCAAGTGAAATATGAATTGATATGAAAGGAGAGGGGAGTACTGACTTAAAAGTATTAAATATGAATGCACAAAGTATAAGGAATAAAGTAGATGAGCTTGAGGCTCAGTAGCAAATTGGCAAGTACGATGTTGTGGGAATAACTGGGACATGGCTTCAAGCCGACAGGGCCTGGGAAATGAATATTCAAGGATATACATCTTATCAAAAGGACAGACTGACTGGCAGAGGGGGTGAGGTGGCTCTGTTGGTGAGGAATGATATTCAGTCCCTTGCAAGGGGGGACATAGAATCTGGGGATGTAGAGTCAGTATGGATAGAACTGAGAAATTCTAAGGGTAGAAAGACCCTAGTGGTAGTTATCTACAGGCCCCCAAACAGCAGTCTGGATGTCAGGTGTAAGTTGAATGAAGAGTTAAAATTGGCATGTCGCAAAGGTAATGATACAGTTGTCATGGGGGATTTCAACATGCAGGTAGACTGGGAGAATCAGAATGGTACTGGTCCCCAAGAAAGGGAGTTTGTGGAGTGCTTCCGAGATGGATTCTTAGAACAGCTTGTACTGGAGGCTACCAGGGAGAAGGCAATTCTAGTTATAGTGTTGTGCAATGAACTGGATTTGATCAGGGACCTCGAGGTAAAAGAACCATTAGGAGGTAGTGACCATAATATGATATGTTTTAACTGACAATTTGAGAAGGAGAAGGGAAAATCAGATGTGTCAGTATTACAGTTGAACAGAGAGAACTATGGAGCTATGAGGGAGGAGCTGGCCAAAGTTCAATGGAACAATACCCTAGCAGGAAAAATGGCAGGTATTTCTGGGAGTAATGCAGAAGGTGCAGGATTGGTTCATTCCAAAGAGGAAGAAAGATCCTAAGGGGAGTAAGGGGCGGCCGTGGCTAACGAGGGAAGTAAAGGGCAGTATAAAAATAAAAGAGTAGTATAACATAGCAAAGATGAGCGGGAAACCGGAGGACTGGGAAGCTTTTAAAGAGCAACAGAAGATAACAAAAAAGGCAATACGCCAAGAAAAAATGAGGTACGAAGGTAAACTAGCCAAGAACATAAAGGAGGATAGTTAAAAACTTCTTTAGCTATATGAATAGCAAAAAAATTGTTACAACCAAAATTTATTCTGGGGAACAAGGAAATGGCAGATGAGTTGAACAGGTACTTTGGATCTGTCTTCACTAGGGAAGACACAAACAATTTCCCAGATGTAATAGTGGCCAAAGGAGCTAAGGTAAAGGATGAACTGAAGGAAATTTATGTTAGGCAAGAAACAGTGTTGGACAGACCGTTGAGTCTGAAGGCTGATAAGTCCCCGGGACTTGATGGTCTGCATCCCAGGGTACTTAAAGAGGTGCTCTAGAAATCGTGGACGCATTGGTAATCATTTCCCAATGTTCTATAGATTCCGGAACAGTTCCTGCTGATTGGAGGGTGGCTAATGTTGTCCCACTTTTCAAGAAAGGAGGGAGAGAGCAAACAGGGAATTATAGACTGGTTGGCCTGATGTCAGTGGTGAGAAAGATGCTGGAGTCAATTATAAAAGAGGAAATTACGACACATTTGGATGGCAGTAGAAGGATCAGTCTGAGTCAGCATGGATTTATGAAGGGAAAATCATGCTTGACTAATCTTTTGGAGCTTTTTGAGGATGTAGCTATGAAAATGGACGAGGGAGAGCCAGTGGATGTAGTGTACCTGGACTTTTGGAAAGCTTTTGATAAAGTCCCACATAGGAGATTAGTGGGCAAAATTAGGGCACATGTTATTGGGGGCAGAGTACTGACATGGATTGAAAATTGGTTCGCTGACAGGAAACAAAGAGTAGTGATTAACGGGTCCCTTTCGGAATGGCAGGCTGTGACCAGTGGGGTACCGTAAGGTTCGGTGCTGCAACCGCAGCTGTTTACAATATACATTAATTATTTAGATGAAGGGATTAATAGTAACATTAGCAAATTTGCTGATGACACAAAGCTGGGTGGCAGTGTGAAATGTCAGGAGGATGTTATGAGAATGCAGGGTGACTTGGATAGGTTGGGTGAGTGGGCAAATGTATAGCAGATGCAGTTTAATGTGGATAAATGTGAGGTTATCCACTTTGGTGGCAAGAACAGGAAGGCAGATTACTATCTAAATGGAGTCAAATTAGGAAAAGGGGAAGTAAGAGTTCCAGGTGTTCTTGTACATCAGTCAATGAAAACAAGCATGCAGGTACAGCAGGCAGTGAAGAAAGCTAATGGCATGCTGGCTTTTATAACAAGAGGAAATGAATATAAGAGTAAAGAGGTCCTTCTGCAGCTGTACAGGACCCTGGTGAGACCCCACCTGGAGTATTGTGTGTAGTTTTGTTCTCCAAATTTGAGGAAGGACATTCTTGCTATTGAGGGAGTGCAGTGTAGGTTCACAAGGTTAATTCCCGGAATGGCGGGACTGTCATATGTTGAAAGATTGTGGAGCGACTGGGCTTGTATACACTGGAATTTAGAAAGATGAGAGGGGATCTGATTGAAACATATAAGATTATTAAGGTATTGGACACACTGACGGCGGGAAGCATGTTGCCGTTGATGAGTGAGTCCAGAACTAGAGGCCACAGTTTAAGAATAAGGGGTAGGCCATTTGGAACAGAAATGCGGAAAAATTTTTTCACCCAGAGAGTGGTGGATATGTGGAATGCTCTGCCCCAGAAGGCAGTGGAGGCCAAGTTTCTGGATGCACCCAAGAGAGAGTTAGATAGAGTTCTTATAGATAGCGGGGTCAAGGGATATAGGGAGAGGGCAGGAACGGGGTACTGATTGTGTATGATCAGCCATGATCACAGTGAATAGCGGTGCTGGCTAGAAGGGCTGAATGGCCTACTCCCGCACCTACTGTCTATCGTCTACTGTGAGATTGCCCTGAAATAAGGGATTTAAGACCGGGGACCAGGAGTGTGATAGACAACGTTGTTCCTTACCAGTGGTGACCAGTGTTCCCGAGTTCGAGTAAGAACAGGTCAGAAACTGGGAGAAGGGACAGGGAACACAGAAATTTTAAATTGAGTTAAAATAAATTGATCCTTTTTGGACCCAGATGTTCGTCGTCATAATCAGCTGATTATACAAGCCGATAACTGCGGTGTGGGAATATATTAGCACCTGTTAAGTAAGATTTATGATTGAAAAAGATGAGTAACCGCCCTGGTAGGTTGGCTGCCCCTTCGAAAGGTAAACAGTCGAGAATAGTGCCTCAGGAGCGATGCCTGATTGGTCCTAAATGAAAAATACCAGTACATGACACCACAATAAAGAAAATCATAAAGTACAAGAGGACAAATTTTTGGGTGACCCGCAGGTTCCCCCCGGGATCACCCGCTGATAAAGTTTTGTTGGAAACAGTGGACAGCAGGTACTTGGTTACATTTTCTAGTGATTTGTATGATTGGAATTAAGGGGATTGGCCTTATGGAGGTTTTTGACCTGGTAAAAATAAAATATTGGATGGAGACGACTGATTCAGGTAGTGGGGATCCCACTTGGTACCTTGATTATATGATGTGGTGTTTTAACAAACGGGAATAAATGGCCAAACAGCACCAACAACCTAAAACCTCAGAAAGAAGCTACCTCTAACAAAAAACCCAGGACACCGACGGCTGAGGTTACAGACCCGCCAACAGTCTGCACCCACAGTTACCGGCTCCTTTGGCTCCTAACACTCCTCCGTGTGATCTACCTCAAGACCTCTGGGAGGTCATTGAAGTAGCTGCAGCCACCCACCGATTCTGCGTTGCCTATTGTTTCCACGCTGAGGGTCTGGAACGGAACGGTTCCCCGAATTAACACCTTTTAGAAGGCGACAGACAACAAAATCAAAGGGAATAAGAGCTGAGGCAACAGATAGCTCTACTGGGGAAATATTGGTCCATTTCCCCAAACAATGGTGGGAGAAATCCCAATTCTAAACCCTGGACCTCGGCTGAGGTACGGAACATGTTTCATGCTGCTCTGACCCGTTAACAAAACCAGTGGCGTTCTGTAATTGGCTCACACTGTCTTGCCAAATTTTCTAGCCCCTGGCAATTCTGTGATATCTGTCTCTGTAGCTGATGTCAGACCATCTTTGCTGTACCTGGTAGGGCTCCCAAAACCTGTGTCAACCAACAGGTGGGAGTGTCAAGGACATCTTTGATCTCTCACTGCTGTAATCAAAGGTTCCCAGCTGCTTCAAAAAGGCATCATTCATACAGGTGCCCAAGAATAAGAGTGAGCTGCCTCAGCAACCATCACTCACTTGCACTCACATCTACTCCGGTGAACAGCATGGAACGGTTAATGACTAGAATTGACTCCTGCCTCAGCAAAGACCTGGTCCTGCTGCAATTTGCCTACAGATGTATAGCAGATGCCATCTCACTGGCTCTCCACTCGGGTTTGGACCACCTGGACATCAGTGATAGCATCAGTGACATCAGGCTGTCTATTGGTTATAGCTCCATCATCTCCTCAGAACTAATCAACAAACTCCAAAACCCGGGCCTCTGCATCTCCCTCTGCAACCAGATCCTGGAGTTGCTCATCAGGAGATCACAGTCAGTGTGGAAAAGAAGCATCATCTCCTCTTTGTTCACAATCAATACTGGTGCACCTCAAAAATGTGAGCTTAGCCCATTGTTCGAATTTCTCTAACCCTAACTGTAACCCTAACCCATGACTGTGTGGCTGGTAATAACGCAACCTGCAATCTAAGATTTCACCAATGATGCAACGGTTGTTGGCAGGATCTCAGACAGTGTTGAGGAGGTGTACAGGAGTGGAGTGAGACAGATCAGCTGGTTGAATGATGTTGTCACAACAACCTTGCACTCAGCATCAGTAAGACCAAGAAATTGATTGTGGATTTCTGGAGGAGAAAATCGAAGGAAGACACCCCAGTCTTCATTGAGGGATCAGCAATATAAAGTAGTGAGGAGTTACAATTTCCTGGGCATCAACATCTTTGAAGATCTATCCTAGGCCCAACAGCAAATTTCAAAGAGGGCATTAAAATGGCTCGATTTCATTGGGAGTTTGACAAAATTTGCTATGTCACCAAAAACTCAAGCAGGTTTCTACAGATGAACTGTGGAGGGTGTGATCAGCTGCATAATTGTCTGGTATGAAGGGGAAAAACATGCGGAAAAATCTGCTGAGCATTGGAAACTCAGTCAGCTCCATCATGTGTACGAACCTCCCAGGCAATAACGACATCAAAAGAAGCTGCCTCAAAAAGGGGGCAGCATTCATTCAGGATCCCCACCACCCAGAACATGCCCTCATCTCATTACTACCATCAAAGAGCAGGTATAGGAACCTGAAGACACATACTCAATATTTTAGGAACAGCTTTCCCCCTCTGCCTTCAAATTTCTGAACAAATCATGAACTCTGAATTTTGAGAATGTAACAAAACACATTGATGAAGGTAGAGCAGTAGATGTAAAGCATATGGATTTCATCAAGGCATTTGATAAGGTACCCCATGCAAGGCGTACTGAGAAAGTAAGAAGGCATGTGATTCAAGGGGACCTTGCTTTGTGGTGTTACGAACGTGCCCCAACTCTGAGGGGCCGAAGGGTACAAAGTAGCCCCCTCCTTTTTGAGAATTGCAAGATCGCTATTAATTCAGGTCTGGGGACCCAGGAAATGAGAGAGAATCCTCATGGGTTTGGAATGTGTCCTGGACTCCGCGATACAAAGCCACACATAACGGTCATGGTCTCTTGGAGACGGAATTGTGTATTGAGTACTGTACTATTCACTGAAGCCCTCAGGGAATGACCAAAGTGGGCTGGTTGAGGGATGGCATCATCCCAACCTGATTGACATCTGAGACCCCGTGAGTAAGGATAAAAGAGGGTCTGGGGAACAACCCCTTCAGACACACCAGGAGAAACGCTAGAAATCCCGTGACAGCGTTTAATAGCAACAGCCGGTGGATCCCGCGTGCGTCCTTTCCCGTTGCCTGGGATTGGCGGGACTGACCATGGAAGAACGGCTTAGCTGAAAGGAAAAGGACACCAATGACATTTCGAAGGATCGACATCATAAAAAAGGAAAATCTGGCAAGTTCCAAAATCTCTCTCTCTTGACTCCAACCAAAGGCTGCAGCCTGAATGAACTAAAGTGACTTTTATATTTCCATCGGACAATACATTATCCCCTAGACAACGAGAGAGCTATTTCTTATTGATTATTATTATACCCGCGCTTTTAGATTTAGTATTGCTGACGTATATTATCTGTATGTTTGCATTGATATTATTTTTGTGTATTTTTATCAATAAATACTGTTAAAAATAGGACCATCAGACTTCAATGGACCTCTCTAACTTTGCTGGTAAGTGACCCAGTTACGGGGTACGTAACAGTGGATCCAGAACTGAACTGCCTTCAGAAGGCAAAGAGTGGCTGCAGATGGGTTATATTCAATATGGAGGTCGGTGACGAGTGGTGTGCCTCTGGGATTCGTTCTGGGCCCCCTTCTCTTCGTGATTTTTATAAATGACCCGGATGAGGGAGTGGAAGGATGGTTAGTAAGTTTGCTGATGACTCAAAGGTTGAAGATGTTGTGGATAGTGTGGAGGGCTATCAGAGATTACAGCGGGACATCGATAGGATGCAAAACTGGTCTGAGAAGTGGCAGATGGAACTCAACCCAGAAAAGTGTGAGGTGGTTCATTTTGGTAGGTCAAATATGATGGCAGAATATTGTATTAATGGTAAGACTCTTGGCTCTGTGGAGGGTCAGAGGAATCTTGGGGTCTGAGTCCATAGGCCACTCAAAGCTGCTGTACGTTGACTCTGTGGTGAAGAAAGCATACGGTGTATTGGTCTTCGTCAGTTGTGCGATTGAGTTTAAGAGCTAAGAGATGATGTCACAGCTTTATAGGATCCTGGTCAGACCCCACTTGGAGTACTGTGCTCAGTTCTGGTCACCTCACTACAGGAAGGATATGGAAACTATAGAAAGGGTGCAGAGGAGATTTACAAGGATACTCATACAACAAGCTGGAGGAACTCAACAGGTCAGGCAGCATCCGTGGAAACGAGCAGTCAACATTTCGGGCCGAGACCCTTCATCAGGATGTCAGGAGATTTACAAGGATGTTGCCTGGACTGGGGAGCATGCCTTATGAGAATAGGTTGAGTGAACTTGGCCTTTTCTCCTTGGAGCAACGAACGATAAGAAGTGACCTGATAGAGGTGGATAAGATGATGAGAGGCATTGATTGTATGGATAGTCAGAGGCTTTTTCCCAGGCTGAAATGACTAACAGGTGAGGATACAGTTTTAAGGTACTAAGGAGTAAGTACAGAGGAGATGTCCGGGGTAAATTTTTTATTCAAAGAGTGGTGAGTGCGTGGAATGGGCTGCCGGCAACAATGGTGAAGGTGGATAACGATAGGGTACTTTAAGAGACTCCTGGATAGGTACGTGGAGCTCAGCAAATTGAGGGCTAAGCTTCTAAAGTAAGTACCTGCTTAGCACAGCATTGTGGGCTGAAGGGCCTGTATTGTGCTGTAGGCTTTCTATGTTAACTCATAGAATCAGTCCCCTTTCCAATCACCTATCACACACACCCATTACTGTCAGTCCCCTTTCCAATCACTTCTCTCACACACTCATTACCGTCAGTCACATTTCCAACCACTTTCTCACACAATCATTACCATCAGTCCCCCCTCACACATGTCCATTTCCGTCAGTCCCCTTTCCCAGTATTTCTTTTAGCCAAAGTTCTAGTCTCTATATCTCTGGTGTATTACAGACTGGGAGCTCTGAACACTCGTCTTCATATCCCTTGGAGACCACACTGGGAGCACTGTGCACTGATCTGGTCTCCAGATCTCTGGACTGGACCTCACTGGGAACTCTACAGGTATAGATCACTTAACATCCATGATACGTTCTGTGAAATAGGACGTCATGTGATTTGGACGTTGTGCGAACACCGTATTATATATTTTGCCTCTTGATGCTGCTATCACTCGGACTAGTATTGCTGCGTTTGGAAGCTATGATGCACTTTACAGTAATATTTTCAAAAGAAAACTAAACAGAGAGATAACGCTACTACACCCAAGAGACGTGTGATACATGAGAATGGTTACGTCCGCTACGTCACGTTCTCCGATCGGGACTACAGACGTATTTGCGATCGGACATTTTCTGAATGGATGTTACGCGGCGCACACCTGTATACAGTTCTGGTCCCTGCAACACTGAGAGCACTAGATACGTTTTGATGAGGGGTGCTGAGGGACCAAGGAATTCTAAAAATGGGGAGGTGCCGACCTGGTGAAGCTGTTATACAGGATAATGTGTAAGCTCAACAGCAAGGCCAGAAGAAACTGAGCTGAGGGATCGCACGCCCCACAGATCAGAGCAGAGCTCCACAGTCCCCTCACATCTGGTCATGGACAACAGCTGATGGGAGGTGGAGTCTCCATGAACACCCTCACTGATGGTGTGACCCAGCATGTGAGTGCCAGAGATAAGACTGATCATTCACATCCATGTTCAGACAGAAGTGCTGAGTGGATTACCTCCCTCAGCTTCCTCCTGAGATCCTCCATCATGGAAACCGGTTTCCAGACAATTCAGTTCATTCCCTCTGATATCAAAGTACTGGATACAGCAACGGCTATGGGACCAGACTACACCAAGGTGTGTTACTGAAGACCTGTGCTACAGAACTAGGTGGATCTCTGTCTGACCTGTTCCAGTACAGATGCAGCATGCACCAAAATGTGGTTTTCTCATGTCCAGTCCTGTCCTCAACCGTGGTCTGATCCCAGAGAGACCACCTGCTTTTAGACTTGGGGGAGCTGGACAGGAGGAAAAAGTGGTAGAGGTGGATGCAACATCTTTGATAGAATCTCTGCATCCCTCAAAGAAGGTGGAGGTGCCCTTTGTCTGAGGTGGAGGTTTTCCTGAGGTGCAGGGTCCACGTGGTGGGGGTATCGCCTATTGGAGGATGCCGCCTTCTTCCCCTGTCATGGCCACATTCCAAAGGAGAACACCGTCCCTAAGAGAAGGGACTGGGGAGACTCCCGGGATACAAACTCCTCTGTGGATCAGGGTGATGCAACCATGATTCATTTGAGAGGTGTCCACTCTTGAAAGTTCCACCGACAATGGCAATTATCTCATCCTCCGGGGGAATTTCAGCTCCGCCACTGGTACACAGTGTACCTGTCAATGCCTCTGCAGATACTGACAGACTACTCCAACCAACACTCCCAAACTCTCCCCCTCTGTCCCCCAGAATGAATGTCTTGGACACAGACAAGCAGTCAGTGGGATTCAGTAAAGAGTGGAATGGCCAGGATCTACCGTCACCCATGAATTAGGGACGTTTTAGGAACTGGTGAAACCCGGACCCCTTTGTAGTGTCTCACTTACCGTCCACCTCCAGTCGCACTGTCACCTTAGATTCAGCTCCAGAACCTACAGCAATATACACCTCATAATCACCGGCATCCTCTCTCCGCAGATCACGGATTTCCAGGCTGAAGTTCCCGGGATGAAGAGTTATCCGTCGCTTGTACTCCTCAGGACCGAAGTAGAAAATGCTGCCACTTACACTCTCTGCTATTCTGCTTTCGTTTGATCTCCATACCACCTGAGAAACACCCTGCCAAGGTGTGATCCCAACAGGTAAGAAGACCTTCATTCCCCGAGTTCCTTTCACAGTCCTCGCCCAGTCTGAGGAGACAAGAGGAGATAGTCAGCAGGTGCGCTTAGTGACTGGAGCAGGAATCAGAGTTGGGTGGGTTCTGAATGAGGACACAGTTTCAGAATAAAGGACCACCATTTCAGACAGAGATGAGGAATGATTTCCCTAACTCCAAAAGGATAGGAATCGATGCAATTTTCTCCCCAAAAGAGTTGTGGAGGCTGAGTCACTGTATTCAAGACCGAGACAGTGTTTTGATGTGGAGAGGAGTTGGGGAAGGCATGGGAACAGGCAGGAAAGCGGAACTGAGATCAAGATCAGCCCAACCCTGATCTCAGTGAGCGGGAAGCAGGGTTGTGGGTCTTTAAGGCCTCTAACTGTTCTTTGGATAGAGACGTAGATGGGAAGGTTAGCCTATTTGTAGATGAGATAAAGATTGGTGGTGCTGTGCATGGTAGAAAGAAGTGCCAATAGATGCAATTAGACATGAATCAGATGGAGACAATAGTGGGGAAATGTGGCTGCATATTGATAGGGTGTTAAAGAAGAACACTGGCTTAGTCAAGGTAATGAGATCAAAAGTTAGGAAGTTATACTGCATCCTTAAAACCTCCAGCTTAGAGATCTGCAGTATTGCTTTCTGTTCCAGCCATTTCATTGTAGGAAGTATGTGAAGGCTTTGGAGAGGGTGCAGACATTTAACATCCAAGTGCCTGGATTAGAGGGCGTATGCTATAAGGAAATTCTGGACACGGAGGTCAAGGATAGATCTGACACAAGTTTATAAATTTTGAAGGACACAGATAAAGTAGATAACCCTCCAGGGTTATTGGACAAATATTGGACAAACTTAGGTTATTTCCTCTGGAGTGGCAGAAGCTGAGGGAAGATCTGATAGAGGTTTATCAGATTATGTGAGGCATAGACAGACAGACAGTATCTATTTTCCCAGGTTTGGAATGTTTAAAACCAGAGTTCACACATTTAAGATGAGAGGGGCTAAGTTGAAAGGAGATGTGAGGCAAGTATTTTTACACTGAGGCTGGGAGGTGGGTGGTGGGTGCCAGGAACATGACGCCCGTGATGGTCGTGGTGGAGATGTTTAGATAGGCACATGAACATGAGGGAAATTGAAGGGTACGGACAATATGTAAGCAGAAGGAACTAGTTTAGTTGGGCATTTGGTTACTAATTTAATTCGTTCGGCATAACATAATGGGACAAAGTGCCTGTCCCTGCGCTGTACTGTTCGCTGTTCTAAGATGTCTTAGATGACGAAGTCAGAACAGGAAGGGAGCAGTTACTCTATTGGGGTATTCTATAGGCCCCTTGGTAGCAGCAGAGATCCCGAGGAGCAGATTGGGAGGCAGATTTTGGAAAGATGCAAAAATAACAGGGTTGTTATCATGGGTGATTTTAACTTCCCTAATATTGATTGGCATCTGATTAGTTCCAAGGGTTTAGATGGGGCAGAGTTTGTTAAGTGTGTCCAGGACGGATTCCTGTCACAGTATGTTGACAGGCCGACTAGGGGTAATGCCTGACTCAGTAACGAACCAGGTCAGGTCACAGATCTCCAAGTGGGTGAGCATCTGGGGGACAGTGATCACCGCTCCCTGGCCTTTAGCACTATCATGGAAAAGGTAGAATCAGAGAGGACAGGAAAATTTTTAATTGGGGAAGGGCAAATTATGAGGCTAGAAGGCTAGAACTTGCGGGTGTGAATTGGGATGATGTTTTTGCAGGGAAATGTACTCTGGACATGTGGTTGATGTTTAAGGATCTCTTGCAGGATGTTAGGGATAAATTTGTCCCAGTGAGGAAGATAAAGAATGGTAGGGTGAAGGAACCATGGGTGACAGGGGAAGTGGAAAATCTAGTCAGGTGGAAGAAGGCAGCACACATGAGGTTTAGGTAACAAGGATCAGATGGGTCTATTGAGGTAGCAAGAAAGGAGCTGAAGAAGGGGCTGAGAAGAGCAAGAAGGGAGCACGAGAAAGTCTGGGCGAGTAGGGCAAGGGAAAACCCCAAGGTATTCTTCAATTATGTGAAGAATAAAAGGATGACAGGAGTGGAGGTAGGACCGATTAGAGATAAAGGTGGGAAAATGTGCCTGGAGGCTGTGGAAGTGAGCGAGGTCCTCAATGAATACTTCTCTTCATTCTTCACCAACAAGAGGGAACTTGATAACGGTGAGGACAATGTGAGTGAGGTTGATGTTCTGGAGCACGTTGAGATTAAAGGAGAGGAGGAGTTGGAGTTGTTAAAATACATTAGGACGGATAAGTCCCTGGGGCCTGACTGAATATTCCCCAGGCTGCTCCACGAGGCGAGGGAACAGATTGCTGAGCATCTGGCTAGGATCTTTATGTCCTCGTTGTCCACGGGAATGGTACCGGAGGATTGGAGGGAGGCAAATGTTGTCCCCTTTTTCAAAAAAGGTAGTAGGGATAGTCTGGGTAATTATAGACCAGCAAGCCTTACACCTGTGGTGGGAAAGCTGTTGGAAAAGATTCTTGGAGATAGGATCTATGGGCATTTAGAGAATCATGGTCTGATCAGGGACAGTCAGCATGGCTTTGCGAAGGGCAGATCGTGTCTAACAAGCCTGATAAGAGTTCTTTGAGGAGGTGACCAGGCATATAGATGATGGTAGTGCAGTGGAAGTGATCTACATGGATTTTAGTAAGGCATTTGACAAAGTTCCACACGATAGGCTTATTCAGAACGTCAGAAGGCATGGGATCTGGGGAAGTTTGGCCAGGTGGATTCAGAATTGGCTTGCTTGCAGAAGGCAGAGGGTTGTGGTGGAGGGTATAAATTCAGATTGGAGTGTTGTGACTAGTGGTGTCCCGCAAGGATCTGTTCTGGGACCTCTACTTTTCATGATTTTTACTAACGACCTGGATGTGCGGGTAGAAGGGTGGGTTGGCAAGTTTGCAGACGACACAAAGGTCGGTGGTGTTGTAGATAGTGTAGAGGATTGTCGAAGATTGCAGAGAGACATTGATAGGATGCAGAAGTGGGCTGAGTAGTGGCAGATAGAGTTCAACCAGAATAAGTGTGAGGTGGTACACTTTGGAAGGACAAACTCCAAGGCAGAGTACAAAGTAAATGGTAGGATACTTGATCGTATGGAGGAGCAGAGGGATCTGGAGGTATATGTCCACAGATCCCTGAAAGTTGCCTCACAGGTAGATAGGGTAGTTAAGAAAGCTTATGGGGTGTTAGCTTTCATAAGTCGAGGGATAGAGTTTAAGAGTTGTGATGTAATGTTGCAGCTCTATAAAACTCTAGTTCGGCCACACTTGGAGTACTGTGTCCAGTCTGGTCGCCTCACTACAGGAAGGACGTGGAAGCATTGGAAAGGGTACAGAGGAGATTTACCAGGATACTGCCTGGTTTAGATATTATGGATTATGATCAGAGGTTAAGGGAGCTAGGGCTTTACTCTTTGGAGAGGAGGAGGATGAGAGGAGACATGATAGAGGTGTACAAGATATTAAGAGGAATAGATAGAGTGGATAGCCAGCGCTTCTTCCCCAGGCACCACTGCTCAGTACAAGAGGACATTGCTTTAAGGTAAGAAAAGGAAAGTTCAAGGGCGATATTAGAGGAAGATTTCTTTTTTACTCAGAGAGTGGTTGGTGCGTGGAATGCACTGCCTGAGCCAGTGCTGGACGGAGATACACTAGTGAAGTTTAAGAGACTAATAGACAGGTGTATGGAGGAATTTAAGGTGTGGGGGGGGGTTATATGGGAGGCAGGGTTTGACGGTCGGCACAACATTGTGGGCCAAAGGGCCTGTAATGTGCTGCACTATTCTGTGTTCTAAGGCAACAAAGTAACAGAAGGCCAGGAGCAACTGGTTGAGGCTGGTGGGCATGATGAATGGACAAGGGCTGTGGAGGAGAGCTGTGATAAAATAAGACTACAAGTGAAGAATTGGGAACCAGTGTCAGGTGTTTCCTGTTAGCTGGGAGGAGAAAGGAAGGTGCAGGCTTGCCACCTCTCACACATGCCCATTACAGTGAGTCCGCTTTCCAATCACCTCTCACACACACCCATTTCCGTCAGTCCCCTTTGCAATCACCTCTTACACTCCCATTACCGTCAGTCCCCTTTCCAATCCTCTCACACACACACATTACCGTCAATCCCCTTTCCAAACCTCTCACACACCCCCATTACCGTCAATCCCCTTTCCAAACCTCTCACCCACACTCATTAACATCAATCCCCTTTCCAATCCTTTCACACACACCCATTACCGTCAGTCCCCTTTCCAATCACCTCCCACTCACTCCGATTACCGTCAGTCCCCTTTCCTATCACCTCTCTCACACACACATTACCGTCAGTCCCCAATCCAATCCCCTCTCGCACACCCATTACCATTAGTCCCCTTTCCAAACCTATCACACACACCCATTACTGTCAGTCCCCTTTCCCAGTATTTCCGACACAACCACGTTTTGGTCTCATTGTTGGATTTCACCAGGCTGGAATGATGGCAAGGCATCTGGGCTCTTGATTCTTCTGCAATGGCAGCTCTCTTTCATCTCCATCGATTATGGCAATTATCTCATCCTCTGGGGAAATTTCAGCTCCACCACTGGTACACAGTGGCCACTGTGTGTACCTGTCAGTGTCACTGCAGATAATCAGACAGTATACTCCAACCAACACTACCAAACTCTCCCTCTCTATTTCAAGAATGAATATCTTGGACACGGACAATCAGTCAGTGGGGTTCAGTAAAGAGTGGAATGACCAGGATCTGCCGTCACCCATGAATTAGGGATGTTTCAGGAACTGGTGAAACCCGGGCCCCTTTGCAGTGTCTCACTCACTGTACACTTCCAGTCGCAATCTCGCTTTAGAATCGGGGAGAGGGTGGGAACAGGCAGGAATGTGTGCTGACATAAAGGTCCGACCAACCATGATTTATGTGAGTGGGAAGTAGCCTCAAGTTGGGTTAAAGGCGTCTAACTGTTCCTTGGACAGAAATGTAGGTGGGAGTGTTGGCACATTTGTAGATGAGATAGATTGGTGGTGTTGTGGATGGTGCAGAGGAGTGCCAATAGATGTAATTGGACATGGATCACATGCAGACATGGGTGGGGAAACGTGGCTGCATGTTGATTGAATGGTAAAGAAGGGACTTTATGTGCTTGCCCTCATCAGTCGAGACACTGAGTTCAAAACTCAGGAAGTTATGTTGCATCTTTAAAAACTCTGAATGGGCTGCATCTGGAGTATTGGAATCATTTACACACATGAACGTGGAGAGAATAAAGGCATATGGAGCATGAACAGTCAGAAGGGATTAGCTTAACTGGGTTCTATTAGCAAAGAATTTGGCAGCACATCATGAGCTGAGGATCTGTTCTCATGATGTGCCATTCCCCACGTTCTGACGTTCTCCTCCCTCCAATGGGAACCCGTTAAACCTGGGGTGGAGGGGATTTCTCAGCCCGAGAATGCTGAATGAGATTATTGTGAATGCTATGTTACTGTTAGAGTGAGTCAGGAACCATATTGCTGTGTGCGAGTATGCCGTTGTGTCCGTATACTCTGTCACTCACTGGGACACTATATTCAGTGTAATGAATACACAGGGTCTCACTCAGCACAGCACAGCATGAAGGCTGAGGAATAAACACTTTGCTGAGCTCAGACCTCAGTCTGGGGAATAAAGAAGCAGTGTCCTGGGAAACAGACAGAACAACAGAGATCACTGAACATGACAGACCAGGACTTTGAACTGGGGTTACAGAAATCCCTGTGTAACTGCCCCACAGGTATAGACTGTTCGGCCATCCACCAGTCCCACCCACTCCTTTGGCCCATCTCCCATTCCTCCGTTCCCCATCTGCTCACTTCCTCCAGCCTCGGACAGACCAGGTTCCCCGTTGACAGTTCGATGGTTTACAGTCTCTGGTCCAGTCTCCGAGGATGTGGTGAGTGTGTCCTTCAGCCTCACAGTGACTCAGCCACACTACACTGGGATCATGAGCCCAGCTGTGGACATGGGCAGTCAGTGGGGTTCAGAAAATAAGGAAACACACATGATCTGTCTTAACGCATTAATTAGGGGTGTTTCAGGAACTGATGAAAACCGGGCCCCTCCGTAACGTCTCACTCACCGAACACCTCCAGTCGCATTCCCTTCTGAGTCTGTGCTCCTGAACTTGCTGTAACAGTCACCTCATAATCTTTAGCGTCCTCTCTCCGTAGATCACTGATTTCCAGACTGAAGTTCCCGGGATGAAGAGTTATCCGTCGCTTGTACTCCTCAGGACCAAAGTAGAAAATGGTGCTATTTGCATATTCTGTTATTCTGGTTCCAACTGATCTCCACACCAAATGAGAAATGTCCAGCCCGGATGTGATCCCAGCAGGTAAGGAGACCCTCTGTCCCAAAGCTCCTTTCACAGTCCCCACTGGGTCTGAGGAGACAAGAGGAGGCAGTCAGCAGGTGACTCAGTGACTGGAGCAGGAATCGGAGTGAGGTGAGTGTAGTATTTCGAACAAGGTCACAGTTTCTGAATTAGGAACTATAACTTCAAATGGAGATGAACATCTCCAAGGGTCAGGAATCTATGGAATTTTCTCCCCCAGAGAGCTGAGGAGGCTGAGTCAGTGTATGCAAGGCTGAGATAGAGTTTTGATCTGGAAAGGAGTTGGGGGGGGGGGGAACAGGCAGGAAGGTGGAGCTGAGATCAAGGTCAGACCAACCCTAGTTTTACTGACTGGGAAGTAGGCTTCGGGGGGGCAGAAGCCCTCAAACTGATCCTGGGACAGAAATACAGATGTGAGGGTTAGCATGTTTGTAGATGAGATAAGGATTGCTGGTGTTGTGGATAGTGAAGAGGAGAGCCAATAGATGAAATTGGACATGGATCAGATGCAGACATGGGTGGGGAAATGTGGCTGCATGTTGATCAGGTGGTAAAGAAGGAACTTTACATTCTTGCCCTCTTCAGTCGAAACACTGAGTTCAAAACGCAGGAAGTTATGTTGCATCTTTAAAAACTCTGAAAGGGCTGCATCTGGAGTATTGCAATCATTTCCAGCCACCCCGTTAAAGGAAGAACATGGAGGCTTTGCAGAGGGAACAGACATTTACCATTAGGTGCCTGGATTGCAGGGCATGTGTGGGAAGAAAAATTTGGACAAATTTGGGTAGTTTCCTCTTAGTGTTGGAGGTGATACAAGCTTTTGACATTTTTAAGGACACAGATGAAGTAGACAGCCAGTATTTTTCCCAGGGATGGCATGATAGCGTAGTGGTTAGCACAACGCTTTACAGTGCCAGTGAACCAGATTGAATTCCTGCTGCCCATAAGGAATTCGTACATTCTCCCCGTGACCACATGGGATTCCTCTTCGTGCTCTGGTTTCCTCTCACAGTCCATTGACATTCTGATTGATAGGTTAATTGGTCATTATAAATTGTCCTGTGATTGGGCTGGGATTAAACTGGGGGATCGCTGGGCAGCACAGCTCAAAGGCCCTGAAAGGGTTATTCCTGCTGTATCTCGATAAAATTAAAAAAATCAAATAAAATGTGTCTAATACCAGAGAATGTGCATTTACAGTGACAGGTGTAAATTAAAAGGAGATATGCGGGACAAGATTTTCTTTAGACAGAGAGTGGTGGGTGACTGAAATGGGCTGCTGGGAGTGGTGGAAGAGGCAAAGGCCAGGGAGATTTTTGAGGGGCTGTCACATACACACATGAATTTGTCGAAAATAAAGGCATATGGAGCACGAACAGTCAGAAGGGATTAGCTTAACTGGGTTCTATTAGCAAAGAATTTGGCAGCACATCATGAGCTGAGGATCTGTTCTCATGATGTGCCATTCCCCACGTTCTGACGTTCTCCTCCCTCCAATGGGAACCCGTTAAACCTGGGGTGGAGGGGATTTCTCAGCCGGACATTGCTGTGTGAGATTATTGTGAATGTTATATTACTGTTGGAGTGAGTCAGGAGCCATATTGCCGTGTGTGAGTGTGCTGTTGTGTCCGTGTACTGTGTCACTCACTGGGACACTATATTCAGTGTAATGAATACACAGGGTCTCACTCAGCACAGCACAGCATGAAGGCTGAGGAATAAACACTGTGCTGAGCTCAGACCTCAGTCTGGGGAATAAAGAAGCAGTGTCCTGGGAAACAGGACAACAGAGATCGCTGAACATGACAGACCAGGCCTTTGAACTGGGGTTACAGAAAGTCCTGTGTAACTGACCCACTGGTATAGACTGTTCAGCCATCCACCAGTCCCTCCTACTCCTTCGGCCCATCTCCTGTTCTCCCCTTCCCCATCTGATCATCTCCTCTGGCCACGGACACACAAAGTTCCCCATTGAGAT
The DNA here is from genome assembly GCF_030144855.1 of Hypanus sabinus. Classification (NCBI taxonomy): domain Eukaryota; kingdom Metazoa; phylum Chordata; class Chondrichthyes; order Myliobatiformes; family Dasyatidae; genus Hypanus; species Hypanus sabinus. Next base: position 3,080,524 of record NC_082730.1, read on the forward strand.
CGAGGTCAGACCAACCCTGGTTTCAATGAGTGGGGAGCATGCTGCAGGGGGGCAAAAGCCCTCAAACTGATCGTTGGACAGAATACAGATGGGAGGGTTAGCATGTTTGTAAATGAGACAAAGATTACCGGTGTTGTGGATGGTGAACAGGAGTGCCAGTAGATGCAATTGGACATGGATCAGATGCAGACATGGTGGGGACATATGACTGCATGTTGCTTGGGTGGTAAAGAAGGGACTTTACATGTTTGTCCTTATCAGTCAAGACACTGCGTTCAAAAGTCAGTAAGTTTTGCTCCATCTTTAAAAACTCTGATTAGGCTGCATTTGGAGTACTGCATTCATTTCCAGCTAACCCGTTAAAGGAAGAACGTGGAAGCTTTGCAGAGGGAACAGACATTTACCATCAGGATGCCCGGATTACAGAGCATGTGTGGGAAGAAAAGTTTGGACACATTTGGGTTGTTTCCTCTGAGTGTCGGAGTTTGACAGTAAACCTGATACGAGTTTATAACATTTTTAAGGACACAGATGAAGTAGACAGCCAGGGATGGCATGATAGCGTAGTGGTTAGCACAACGCTTTACAGTGCCAGTGAACCAGATTGAATTCCCGCTGCCCGTAAGGAGTTTGTACATTCTCCCCGTGACCACATGGGATTCCTCTTCATGCTCTGGTTTCCTCTCACAGTCCAAAGACGTTCTGGTTGATAGTTAATTGGTCGTTATAAATTGTCCTGTGATTGGGCTGGGATTAAACTGGGGGATCGCTGGGCAGCACAGCTCAAAGCCCTCAAAGGTTTATTCCTGCTGTATCTCGATAAAATTAAAAAAATCAAATAAAATGTGTCTAATACCAGAGATTGTGCATTTACAGTGACAGGTGTAAATTCAAAGGAGATATGCGGGACAAGTTTTTCTTTACACAGAGAGTGGTGGGTGACTGAAATGGGCTGCCGGGAGTGGTGGAAGAGGCAAAGGCCAGGGAGATTTTTGAGGGGCTGTCACATACACACATGAATTTATCGAAAATAAAGGTATATGGAGCACGAACAGTCAGAAGGGATTAGCTTAACTGGGTTCCATTAGCAATGAGTTTGGCAGCACATCACGAGCTGAGGATCTGTTCCATGATGTTCCATTCCCCACGTTCTGACGTTCTCCTCACTCCAATGGGAACCCGTTAAACCTGGGTTGGAGGGGATTTCTCAGCCGGACGTTGCTGAGTGAGATTATTGTGAATGTTATATTACTGTTAGAGTGAGTCAGGAGCCATATTGCCGTGTGTGAGTGTGCTGTTGTGTCCATGTACTGTGTCACTCACTGGGACACTATATTCAGTGTAATGAATACACAGGGTCTCACTCAGCACAGCACAGCATGAAGGCTGAGGAATAAACAGCTTGCTGAGCTCAGATCTGAGGCTAGGTAATTAACAAGCAGTGTCTTGGCAAAATGGGATCCCTGAACATGACAGACCAGGCCTTTGACCTGGGAATACAGTGGGATCCCTGAACATGACAGACCAGGCCTTTGACCTGGGAATACAGTGGGATCCAGGCATCAGTCCCTCCCACCAGATCAGCCTATCTCCCGTTCCCCCTTCCCAATCTGCTCAATCCCTCCAGCCTCGGAGGCAAAAGGCTCCCCATTGACAGTTTGATGCTTCAGCTCTGTGTCCAGTCTGCAGGATGTAGTGAGTGTGTCCTCCAGCCTCACACTGACTCAGCCACACTGCATTGGGACCGTGAGCCCAGCTCTGGACATTGGCAGTCTGTGGGGTTCAGTAAAGAGGGAAAATGCAGGACCTGCTCTCACCCATTGATTGGGGGTGTTTCAGAAACTGATGAAACCCGGGCCCCTCCGTAAGGTCTTACTCACCATCAACCTGCAGTCGCTTTACTCTCTGAGTCTGTGCTCCTGAACGTGCTGTAACGGTCAGCTCATAATCACCAGCATCCTGTTTCTGTAGATCACGGATTTCCAGGCTGAAGTCCCCGGGATGAAAAGTTATCCTTTGCTTGTATTCCTCAGGTCCGTAATAGTCAATGTTCTTGTCTGAATATGTCACTAGCTTCTTTCTGGGTGATAACAGTCTCCACACAACCTCAGCAATGTCTGGTCCAGCCGGGATCTCAGCAGGTAAGGAGACCGAGCCTCCCTGAGCTCCGTTCACAGATGTAGGGGAAGCACCAGTCCCAGCTGAGGAGAGAAGAGGAGACAGTCAGCAGGTGAACTCAGTGACTGGAGTGTGAAAGAACCGGGAGGGTCACAGTTACAGGAGCAGGCCATCGGCCCTTCAGCTAGCATCTGACTCTGAGAGTGTCCCAGCACACAGTGGTGGTGGGGGGGGAACAGAGTGAATACTCTCTACACCTGCCCCGAAGGAAGGAAGCTGCAGCCTGCAGCCAGATATCGATGGTCATGACAGTGGGACACAGACATGGCAAATGGGATCCAGTCCGGAGAAAGGGTGGTTATGAAGTTTAGAGAGAGTGAACACAATGAGGGAATGCAGGAACCACTGTCTACAGTGTCCCTTCACCCACTCCCAGTGCACAGGTCATATACAGAATGGAGCTTGTCCACACTGTCCTTCTGCAGAGGTCGACAGGTTCCTTTCAGCTGACCCTGACAACTGTGAATCCAACAGGGACGTTGTTGGATTAGTGTCTAAATCTGTTCCTTTTTATTGAGCTTCTCCTTGAGCTTTCAGCTTTATGTTCAAATAATCACCTCTTTGCGGACTTTTGGTAACTTGCAGTATGTTTGGTACTGTATTAGCGTTCTGTAGTTTCTCGTCTGCAGAACTGAATCGTGATTCAAGTAGTACTCTGCTCTTTCTGTCTGCCAGTATCTGCTCACAGGTTTCTGATGGAAAACCCATCCGAGGAGTTTGTGGTCATGTTACTTTGCAACACACAAAATGTTAGAGGAACTCAGCAAGTCAGGCAGCCTCGACAGAAATGAATAATGGGAAATGAACCTGGTCAGGTGTCAGATCTCTCAGTGGGAGAGCATTTTGGAGATAGTGATCATAATTCTGTCTTCTTTACAATAGCATTGGAGAGAGATAGGAACATACAAGTTAGAAAACCATTTAATTGGAGTAAGGGGAATTTTGAGGCTATCAGGCAGGAAATTGAAGGCTTAAATTGGAAACAGATGTTCTCAGGGAAAAGTACGGAAGAAATGTGGCAAATATTCAGGGGATATTTGTTTAGCTCTGTATAGGTATGTTCCAATGAGACAGGAAGTTATGTTAGGGTACAGGAACCGTGGTGTACAAAGGCTGTAATAAATCTAGTCAAGAAGAAAAGAAAAGCTTACAAAAGGTTCAGAGAGCTAGGTAATGTTAGAGATCTAGAAGATTATAAGGCTACTAGGAAGGAGCTTAAGAAGGAAATTAGGAGAACCAGAAGGGGCCATGAGAAGGCCTTGGCAGGCAGAATTAAGGAAAACCCCAAGGCATTCTCCAAGTATGTAAAGAGTAAGAGGATCAGATGTGAAAGAATCGGACCTATCAAGCGTGACAGTGGGAAGTGTATATGGAACCGGAGGAAATAGCAGAGGTACTTAATACTTTGCTTCAGTATTCACGATGGAAAAGGATCTTGGTGATTGTAGTGAACACTTGCAGCAGACTGAAAAGCTTGAGCATGTAGATATTAAGAAAGAGGATTTGCTGGAGCTTTTGGAAAGCATCAAGTTGGATAAGTTGATGGGTCCAGACAAAATGTACCCCAGGCTACTGTGGGAGGCGAGGGAGAAGATTGCTGAGCCTCCGGCGATGATCTTTGCATCATCAATGGGGACGGGAAAGGTTCCAGAGGATTGGAGGGTTGCGGATGTTGTTCTTTTATTCAAGAAAGGGAGTAGAGATAGCCCAAGAAATTATAGACCAAGGAGTCTTACCTCAGCGGTTGGTAAGTCGATGGACATTGATAGGATGCAAAACTGGGCTGAGAAGCGACAGATGGAGTTCAACCCAGATAAGTGTAAAGTGGTTCATTTTAGTAGGTCAAATATGATGGTAGAATATAGTATTAATGGTAAGACTCTTGGCATTGTGGAGGATCAGAGGGATCTTGGGGTCCAAGTCCATATGATGCTCAAAGCAGCTGCGCAGCTTGACTCTGTGGTTAAGAAGTCGTATGGTGTATTGGCCTTCACCAATCATGGAATTGAATTTAGGAGCTGAGAGGCAATGTTGCAGCTATATAGGACCCTGGTTAAACCCTACTTGGAGTACTGTGCTTAGTTTTGGTCGCCTCACTACTGGAAGGATTTGGAACCCGTAGAAAGGGTGCACAGGAGACTTACAAGGATGTTGCCTGGATTGGGGAGCATGCCTTATGAGAATAGGTTGAGTGAACTCGGCCTTTTCCCCTTGGAGCGAAGGATGACGAGAGGTGACCTGATAGAGGTGTACAAGATGATGAGAGGTATTGATCATGTGGATAGTCAGAGGCCTTTTCCCAGGGCTGAAATGGTTGCCACAAGAGGACACAGGTTTAAGCTGCTGGGGAGTAGGTACAGAGGAGATGTCAGGGGTAAGTTTTTTACTCAGAGAGTGGTGAGTGTGTGGAATGGGCTGTCAGCAACAGTGGTGGAGGCGGATACGATAGGGTCTTTTAAGAGACTTTTAGATAGGCACATGGAGCTCAGTAAAATAGAGGGCTATAGGTAAGCCTAGTAATTTCTAAGGTAGGGATATTTTCGGCACAATTTTTTGGGCCGAAGGGCCTGTATTGTGCTGTAGGTTTTCTATGTTTTTATAAAAAGTGAACATTTTGAGCCACTCTTCATCTTGGAAATGAAGGAGAAACATGTGTGAATAAAAAGGTTGGGGGAGGGGATGGAGAAATAGCCTGAAGATGATAGATGAAGTCAGGTGGGTGGGGAAAGGAAAAGGGCAGGCGAAGAAGGAATCTCATAGGAGAGGACAGAGGATAATGGGAGAAATGGTATAGGGGGGGTATTTCAGTTCTGAAGGGATATCATTGTGTTCTGGAGCTGTGCCCTCTGGTCAAATAGTCTCCCTGCCATCCGGAACATTCTTTCCTTGTCCATCTATCTGGGTCTTTCAATATTCAATAGGCTTCAATGAGATTCCACCACCTCGCACCCACACATCATTCTCAAAACGTCTAGGCCCAGAGCCATCAAACATTAACCCTTCAATCTACTTGGACCCTTAGCTTCAGGTGGAGCAGAGGCCATCAACGACCTCCCATCTCCATCATCCTCCATTCTGAGGCAGTTTCTCGAGGGTGGACCAACAATGTCCACATCATCTAATTTTGGTCTCGACCTCTCCTCCACGTGTTAACATAATCAAGCGTCCAAAGAAAGATGACGTAAGAAACAATGAAAACTACAGAGGTATATCCTTAATGTTGGTGGTCAGGAAGGTACTAAAAAGAATTTTTCTGCTACACCTTCAGCAAGCTGTTAGCACAATATTAAGGGTCCAGCAAGCAGGCTTCAGGAAAGATCACTCCTGTACAGACCAGATGGCTCCCTTAAGAATAATGATTCCAATTGAATGGAATACTTCTCTCGATATTAACTTTGACAAAACCTTCGCTACTTAGACAGAAACACCAATGGAAACCAATGAAACTGGAATACTGCAGAAATTTGTCAATATTTTTAGGAACTCCTACATGTCATGCAAAGTCATACATGTAGGAAAACTGGCAGAAAGCTTCAATGTCCACACTGGGCTGAAGCTGGGATGTTTGTGTTCTTTCTTGTTCCTGTTGGCAATAAGCAGGATTGTGAAACAGACAAGTGAGAAATGAATTGGATCCACTGGAGTATGTGGCAACTTGATGATTGAGGGTTCGCAGATAACATCACCCTACTGTCTCAATCTAACCAACAGATAAAAGAGAGATCAGCACTCTTGACCGCTAACTCCACCATGCTGGGTCAAAGACCAAACATAGATAAAATGGAAGAGATGAAGATAAACTGCACCAGCAATGGACCCATGGTGATGGGAGGTAACACCCTGGAAGAATGCTTTAATTCCCAAGATAATTCTCACAATCTTCTCTGGACCCTCTCAATGCCAGCACATCTTTTATTCGATCAGGGGACCAAAACTCCTCACAGTACAGCAAGTGTGGTCTGACCAGTGATTTCCAAAGCCTCAGCTTTGCATGCTTGATTTTATTTTCTGGTTCTTAAAAAATGATTGCAAACGTTGCATTTGTCTTCCTTACCAGCAACTGAAACTGCAAATTAAACATCCGATTTCATCTTCTCCCTCACAAACTACAGGGCATGTACTATCAAATTGGAATCAAAATTGGGTTTCATATCACCAGAATATGTCGTGCAATTAGTTAACTCAGCGGCAGCAGCACAATGCGATACACGATAATAGAGAAAAAAAACCTGAAATATATACAAAAAAGGATTAAGCTAAATAAGTAGTGCAAAAAAAACCAAATAAATAGTGAGGTAGTGTTCATGGACTCAGTGTCTACTCAGAAATCTGACCGCAGAGGGGAAGCAGCTGTTCCTGAATGGTTGAAGGTGTGCCTTTAGGCTTCTGTACCTCCTTCCTCATAGTACAGTGAGAACAGGGCATGTCCTAGGTCAGGGGTCAGCAACCTTTACCACTGAAAGAGCCACTTGGACCTGTTTCCCACAGAAAAGAAAACACTGGGAGCCGCAAAACCTGTTTGACATTTAAAATGAAATAACACTGCATACAACGTTTTGTTTTGCCTTTATGCTATGTATAAACAAACTATAATGTTTTGCATTTATGAAATTGATGAACTCCTGCAGAGAAAACGAAATTACATTTCTGCATGCAACAAAAACATTTTGAACTCCGAAAAAAAGACGTTGGGTTGAAGGTTACTTTTAAGTAAAATACTCAACGTCTATTTGAGTCCTTCTTGTATTTATGAAAAACGCCAAACTTAAATTTGCCGCCAGCAGCAAACCTGAAAAATAAAAGGACTATTTCACTGAACAATGAAAACATATGAATATACAAAATAATAGGCAATTAAAATATTTATCATACTTGTTCAGGTTGACTCACACCTGACAATGCAGTCGTATTCAGTAGGGATGGATCGATGCTTAGGGGAGTGACCGGGAAGGATAATGTGTTTTTTTCCTCTCTGAACTCAGAGAAGCGTTTCCCAAACGATGTTTGCATTGCGATGATTGCAGAATGTAAATACTCCGAATTTATCATGTCGTGACCTTGTTTGAACTCTCTCAAATTGGGGAAGTGAGACAATGTGCCTTTCTGTAAATCTCTGGCAAGCAACGTCAACTTGCGCTCGAATGCCAAAACATCCTCCAACATGTGCAGGGCTGTACGTCCTTTCCCCTGAAGAGCTGTGTTCAGCGTGTTCAGGTGCGCTGTCATGTCTACCATGAAGTGTAGCTTTTCCAGCCACTCTGGCTGTTCCAGCTCAGGAAAGGTGAGCCCTTTGCTGCCCAGGAAAGTTTTCACTTCTTCCAGACACGCGACAAAGCGTTTCAGCACCTCCCCTCTGGACAGCCAGCGATAAAAACACGTTGTAGCGGTTGCTACACGCAGTCAGTAAACTGCAGTCAAAGATAGCTTTATTCGAACTAAACAGCCTTGCTTTTAAGCCTCCCTCAACCCGCCCCCCATGGGCGCGGATGCTGCAAAAGACACGTACTCACAAACCCCCGTAGGCTATCTCCCTTAGCCTGAACGCTGGCTAATTGTGAGCCGGTTTGGATGTGTCAGGAAATGGGTCGCCACAACGTCTTATTTAGATTGTACAAGATCACCATAATCTTCAAATTTAGATTTACATTTCAAAAACTAACAAACTAACATAAAATACATTTTAATTAAATACTGACCATGTAGCGGTGTGCTACACGCAGCGCTAAAATTACGACACGGAGTCGGTAACTGCAGTCGAAGGAAAAAACTTTATTCGGAATCTTCAGCCTCACTTTTAAGCCTCCCTCAACCTGCCCCCCATGGCGCAGAGGCTCCAAAGCTCTGTGCTCGCAAACCCCCGTAGGCTATCTAATTGTGAGTCGGTTCGGATGTGCCAGGAAAAGGGTCGCCACAACCAATTATTTCCCAAAGCAACAGGGAGCCGCAGCACAGACGTAAAAGAGCCACATGTGGCTCCGGAGCCGCGGGTTGCCGACCCCCGTCCTAGGTAATGGGGACATTTCAAAATGGACACCAACTTTTGGATGCATTGCTCCTTTAAGATCTTCTGGATAATATGGAGGCTAGTGCACACAATGGAGCTAACTAAATTTACAACTCCCTGCAGCTTACTTCGATACTGTCTGGTACAGGTGTCCTCCACTTTTAAAACATTCGCTTTACGACACTTCACTGTTACCAAAGACCTACATTAGTTACCTGTTTTCGCTAACAGAAGGTGTCTTGACTGTTACGAAAAAAGGCAGCATGCGCCCCGAGCAGCCAAGCTCCTCCCTCGGAACTGCATTCTAGCCGCCATTGCTTAAACACGTTCCTATGAGCATCTATGCTTTACGTCAATTTATTTTGTGCATCCATTAGCAAGATGAGTTCTAAGGTATCAGAAAAGCCCAAAAGAGCTCGTAAGAGTGTTCCACTTAGAGTAAAACTAGACATAATTAAGCATTTCGATCGTGGTGAATGAAGAAAGGACGTAGTGAGTTTGGCTAAGGAGCCTGGGTTCACGGAAGTTGACGAAGATGATGTTGAAGAGGTTTTGGCATCCGATGACTAAGAACTGACAGATGAAGAGCAGATGTAATTGCGAGAGGAAAGGATAACAATCGAAACCGAACTCAGTAGCGAACGGCCCAAAATTGCAGTCGTCCAGGAACTGAACGTGAAGCAACTGCATGAGATTTTCACTGCGTTTGACAACTCTGCAATGATTGCAAAAAGTATGACTTTAATTTTGAAAGGGTACGTAGATTTAGGGCAGGTTTGCAGGATGTTTTGAGTGCTTACAAAGAACTGTATGAAAGAAAAATGCACGAGGCTAAGCAGTCAAGCATACTGTCGTTCTTCAAGCCTTCCACATCAGCCGATGAACCTCGACCTTTGACATCAAGGCAGGCAGACATAGAAGTTGTAGTGACCTGCCTGCCCTGATGGAAACAGACAATGATAAGATGCCACCCCAGTCTCCCACCACCCCAACCTCCGATGGCTCAACCTAACACACCATCATCAGTGTGCTCACTGTCTTCCCGATTCCGGTAAGTGAAACTACACTGCACATACTTTATTTCTACTTTATATAGGCTGTGTATTTTTATGTGTTAATTGGTATGATTTGGCAGCTTCATAGCTTAAAGGTTACTGGAGTGAGTGCTTCTGCCAAGAGCGCTTGTGCCTAGTGCTTCTGCCAAGAAAGAGATTTTCACTACGGTGGATAATGCTGCAATGATTACAGAAATGTACAGTAATTCTACTTTATATAGGCTGTGTATTTATCATATCATTCCTGCTTTTCCTATATGTTACTGTTATTTTAGATTTTATATGTTATTTGGCATGATTTGTTAGGTTATTTTTTGGGTCTGCGAATGCTCACAAATTTTGCCCATATAAATACATGGTAGTTGCTTCTTCACTTTCTGACATTCTGGCTTACAAACCGTTTCATAGGAACACTCTACCTTCAGATAGCGGGGGAAACCAGTAGCTCTCCCCACCCCCATACCAGTCAGTGATGCGGCCAGTTAGAATGCTCTCCAGAGTACACCTGCAGAAATTTGTGAGTGTTTTAGGTGACAAACCAAATTTCCTCAAACTCCTCATGAAATTTTGCCACTGTCTTGCCTTCTTTACAACTGCATTGATATGCTGGTACCAGGTTAGATCCTCAGAGATATTGACACCCAGTAACTTGAAATTGCTCATCCTTTCCCCTTCAGATTCATCTCTAAGGGCTGATGTGTGTTTCTTTGTCTGATCCTTCCACAATCAGTTCTTTCATCTTACTGACATCGAGTGCAAGGTTGTTGCACTCAACTAGCTGGTAAATCTCATTCTTGTATGCCCTGTCATCCTCATCTGAGATTCTGCCAACAATGGTTGTATCATCAGCAAATTTATAGATGGCATTTGAGCTGTGCTAGCCACAGTCATGGGTGTAGAGAGAGCACAACAGTGGACTGGGCACACATCCCTGAGGTGCGCCAGCGTTGACTGTCAGCAAGGTGACGACGTAATTTCCAATCCGCACAGACAGTGGTCTTCTGGCGAGGAAGCAGAAATCCGAGTTGCAGAGGGAGGTACGGAGGCCCACGCTCAGGAGCTATTTGATCAGAACTGCAACTATGAAGATCCCTGCTGCAGCTGGTTAAATGCTGAGCTGTACTCAATAAACAGCATCCTGAGAAGGGTACTTGTACTTTCCAGAAGATCCAGGACCACCTGGTGAGCCAATGAGATAATCTCCACTGTAGACCAGTTGTGGCAACAAGCAAATTGCAGTGGGTCCAGATTCTTGCAGAGGCAGGCATAGATTCTGGCCATAACCAGCCCTTCAAAGCACTGCAGATGTGAGTGAGTGCTACTGGATGATAGTCATTAAGGCAGTTCACATTGCTCTTTTTGGGACTGGACTGCCCCTTTGAAGCAGGTGGGAACTTCTGACTGTAGCAATGAGAGATTGAAAGTGTCTTTGAACACACCTGCCAGTTGGTTGGCACAAGTTTTCAGAATCCTGTCATGTACCCTATCAGGGCCTGTCTACTTGTGATGGTTCAAACTCTTGAAAGAAAGCCTGACATCAGCCTCCAAGGCAGGGATCACAACTTCACTAGGTGATGCGGGGATCTTCGTAGCTGTAGTTTTTACTAGGATGTTACCAGGGCCAGAGTGCTCGCGTTATAATGAAAGACAAAACAACCAGATTTTTTTTAGCCCACTGGAGAAGAAGAGCCTGAAGGATGACATTATAGATATTTATCTATTTGAAAGCCCACAAGATCAATTAGTTTACAGTGCAGATCAAAGCTGGTGGGTACAATGTCGTAAGCATCACGGAAACATGGCTGAGAGGATCAGAGGTGGGAGCAGAACATCTCAGGATATGCATCTCATTGAAAAGCCAGGAATATGGGCGGGGGGGGGGGGGTAGACCTGTTAAAATTCTATTTAAATCAATAGTAAGAAACAACATAGGATCAGAGGATGTAGAATCCTTATGGTCAGAGTTGAGGAACTGCAAAGGTAAAAACCGAACGGAAGTTGTGTACAAGCCTCTGAGTAGTAGCCTGGATGTGGTATATAAAATACATCAGGACATAAGGCAGCACTATGGCGATCACGGGAGACAGAGGAAACCAAATTTAGCCATGACATTAATGCCCTAATTCTGCTTTGAAATAGTATGGATAAGTCACGAAGAACACAGGATGAATAATCACATTCTTTTTCCCCAGGGTAGGGGAGTAAAAATCTAGAGGGCAGAGGTTTAAGGTGAAAGGAGCGTTATTCAGAGGCAGGTTTTTCACACCATGAGTGATGGATATATGGAACAGACTGTCAGAGAAAGCAGAAGGGGTGTGTACAGTTACAACATTTAAAACCATTTGGACAGGTACACAGATAGAAAAGGATCAGAGGGATAGGACGAGCTCAGGGAGGAAGCAGACTTAAAGTGGACAAGTTGGGCTGTAGAGCTGTTTCCATGCAGTAAAGCTCCATGACTCTTTAGGCCAGTGTTTGCCCCCGTGAGAAAGCACTCATAAGCAGTCCCGTCCAACACCCACACTGAGTGGTGACTTCTACCTCCCGGCAGTTTGCTGGTTAGGCTGCCTCAGCTGGATTCAGGGAGACCCCCAGATAAAGGAGATGGCCGAAAAGGCCTCCGGGCACTTGCTCATTCACCGTCTATCAAAGAAGTCTCTGATCACATGCAGCATGTCGTCAGTATAAGCTGAAAGGACCACCTCCACACTCGGCCTATGTAGGAGAGTGTAGAGGAGTTTCATTCTGGGTCTCCCTGTGCTATCTTTATTAACAAAAATAATAGTTACTTGTCTAAGGAGTACTTTTACACAATGTAGGTCAAAGTGCTCTACAACGGGGTAAACTGCAAACATGAATATAACATAAAATTGAAATTAAGTAAAAATAAACATGAAGATAAAAGACAAGAAGATGTTAGTTAAAAGCAAGGTTAAATAAATAGGTTTTGAGCTGACATCTAAGAGTGTCAACTGAGTCTGTATCCCTTGTTGTTTTAGGTGTTAAATTCTACAGCTTTGGAGCGCAGTTCAAAATATAGAAGATAAAGTAGGTTTATGAAGTTTAATGCATTAAGTTCAAAGTAAATTTATTATCAAAGTATATATATGTCACCATATACTATCTTGCAAGCATGCTCAATAAATCCATAATAGAATAATAACCATAATAGAATCAATGAAAGGCCGCACCAACTTGGGCATTCAAGCAAAAGTCATCAAACTATGAAAATACAAAAATGAATCAGTAATAATAATAAACAATAAATATCAAGAACATGCAACAAAAAATCCTTGAAAGTGAGTTTATTGGTTGTGGGAACACTTCAACGATGGGACGGTGTAGCAAGGCAGACATTCTGCTTGGACAGAAGCCTGGACTGCCTCCTGCCAAGACCTTGAATTCATGCCAGGAGCAAACAAATGAGGAGAACCTCAAATGACTAGTCTCCCTCCACACTCGCTGTCTAAATATCTGGAATTGAGGCTGAATTGTGACTGGACCTTGAGGAGCAGCCCTTGTAAAGAAGCAAATGGGGCTGTAACCTCTCACTCTCCACATCGGTACGAGGAACAGACATTTGAAAGTTGCAAAGATTACCCACAGCTGATGAGTCACAACATCAGCTGCAGAGTTCTACGGAGGACCAGCGGAGAACATTCTGCCTGGTTACATCATCCTCTGGTATAGAAGGTCAATTGTGTAGGATCGAAAGAATCTGCAGAGGACTGTAGACACAGCCAACTCCATCACAGACACAACCTTCCCCATCATCTAGAACAGACAATGGGAACTATCATTAAGGACACTCACCATCTGAAACACGACCTCTTTGAGTTACTACCTGAACACACGATCTTTGTTTCAGGAACAGTTTCTTCCCCTCCACCATTAGATTTCTGAACCATTCATGAACCTTGTAACAATACCTTGCTATTCCTCTTTTACACAGTTTATTATTTGTAATTTAGTGTAATTGTTGTTTCAAGGCAGCAGTACACACCTTGCACAATGCTACTATCACTAAACAATAGATTTCACAAAATTTGCCAGTGATAATAAACCTGATTGGTGGCGGATGGTTGTACGAGCAGCTGATGTGTATCACAAGTTGTACTTTTGTGACCACTGACTCCAGGCAGACAAGCTCTGATGAGTATTGACAGTGGCTGGGTTCACCAAACTTGTAAAGACACTGCGCAGCAGAAAGCAATGGCAAACCACCTCAGTAGAAAAATTTACCAAGAAAAATCATGTTCTTTGACTATGAGTGCCACGCCCATGATATGAGTTGGAACATAATGAATGACACATGTGCCTACTCCCATCACCCTGCACCCTCCATACCTCTACCATGCATATACCTATACAAATTTCTCTTAAATGTTGAAAATGAGCCTGCATTCACCACTTGTGCTAGCAGCTCATTCCACACTCTCACAAACCTCTGAATGAAGAAGTTTCCCCTCATGTTCCTCTTAAACTTTTCAACTTTTACCCTGAACACATGACTTCTGGTTGTAGTCCCTCCCAAACTCAGTGGAAAAAGACTGCTTACATTTACCCTTTCTATACTCTTGATAATTTTGTATAATTTTATCAAGTCCCTTCACAATCTTCTACATTCCTTAGAATAAAGCCCTAACCTATGCCAACTTTCCTTACAACTCAGGTCCTCCAGAACCAGCAACATTCTTGTAAATTTTCTCTGTAGTCTTTCAACCTTACTTACATCTTTGCTGCAGGAGGGTGACCAAAGCTGCACACAATAATCCACTTAACCTCACAAATGTCTTCTGCAACTTCAGCATAATATCTCATCTCCAGCACTCAATCCTTTTGATTTATGAAGGCCAATGTGCCAAAAGATTTCTTTACAACCCTATCTACCTGGCTGCCATTCTCAATGAATTATAGACCTGTATTCCCACATCCCTTTGTTCTACCACACTCCTCAGTGCCCGATGGATCACTGTGTAAGACCTACCCTGGCTGGTCCTCCCAAAGCACAATGCAATTATAAGGCATAGGAGTAGAATTTAGGCATTTGTCCTAACAAAATCTTCTCCGGCATTTCATCATGGCTGATCCAATTTTCCTCTCAGCCCCAATCTCCTGCCTTCTTCCCATATCCCTTCACACCCTGACTAATCAAGTATCTATCAACCGCTGCCTCAAATATATGCAAGACTTGGCCTCCACAGCTGCCTGTGGTAAAGAATTCTACAGATTCACCACTCTCCAACTAAAGAAATTCCTCCTCATCTCCATTCTAAAAGGACGCCTCTCTATTCTGTGGCTGTATCCTCAGACTCTCCCATCATAGGAAACATTCTCTTCATATCCATTCTATCAAGGCCTTTCACTATTTGATAGGTTTCAATGAGGTCACCCCTCATTCTTCTAAATTCCAGTGAATACAGGCTCAGACCCACCAAATGCTCCTTATATGACAAACCGTCCAATACCAGAATCATTTTCATAAACTACTTTTGAACACTCTCCAGTATCAGCACATCCTTTCTGAGATAAAGGGCCCAGAACTGCACTCAAAACTCCAGGTGAGACCTCACCAGTGCTTTATAAAGTCTCAACATTACATCCTTGCTTGTATATTCTAGTCCTCTTGAAATAAATGTTAACATCACATTTGCCTTCCTCACTACAGTCCAAACTTGCAAATTAACCTTTATGGAATCCTGCACAAGCATTCCCAAGTCCCTTTGCACCTCACTGTTCTATATTTTCTCTCCATTTAGAAAATAGTCAGCCCTTTCATTTCTTCCACCAAACTGCATGACCATGCACTTTCCAACACTGTATTCTATCTGCCACTTCTTTGCCCATTCTCCTGATCTTAGTCCTTCTGTAGCCTCTCTACTTCATCAAAACTAACTGCCCCTCCACTTGTTTTCATATCGTCTGCAAACTTTGCAAAAAAAAGCTATTAATTCCATCATCCAATTCATTGACATATAATTGAAAAAGAATCTGCAAAAACCCCATGGAATACCACTAGTCACTTACAGCTAAAAAGAAAAGACTCCCTTTATTCTCACTCTCTGCCTACTGTCAATCAGCCACTGCATGGTAGAATCTTTTCTGTATTACCATGGGCTCACAGCTTGTTAAGCAGCCTCATGTGTGGCACCTTGTCAAAGGCTTTCTGAAAATCCAATTACACAACATCAACTGATTCTCCTTTATCTATGCTGCTTGTTACTTCTTCAAAGAATTCCAACAGAATTGTCAGGCAAGATTTTCCCTTGAGAAAACAACGCTGATTACAGCCTACCTTATCATATGCTCATAATTTCATTTCCTCTACCTCTCTCCCTTCTTGAAGAGTGGAGCTACACTTGCAATGTTTCAGTCTTCAGGAACCATTCCAGAATCCAGTGATTCTTGAAAGCTCATAATTAATGCTTCCACTATTTCTTCAGTCACCACTTTCAGATCACTGGGATGTACACCATGTGGTTCAAGTGACTTATCTACCTTCAGACCATTCAGTTTCCCAAGAACATTCTCTCTCGTAATGGTAACTTCACCCAATTCATGCTCCCTGACACCTGGAACTTCCACCATACTGCTAGTGTCTTCAATAGTGAAGACTGATGCAAAATATTTATTCAGTTTGTCCACTATTTCCTTGTCCCCCATTTCTGCCTCTACAACATTGTTTTTCAGCGGACCGATATCCACTTTCACTTCTCTTTTGCACTTTTATGAAGCTGAAGAAACTTCTGGTATCCTCTTTATTACCTAGCTTATTTTCTTATTTCATCTTTACCTTCTTAATGACTTTTTTAGTTGTATTCTGTTGGTTTTTAAAAACTTCCCAATCCTCTAAGTTCCTACTAATCTTTACTCTATTATATGCCTTCTCTTTGGATTTTATGTTGGCTTTGACTTCCCTTGTCAACCACGATTGTATCATCTTGCCTTTGGAATAGTTTTTCCTCTTTGGGATGTACCTATCCTGTGCCTTCTAAACTGCTCCAGAAATTCCAGCTATTGCTGCTCTGCCAGTGTTCTTTTCCAATCAATTTGGACAATTCCTCTCTCATGCCTCTGTAATTCACTTTACTCCACTGTAAATCTGATATATCTGACTTTAGCTTCTCCTTCTCAAATTTCAGGGTGAATTCAATCACTTGCTCCAAATGGCTCTTATACCTTAAGCTCTCTCTTCCATTCTAATTCATTACACAACACCTCACACTTGTCTGCATTAAATTCCTTCTGCCATTTTTCAGCCCAGTTTTCCAGCTGGTCTAAATCCCACTGCAAACCATGATAGCCTTCCTTGCTGTCCATACACATCCAATCTTGATGTCATCCACTAATTTGCTGATCCAGGTTAGATACAACACTGAGTCTTGTCTTCTGCAAAAATTCTCTGATGACTCAGCCGTAGTTGGGTGTATAAAGGGGGGGATGGGAAGATGAATAGAAGGCCCTGATGGAGGACTCTGTCAAATGATGCAAGCTGAATGAACGTGGTGATGTACTTTAGGAAGACTAAGCCTGCATTCCTCCCTGTTACTATTGATAGTAAGGACCTACAAGTACTTGGCGGTGCCCCTGGATGACAGACCTGAGTGCAGCACCAACACAGAGGCTGTGAACACGAAGGGCCAGAGTCACCCCTACTTCCTGAGCAGGCCTCTCCTTCACGTGTTCCACCAGTCTGTTGTCATTAGTACAATCTTCAATGCAGTGATGCACTGGGGCAATGGCATCAACAGGGGTGATGCCAACAGGCTCAATAAACTGATTAGAAAGGCTGGCTCTGTAACAGGAGTCAAACTGGACACACTTAGGCAATAGACAATAGGTGCAGAAGTAGACCATTCGGCCCCTGGAGTCTGCACCGCCATTCTGAGATCATGGCTGATCATTCACTATCAATACCCAGTCCCTGCCTTGTCCCCATATCCCTTGATTCCCCTATCCATCAGATATCTATCTAGCTCCTTCTTGAAAGCATCCAGAGAATTGGCCTCCACCGTCTTCCGAGGCAGTGCATTCCACACCTCCACAACTCTCTGGGAGAAGAAGCTCTTTCAAGCTCATCACTTGAGGCGATGGTAGGACAAAGGACCCTACAGAAAACCCTGGCAATTCTAGACAATGTTTTTCACCCTCTGCATGCCGCCTTGGCTGAACAGAGGAGCACATTTAGTATTAGACTAAGACAATTGTGCAGTTCCAAAGAATGTTATATGAGGTCATTCTTACCCTTGGCCATTAGGCTCTATAATGAATCAACCTATAGCAGGGAAGTGATGATTCCCCTCCTGTTAATCTGTTGAGGGAACTTAGTTTTTATTCTTTCTTACTTCTTTTCTAATATTTGTATATTTGTGCACTTGTAATGCTGTTGTGACTCTGCCATTGCCTTTGAGATCGATAAAGTATCTATCTAACCACATCATCATTCAGATTCTTGATACAGGTGCCAAACAACAAAGGACTCAGCACTGATCACTGCGGTACTCGACAAGTTACAAGTCTCCAGTCAGACAGGCAACCATCTACTACCACTTTTGACTTCTCCCACAAAGCCAGTGTCTTTTCTTTTCAAATATTTTTATTATTATTATTATTCACAAATAGCACAAGTACATCGAAGTAACAACACTTGCAATGCCTCAAAAAAGAAATTATCTTAAGGATTGAAAATTTTCGTGAATTTAAAAAACCCTACTAAGCAAGAAAAGTGAGGGAACAAAAAAGAAACCCATTGGAGGTACAACCCTGGAGCCATGCATCATACAAAAAGCTTCTAAAAAAAAACATCAAACCGCCAACAAGAAAAAAAGATACATTTAAAAAAAAATTACATTTGGATCGTGGAGGAAATCTATCAGTTAACTTAAATGATAATAACCAGCAAATGAGCCCCATCTCTTCTCAAAATCAAATAACGGTTCAAAGGTTTGACTTCTAATTTTCTCCAAGCTAAGATACAGCATCACTTGAGAGAACCATTGTGACAAGATAGGAGCTGATATATCCTTCCATTTCAACAAGATGGCTCTCCTAGCTATCAGTGTAACAAACACAATAACGTGTTGGTCAGACACAGAAATACCATGGATATTATGAGGAATTATTCCAAAAAGCACAGTCAATTTATTAGGTTGTAAATTGATTCTGAGTGCTTTAGAATTCTTGAAAAGACTGACTTCCAAAACTGCTTTAATACAGAACATGACCAGAACATATGATTCAGTGTAGCTATCTCAGTTTTGCATCTATCACAATACTTGTCAACATTGGGAAGTATTTTAGAAAGTCGCTCCTTCGTCAAATGGTAATGATGTACAATTTTAAATTGAATCAGTGAATGACTAGCACAGATTAAAGAAGAGTTAACCAGCTTCAGAAGCTGTGTCCAATCCTCCCATATAAAAGTCAGATCAAGTTCCTTCTCCCAATCCTGTTTAATCTTAAGTAAAGGACAGTTATCCCATTGTAATAATAAATTATAGATTCTTCCAATTGAACCTTTCAATGAGGGGTTCATATTCATAATAGTATCTAACAAGTCAGCCTCCAATATGCAAGGAAAATTACTTAAATATTTTTGTAAAAAATGTCTAACTTGAAGATATTGTAAAAACTGTGAACATGAGAGAGAATACTTATCGACTAATTGTTCAAGACACCAATCTGCCTTCTTTAAATAAATCCAAAAAGGAATTAATACCTTTATTTTTCCAAAGTAAAAAAAAATTGGATCACTCCAAGAAGGTTTAAAAAAGTAATTACAATGAATTATACTACAAAGTTTAAAATTTTTAAGATTAAAAAAATTGCAGAACTGGAGCCAAATTTGTAAAGAGTGCTTAACCACAGGATGTAGGTTTAGATTAGCAACTTTAGCTAATTGTATACGTAGAGTAACTCCCAATAACAAAGTTAAATAAGACTGTTTCACACCTCTCAGTTCCAGGTCTACCTAAATTGGCTGATCATTCCTATCAGCCCAATATAACCAAAATGACATATACCGCAAATTAACAGCCCAATAATACATTCTTAGATTAGGCAAAGCGCGACCTCCGTCCTTTTTCAACTTTTACAAATGACATTTACCAATTCTTGGTCTTTTATTATCCCAAATAAAAGATAAAATAATAGAATCAATCCAATCAAAAAACTTCTTAGTCAAACAAACAGGAATATTATAAAAGTTTTGGTAAAATCATCATTTTAACTACATGAATACGACCAACAAGTGAAAATGTAAGTGGGCTCCATCCTACTAAAGGAATACTTCATAGAGTCCACGAAAGGAGGAAAATTAGCTTTATAAAGATCCTTATATTTTTTAGTAATTATAACACCTAAATATCTAAAAGAATCAGTAACTTTAAAAGGAATATTATCATATATAGAGACAGATTCACTTAAAGGAAGTAATTCACTTTTACTAAAATTTATTTTAAATCCTGAAAAGTCTCCAAATTTGTCAAATAATTTTAGCAAAGCAGGAATAGATTCTTCAGGTTTGAATTTATATACCAATGAATCATCAGCATAAAGAGAGATCTTGTGCATGGTCTCATTCACAAAAATCCCATGAATATTTTCGGCTTCATGAAGAGCAATATCAAGGGGTTCTAATATTAAGTTAAATAACAAAGGACTTAATGGACAACCTTGTCTTGTCCCCCGTGATTGCTGAAAGAAAGGAGACCTACAGTTATTAGCGACAAAAGTAGCAATAGGAGCTTTATATATCACTTTAATCCGATTATTAAAATAAATACCAAAACCAAATTTTTCTAAAACATTAAATAAATATTTCCATTCGACTCCATCAAATGCTTTTTCAGCATCCAAAGATATACCACATTGTGGAGTTTTAGAAGAAGGCAAATATATAACGTTGAATAATCTCTGAACATTTGAGAAAGAATAACGACCCTTTATAAAGCCTGTTTGATCTTTAAAAATGATTTTACCCAAAAAACTCTCCAACCGATAGGCAATTATCTTTGAGAGAATTTTAGCATCAACATTCAATAATGAAATAGGTCTGTATGAGGCACTATCAGTACGATCTTTATCCTTTTTGAGAATGAAAGAAATAGAAGCTTCATAAAAAGTAGAGGGTAAATCACTTAACACGAAAGAATCTTTAAACATCTCCAACATATACGGAGAAAGCAATTTTCCTAATTTTTTATAAAATTCTACAGGATAACCATCAAGTCCCAGGGCCTTACCAGATTGCATTGAAAAAACAGTTTTATGAATTTTGGATTCAGTAATTTGGCCATCAAGAGTTTTTTGATCATCAGCAGAAATTTTAGGAAAAGCAATCTTTCATAAAAAAACATTCATTTCAGAAGAGTCTACTGGAAATTGAGATTTATAAAGTTCAGTGTAAAAATCTTGAAAAGCCTTATTAATTCTTTCATAATCTCAAGCCAGGGTACCATCTTTTCTACGAATTTTCAAAATTTGCCTCTTGGCTCCAGCTGATTTTAATTGAGATGCAAGTGGTTTATTATTTTTATCTCCAAACATGTAAAATTGGCTCTTTAACTTAAGTAGATAACCTTCAATTGGATGAGTTAATAATAGGTTATATTGTGATGGAAGTTCCACCCTTTTTTTAAAATAAGTCAATATTAGGGGAAGTCACATAGGTATTATCTAAATCTTTAATTTGTTTTGAAATTTTATCTAGTTCTGCTTTAGTCTATTTTTTAAGTTTAGCTGAATAATAATCTGACCACATAAAAATGCTTTGAATGTATCCCATATAATTAATTTAGACATACCTCCTAAATCATTAAAAAGAAAAAAATCTTTTATCTGGCTTTCGATAAAACTGATAAAGTAAGTTTTGCAATAAAGTCTGAGACATGCGCCATGATGGACGGCCAAAAACGACATCATCAAATTCTAAGGACAAACTCAAAGGCTCATGATCAGATATAGCAATAGCGTCACATTCACAGTTTTTCACATTGGGCAAAAGACGGGGACCAACTATAATATAATCAATCCTCGAATATATTTTATAAACATGTTAAAAAAAGGAATATTCTCTGTTAAGAGGGTGTAAATGCCTCCATAATTGGATCAACCCAAAATCGGTCAAAAATGAGTTAATAACTGATGCAGAACGATTTTGAAGTCGCTGATTAGTTGAACTCTTGTCAATCATAGGATTTAAACAACAGTTAAAATCCCCACCCATTATCAACATATTGTAGCGGTGCATATACTCATTTAAATCTGGCAGTAAAGCAAATTTTTTCTTTTTAAAAGTATCATCCAAACTAGGACCACACAAATTAACCAAAATAATCTTTCTATTACAAATCATTCCTTTAACAATTAAAAATCTACCATTAGAATCTGATTCAGTATCCTCTTGAGTAAATATATTAGATTTAATAGACACGCCCTTAGTTTTGCTCTGAAGAGCTCTGTTCCATTTCACCAGCGATCTCCCGCCCTGATATGCATCTCCTGAGCAAAAATTATATCAGGTTGGAATCGATTAATAGTTTTAAAAGTCTTTTTCCGTTTAATAGGATGATTCTAACCACGTAAATTACAACTTATTACATTAATCCGTTTAACTGCCATACTATAATTTTATTCCAATTTACTTTATACATGCGCAGAACACATACCAATACAGGATTATCAAAGATGGCGGTGATGAAGAATGCGGCCATATAGAAAACACGCATGCTCTGAAACCACCTAATGGCGGAAAAAACTCCTAACTCTAAACCCACCCACACTCCCAAAAGCCCGAAAAAAAGGCAAGCGAACTAAGAGAGATGCAAAGCCGTGGGCTGCTCTGTCCGTCTCGGTTCTCTTTCCCCCCAGCCAGTACACACACAAAAAATAAAATGACCTTGCAAGAAAGACAGTAACGTCTCGACAAAGGAGAGTGTTTACATTCCATCATGTATTAAACAGAAAAAGAACTAAAATAATATAATCTCTTAGAGAGAAAAACCAGCACCATCTTCAGTTTAGCTTTAAATCCCTATGAGAACTTTAAATTCTGTTATAGGGCGCAATAATAAAACAGATTAAAAAAGGTTAATTGTATATTTAACCGAACTAAATTTACGAAAATATTATTTAGTAATATCATAGTAACTGAACCCTCCCAAATATATATATATATATATATATAAAAGAAACCCTATTGGTAGGAAAAAAAACCTGCGGCACTCCACAAGTTACAAGTCTCCAGTCAGAGAGTCAACCATCTACTACCACTATCTGGCTTCTCCCACAAAGCCACTGTCTTAAACAATTTACTAGCTCAGCTTGAATGCTGAGCGACAGAACCATCTTAAACAACCTCCTATGTTAGCCCTGACGAAGGATCTCGGCCCGAAACGTCGACAGTGCTTCTCCTCATAGATGCTGCCTGGACTGCTGTGTTCCACTAGCATTTTGTGTGTGTTGCTCCTATGTGAGACCTTGTCAATGAGTAAACCTGAATTTGTTTCTGTGCAACCCTCTCCACTGCAGGTCACTGCACAGACAACTTCACTGGGAATCTCCTCTCCTGCCAGATGGCACAACAGATCACTGGGGCACACATCATTGGCAGACAAAGATAAGGAATTGGAGAGAACTAATAGCACACATCACAGAATGGTAAAGAGAGTACCTCCAAGGAACGGCTCACATTGTGTGGGATTGGTTCCCAAGACAGGTTTCAGTGCTTAGGTCTGTTGATCATTCTGTCCAGCCAGGAAAATTCCACACTCATGAGCCCCCTTGCCAGCCACAGGGACAGGATGGGGGCCAGTTCACTCCCACAAGCAAAGTATCTCCCTCCTCTGACCACAGGCAACTACATTCCAGGCTCTTAATAGGTCTGGGTTAAAACTTGATAACTCTCACAGAGTAGCAGAACGGACACTTATCAAACACTGCATGTCCTCCTGATGGCAATGACCCCAGCTGAGAAAATTTAACACCAGTGCACACTGTCTGGGAGGGTGTTCAGTGTACAGCTGTTTCTGCAGGGTTCTGAGGTGGAGAGCCATCAGCTGGGGACGTACATACAACAGTGACTTCTCAATTGGGAGGCTCAGAACTGAAGCAGAGACCTCGTGTTTTCTGCTACCCCTTCCTCTATGATCAATGCTGTCCTCAAAGAGATCTCCTCCATTTTGTGGACATCTCCCCCTCACCCCATCTTCCTGCCACCGTAAGAGAGATACTTCCTGTTGTCCTTATTACCACCCCTCAAGCCTCTACATCCAGCAGATCATTCTCGATAACTACAAGAAAGTCTGCAAATGCTGGAAATCCAAAGCAACAAGTACCAACACCGGAGACATTCTCCATAAGTTTTTCTGCCACTTTCAACAGGATCTTACCAACAGGCACATCTTTCCCTCTCAACTTTCCATTTTCTGCAGTGACTGCAATTTCTCTAATTCACACTGATTACTGGAGAACTACAACACAGTACACAGTACAGAGGGAAGGAGCTGTCCACCTCAGGGTGGTGCAGCAATATCGCAAATTCCATCTCGGTAGCCTCCAACCTGACAACATAAACATTGATTTCTCCAACTTCTGGTACTTTCTCCCCCTCTGCTTCCCCTTTTCCATTTCTGGTCACCCCTTCCCTTCCTTCCTTTCTCCTCACTTGTTCATCATCTTCCTCTGGCACGCTTCCTCCTTCCCTTTCTCCCATGCTCCACTCTCCTCTCCTATCAGATTCCAACTTCTTCAGCCCTTGACCTTTCAACTCATGTTCGCAAAACACTTATTGCCTAATTATTTATTAGTTTCTTTTTTTGCACTTTGTTGTTATTTGCACATTGGTTGTTTCTACATCCTGTTTGGTATGATCTTTCATGGATTCTATGATGTTTCTTGGATTTTTAAAGAGTATGCCCACAAGAAAACAAATCTCAGGGTTGTATATGGTGATGTATACATACTGAGATAATAAATTTACTTTGAAACTTGAGAACCATCTATATATTTCTTCAGAAGGCTTTACTGGATACATTCAACTAATTCAATCCCGTTCGATACCCTGGCACTGTGAAAGTCCCAGACTCCATCAGGGGCCAATAACAACCCTATTATTCCTACAGCTATCTGCAACTTCTCTAATTCACACTGATTACTGGAGAACTACAGCACAGTACACAGTACAGAGGGAAGGAGCAGCACTGTCGGTAAAAAAAAAGAAATTAAACCTATAGCACTGAGTGATGATAGGATCTGAAGATGTAGAATCTTTGTGGCTAGAGTTGAGGAACTTCAAGGGTTACAAGATGCTGAAGGGACTTATGTCCAGGGTGTAGAATAACAGCCAGGATGAGGGTACAAAATGCATGTGAGAAACACTGCCTTTCTCACACGCTTTTTCTCCCAGAAGATAGAAAAGGAACATGAGAAAAGTAATGTTACAATAATCATGGAGGACTTCCACAAAAGTACACTGGGGAAAATCAGGCTGGCAGAAGACTCCAGGAAAACAAATTTGTGGCTTTCCACAGCAACATAAGGCAGATCGCACAAGGGAACAGGCACGTCTAGGTCTGGATATTGCGTAAAGAGGTAGACTATCAGGGAGCTAAAGCAGATGTAACCCTTAGTAAGCAGTGATCACAATCTGACAGACCTCACCATGCAGTTTGAAGGAAACTGAAATTTAATGTAATGATATTAGTTATCGAGTCATTCAGCACAGACAAGGGACACTTTGATCCAACTGGTTCAAGCCAACCAAAATGCCTCATCCCAATTGTCAGTGTTTGGCTCTTAACCTTTCCAATCCATGTATCTGTCCAACTGACTTTTAAGAGTTGCTATTTTATCTGCCTCAGCCACTTTCTCTGGCAGCTGATTCCACATAAATACTTCTCATTGTGTACATAAATTTCATCCAAGATGTCAGCACGACGTAGCTTGCAGCGGCCACTCCAGAGCTGGATTATCTGTAATTTCTGAAGCGGGGTGCCCTGTGCAATCATAATCGGATGAAAAACGGACATGGCAGCATGAAGGAACATCTGAAAATCTCCAGGAAGACTTTCTTCATTGCTGCTGCTGCTGTGAGGTCCGGGTCTTGGCTGGGAAGAACAGGCCCCCAGTCCTCGGGGTCGCGTTGCCGATGGCCATTGGCGGGGCCGTCTTAATATGCTCGGCGGAGGATGGTGCTCAGAGAAGCTGTGCTGGAGGGGATGGGCGGAGGCTCGGAGGTTCTACGGACTCAGAGTCCGCTGCGATCAGGTCGCTTTCACTGTGTGCTGTGTCTGCGAGGCTGGGTTCGGCGGTGCTTTCATTGTGTAACACTTTACCCAAAAGGCTGGGAAAAGGAGATCCAGCCACTTACCAACCCACCTCCCGTACACGCAGGTGCTGTGAGAATCGAGTTTATGCCTCGCGCCCGCCAACAGTATTAAATCCACAACAAATACCGTTATGAAATACACTTTAAAGAGTTTACTAAAATTAAGAGTAGTAGGCAATACAATATATATATATACACACAAGGAAAAAAAACAAAAGGCGCCAACTTATCAAAGTTCAGTCTGTTTAGTGCACTCGTTGGAGCTCAATGAACCAATCGACCCATCCGGCCATCGCACCTGGGACCACCCCGATGGTCTTACTAACAGTCCAGCACACGTCCACCTTCCTCGGCCTCCTCCTCACACCCAAAAACCTGCAAAAACCCCTCCCCCAAGTTCCCAGCATCACAAGACACAATAATATTCCCCATTGATTAACAAATGAATACAATTCCCATATCAGCGATTCTAAAGCGAAACAACGGCGAGAGAAACACTTATCCGACAAAGAAGCATTCCTACTTGTAACAAACCAAAGAGGCCATTTTGAGTAACATACACAGGACATTGTACATGCTCTCCCCACCAGCAAATGTCATGCCCTCATGGCATTACTAGAGTTCCCCAAAGCTTCTTACAACACACAAAACCCAACCCAGGTGCAGAAAGCAGTGACATAACTACCCAGAGCAGTAGAAATCACACTCGGTTCTCCCGGTACCACATATGTCAACCGCTCCGGGGGGCGCCTAATCCTCTGAGATCTCCATACCCCTTCTGCCCCACTGGGCTCCCTCGTCACCTGCGAACCCACTGTCTTGGACACCCCAGGTCTACCTGACAGACCCGCACCCCCTTCCTCACAGGGGTCCTCCCTCACCTGAGATCTCTCCGGCTCACGCTCGGGTTCCACCCTCTCTCCCACCAATGTAGGCTGCCTCTCCATCTGACCCTCAAGACCTTCCCTCCTCTCACCCAATTTAGTATGGGAAGGGCCAGGAGCCTCCTCTCCTGGTACTGGAGCACCAGCGAATGGGAACAGGGCCCACTCATCTGAGTCGTCCTCTTCTGAATCGGTAGCCATTCCCGGGTGAGGGACCCATCCCCGCTCTTCAGCAGCGGGCTCTCCCCGTTCTCCGCGCCCTCGCAGAGTCCTTGTACTAGGCGTAACCTCCCACTCGGGCTCCTTATCCACCTGCACCGCTTGACCCAGTGGCAGCAGGTGATTCCTATGGAGTACCTTGAGAGGCCCTTTCCCATCCTCAGGTTTCACGCGGTAAACTGGCAGGTTCGGCATCTGGCTCTCTATTACATAGGGGCTGGCCGCCCATCGATCTGCCAACTTGTGCTTACCAGGGAGTCCCAAATTCCGTAAAAGGACCCGGTCGCCCGGTAATAATTGTACAAACTTCACCTTTCGATCATACCGCATCTTATTCCTCTGATTTTGTTTGGTAGCCGCCGCCTCGGCCAACTCGTACGCCCGCTGTAACTCCCTCTTCATGTCGGACACATACTTTAGATAGGACTTCCCGGGTAATTCACCCACTCCACCTCCAAAACACACGTCAATGGGCAACCTCGCTTCCCGCCCGAACATCAGATAATAGGGCGAATACCCTGTAGCATCATTGCGAGAACAATTGTAACATTGAACCAATTGTCCAATATGACGACTCCACCTGCTTTTCTGCCCAATCTCCAGCGTCCCGAGCATATCCAACAGGGTCCTGTTGAATCTCTCTGGCTGAGGATCTCCCTGTGGGTGGTAAGGGGTAGTCCTGGATTTCTCAACCCCAAGCATAGTCAGTAATTCCTGGATAAGGCGGCTCTCAAAGTCCAGCCCCTGATCACTATGGATTCGCCTGGGAAGGCCGTAATGCACAAAATACTTCTCCCATAACACCTTCGCCAGTGTCGTCGCCTTCTGATCCTTGGTGGGAAATGCCTGAGCATAGCGAGTGTAATGATCAGTGATGACTAAGACATTCGCAGTGTTGCTGGTGTCAGGCTCAATCGACAGGAAATCCATACATACCATGTCCAGAGGTCCCGCACTCTGCAAATGTGACAGTGGAGCCGCCAACGCTGGCAGGGTCTTCCTCTGGATGCAACGACAGCATCCCCTACAGTATTCTTCGACGTCCCCCCTCATCCGGGGCCATTAGAACCGGTCTTTGAGTAATCCATATGTCTTTTCCACCCTCAAGTGTCCAGAATCATCATGTAAGGCCTGGAGTACAGCCTGGCGATACTCCTCCGGCAGGACCAGTTGCCAACAGTGGGGTTGGTCCGGAGGCGTCGTTACCTGGTACAAGATTTTGTTCTTTAACTTCAACCGAGACCACTCCTTCAACAACAGAGGCACGCATGGGTGTTTCACCTTCTCAGCCATCGCCCCATCCCCCTTCTCGACCGCTCTCCACACTGTGCCAATGCCCGAGTCATTTTGCTGAGCAGTTGCCACTTCCCCCGGACTCAGCTCCGGCAACTGTTTAGTCCGCAGTGCGGTCAGGTCACAGTAAACTAGGGGTATGGCGTCGTCAAAAACTCCCAAGTGGTCCACGGCTCGTTCCAGCCTCCCTCTTCCCTCGGCCTTCACGGTGATAGCAAACTGACACATCGCCTTCACTCCAGGGGCAGGGACACTCCCACTCCTCATCCCTCTCCTCCTCCCCCGGCTCCCGATGAGACAACGCATCCGCATCGACATTCTTGCTTCCCGGGCGGTACCTCAGGCTGAAATCATATACCGACAAGGCCGCCAGCCACCGATGTCCTGTGGCATCCAGCTTCGCCGAAGTCAAAATATAAGTGAGAGGATTGTTATCCGTTCTCACCTCAAACTTGGCTCCGTACAGGTAATCGCCCAGCTTGTCCACCACAGCCCACTTCAGCGCCAGGAACTCAAACTTGTGAGTGGGATAGTTTCTCTCCAATGGCGACAAGCTTTGGCTGACAAAGGCTACCGGCCTCAATGCTTTGCCATGCTCCTGGTACAGAACAGCCCCGAGACCCTCTCAGCTGGCATCCGTGTGCAGCACATATGGCTTCTGGGGATCGGCAAAAGCCAACACCGGGGCCTGGGTCAGTGCCCTTTTCAAAGATCGGAACGCTTCTTCACATTGATCATCCCATCTCTAGCCAAAAGGTTCCACCAGGTTCCAGTATCCAACAGCGGCCTGCCTCTGGTCCCCCGTCCTTTTCATCCCCACCGGGGGATAGCCACGCAACAGCTGAGTCAACGGGTGACACACTTTGGCGTATCCTTTCACAAATCGCCGGTAATACCCACAGAACCCCAAAAATGAGCGCAGAGCGCCCACTTTCTGGGGTCTCGGCCAGGTGGTCACGGCCTCTATCTTGGTTGGATCAGTAGCCACTCCCTCTCGCGAAATGATATGGCCAATGTAGTTAACCAACGACTTGCAGAACTGGCATTTGTCCAGGGAAAGCTTCAACCCTTCTTCATTAAGCTGGCCCAACACCTTCAGCAGCCTCTCCTCATGTTCCTCCAAAGTCGATCCAAACACTATCAAATCGTCCAGGTACACCAGCAACTCTAACAGATTCATATCCCCCACAGTTCTCTCCATGAGCCTCTGAAAGGTGGCTGGGGCTCCTGATATGTCTTGGGCCATTCGTTCGAACTGAAAGAACCCCAGCGGGCAGATAAAAGCAGTCTTCTCTTTAGTGCCTGCACTCATCGGGATCTGGTAATACCCACTTCTTAAATCCAGCACACTGAACCACTTCGCACCGCTGAGGCAGGCCAACGCATCCTCGACTCTTGGGACAGTATATTGATCAGGGACAGTTCGCCGATTCAACGTCCTGTAGTCAACACCCATGCGCACTCGCCCATTCTTCTTCCATGCCACCACTATTGGGGACGCATAAGGACTTCGAGACTCAGCTATGGTTCCGGCCTCCTTCAACTTGCACAAGTGCTGTCGCACGTCCTCAACATCTGCCGGAGCCAGCCGCTGGGATCTCTCTCGGAACGGGGTGTCCTCCGGCACCCGGATGGTGTGGTGAGTGCTTTTGGCGCAGCCAACATCAAACTCGCCCCGAGAAAAAACAGCTTCCATCTTCAGCATCTTCTCCATTAGCCGGTATTTCCACTCCGGTGACACAGGGGAATCCCTGAAGTTAAAGGCTTCAGCAGTCAGCTCCCTTCGATGCTCCGATCCCTCCCCGTTAGGGGTCCTCACTGGTGCGCTAGACATTACCGTCACCGGGAACAGATGTGCCAGCGGCATTCCCCTCTTAAAGGTGATTTCTCTTGCCGTGGTGTTCCTGACACTTATAGCTATACGCCTTGCATGTACCACCCCTGGTCTCTGCACTTCGGGCCTCACCAGCGCCCCCACCGGAAATCGTGTCTCCCCTTCAAGATCGTCTGGGGCGTCTACTAACAGGGCTTCTCCCGTCAGCACTCCTGGGAATCTGGGGGTCCCCATCACTAGGGCTAACTCCCTGGGTTGGATCACCTTGGGCCTCGCCTGCGTACACCACACCGTCCCTCGTTTACACTCCGGATCCAGCCCTTGGGAGGCAACCCCTTCTGCAAACACTGCTCGAAACACTGGATGCACCGAGAGGGTCTCCAGAAAGTCTTCCCCCCCTTTCTCCTTACAAGCTCCCAGGAGCCGTCGCACAACTGGGGAGTTAGTCCCCACCAGGAGGGCAGCACCACCGGTTTCCACCGGGTCAGGACACACCAACACCAACGTCTCAATAGCTTCCGGCACTCCCACATCGCCCTCCGAGAACTCCAATCTCACCGATAGGTACCCATCGTACGGGTAGTCACCCTCGCTCACACCCCAAATCTGCAGGGCGTCAAATGGGGTTACGGGCAAATGCTTTAGATATTGATTGTAGAAAGACCAGCACAATAAGGTCACCTGCGATCCCGTATCAAGAATGGCTTTTGCATAAACTCCCTCTATCCGTAGACCCACACTGGCACGGGGTCCTACCAGCCCATCTGGAATAGAGGCGTGGGCACCCGGTGGTCTTCCGGCTGATCTCTGGGAACGTGTTCCTCCAGAGGCTCCAGTCCGTTCCCCCACTGAGCCTCTCCTAAATTTCCCGACACCTCTCTCTTTTTAGTCATGGGGGGCTGGTCCTCCGCGGCATTCCTTGTCTCTCACAATCCCACCTAAAGTGTCCCTCCTCTCCACAGCTATAGCACACCCTCGGCCTTCCACAGTCCCGCCTGAAATGCCCCTCTTTCCCACAGTTAAAGCACACACTGCCGGCCGCCCCTCCTCTCCCAGGACGGCTCCTGCTCCCAATCCACTGCACTGATCGCCCCTGAGAGTAGGTACCTCCCCTGACCCTCCCCTCCAAAGGGGGTTCCCTACTCCCCGGGGGGGGGGTTGTCATTCCTCCACCCAGCCACCACTTCCTGTATCGCTGAGGTTCGCTCCCGTAGGCCCGCGCCCCTTTTCTGCCCCAACGCTCTCTCTTCCTCTCGCACCTCTCTAATCAGTTGCCCGAAGGATGGAGGGGGACCTTTCCTATAAGCCTGCCGGATAGTCCATGCCACCTTGTCCTCCTCCAGAGAGCCACTGAATAGCTGACTCATCCTCACGCTAGCCACGTCAGTCGCCTTCACTACCCCCCGGCGCCGCAGCCCCGAGAGCATCCCCTCCATCCTAAATATGTACTCGGAGAGCTTTTCCCCTCTCCATTGTTCCAGGCGTTGGAAGTCTGCTAAAAGCAGCCAGGGTTCCCCTGACAACCCAAACGCTCCCTCCAAAACTTCTATACATTCCTCCACTGAGGCCCCAGGCTTCTCAGCTTTCAACTCCCAGACGGTTTTGGCTGCTAAACCCCTCAAACTTCCCACCAATCGCTGCCTCTTCTCCTCCTCCGAGCCTGGCCACTCCTCTAACATCAAAGAAGTATGCTCGATCCAGGTCTCATAGTCCACCTCCCCGTCCGGAGTAGGCTTGGCTCCGGAGAACACCCCCAGCTTCAGCCGTGGCCTCTCTGCCACCCCCACCAGGGAATTAAGTGCGGCTGCCAGCTCCGAGGCTTCCACCCTACCTGGGGAGTGGGGCTTAGTCACGACTCCCTCCTCCCACCTCCCTTTACTAGTGCCAGGCACCTCTCTGGGGTCTACCTCTAGCTCTAGCTCCTCCCCCGATGTCTCCTCAGCCTCATCCTTGTAGAAGTGGAGCCCCCATGGCCCCTCCTCCCCCGGTACACTGACCGTCGCCGGCAGTTCCACCGTCCTGACTTCAGCACTCGTACGAACCAACACCCAGCTAGACTCTACCTCTTTACCACACCGTCTAGCTACCAAGTCTACCTGCCCAATACCCTTCACTGAACTTAAACCCTGCACTATCGCGTCTCCCGAAACTCGAAAATCCACTCCGCTCACTACGCATGCGTACTGTACTGGTACATCTTCAAACTGGCACCAACAAAAAATCTTATCTCTGTCCATCTCCGCTCTGCTGCCTGCGCGATTCCACAGCCCCTGACAATCCAATCCGGGACGAGCACCCCACAAATGTATATACTTCATATACACTTTACCCAATAGCCTGGTATATGTCTAGGTGAAAAGGAGATCCAGCCACTCACCAACCCACCTCACGTACACGCAGGTGCGGTGAAAATCGAGTTTCTGCCTCGCGCCCGCCAACAGTATCAAATCCACAACAAATACCGTTATGAAATACACTTTAAAGAGTTTACTAAAATTAAGAGTAGTAGGCAATACAATATATATATATATATATACAAGGAAAAAAACAAAAGACGCCAACTTATCAAAGTTCAGTCTGTTTAGTGCACTCGTTGGAGCTCAATCAACGAACAATCGACCCATCCGGCCGTCGCACCTGGGACCACCCCGATGGTCTTACGAGCAGTCCAGCACACGTCCACCTTCCTCGGCCTCCTCCTCACACCCAAAAACCTGCGAAAACCCCTCCCCCAAGTTCCCAGCATCACAAGACACAATAATATTCCCCATTGATTAACAAATGAATACAATTACGATATCAGCCATTCTAAAGCGAAACAACGGCGAGAGAAACACTTATCCGACAAAGAAGCATTCCTACTTGTAACAAACCAAAGAGGCCATTTTGAGTAACATACACAGGACATTGTACAAATTGTGTGTTGTGTCTTCGAGGCTGAGTCGGGCGGCGCAGTGGAAGTCCAAGCGGGGGTATTCCTTTCTGCCGCTGGCAT
Source organism: Hypanus sabinus (assembly GCF_030144855.1). Taxonomy (NCBI): domain Eukaryota; kingdom Metazoa; phylum Chordata; class Chondrichthyes; order Myliobatiformes; family Dasyatidae; genus Hypanus; species Hypanus sabinus. The sequence goes on from NC_082730.1 coordinate 3,113,313, forward strand.
GAGATGACGAGTCTATTGGGACCCTGAGGACTTCTGGAAACTGTGTGGTGGTTTCTTTCCAACTTATAGTCTTTTAACATTTTAACATCTTTGGACTATTTTTACTGTGCCCGTGGTCTGTTTTTTTTAAATCAATTATGCTATTGTTTGCACTGTTATAACTATATGTTGTAACTATGTGGTTTTGTGCAGGACCTGCAGCTTTAGTTTTTGGTCTTGTTTGTCTGGTGTGATTGGAGCTCCTTTCCGGGGAACGCGCAAAGATGGTAGCACGATATTAATACGCAGCAGCCTCTCCGGACTCTGGATTGGGGATTGCTAAACATTATGTGGATTTTCTGGTGTATTCTGTTCTGTCATGCGTTTTTGTGATAACATTCTGGAGGAACATTGTCTCATTTTTAAAACTGCATTGCATTTGTGGTTTGTAAATGACACCAAACAGAATCTGAATCTGATAAATTGCCCCATGAGGGTTTCTTCAATCACTCCCCTCACACTTTAAACTTAAGCCTCTAGTTCTTGATTCTCCAGAAGTGTGAAAAAAACCCACTGTATTCACCCTATCAATGCCCCTCATGATTTCATACACCTCTCTGAAATCTCTCAGTCTCCTATGCACCAAGTAAAGTTCTAACCTCTACAACGTCTCCTTGTGATGATCAAGGACAACTGCAGAGGCATGAGAAAGTCATGGCCAGAGTTGATTGGAAGGGGTTCTGGTACAGAAGAGAGTGCAGCAGCAATGGCAGGGGTTTCTGGAAGAAAGCGGAATTTCATCCCAAGGAAGAAGACACTAAAGGCAGGATGATGAAATGGTGGCTGACAAGGGAAGTCATGGGCAGTAGAAAAGCAAAAGAGAAGGCATACAATATGGTAAAGATTTCTGGGAAGCCAGATGTTTGGGAAAAGGGTAAAACCCAACAGAAGATAATATCTGTAAGAGAGAAGATGAAAAACCACAGTAGTCAATAAAAAAAATTCCAAAAGGTTTTATTTGGGGGGTATATAAAGGTTAAGAAAGAGGCAAGAAAGGACACTGGACTACTGGAAAATGACACCAACAATGCAGTAATAGAGAACAAGGAAATGGTGGCAAATTTTCTACCATTTAAGACCATAGAACCAGAAGTGAGAATGGCTCCAGGGGCAATATTTTGTTCTACATGTGGGAAGTTTGGGAGACCTCCAGTCTCCCAGATAAATACACCTGCACCAGGTGTACCGAGTTGCAAGTCCTGAATGTATTAGGGAACTGGAACTGCAGCCGCAGGTCAATGACCTTCATTTCATACAGGAGAATGAGGAGGTGATAAACAGGAGAGAGAGGGAGGTAGTCACCTCTCGTTTGCAAGAGACAGGTAACAGGGTGACTGCCAGTAGAAGAAGCCGAAGTGAACACAGTGCAGAGTACACACCTGTGGCCGTTCAGTTCAATAATAAGTACAAAGCTTTAGAGTCTCTTGAGGGACAATGACCTACCGGAGAGGAGCCACAGTGACTGGGTGTCTGGCACTGTATGTGGTGCTTTGGCTCAGAAGAGCAGAGAGGTGAAAAGGACTGTCTTTTACTGAATGATTGCCTCTCAGCTCAGAGAAACTGTCACAAAACTCTGCCTTTGAAATCTTGATTGCCGCCCTGATTACAAAGTAGCTCTTTTCACGCACCCTTGGTGTGGACTGTCCGAGAAGTGGCTCGAAGCTCGCTTTTCAAATCTTGAACACGGACCTGACTGAAAGGTAGCTCTTTTTCTGCAATGCTTCTTACTGACTGGTTGCTCCTGAATTCAGAGAAACTGCTGCAAAACTCTGCATTAGAAATTTCAGTTATCACACAGAGTAGCTCTTTTCACGCAACCCTAGTGCATTTCCGGAACTGCTTCAGCCAGATGGTGGTAAATCTGTGGAAATTGTTAACATGGAGGTCTGTGGTGTATTTAAGTGAGAGAACAATAGGTTCTTGATTGGTAAGGGGTTGAGTTGCAGTGTGAAGACAGGAAAAACGTAATTGAATGACAGAGCAGAGTCAACAGGCCAAATGGCCTAATTCAGCTCCTGAAGCTTATGCATTTTCACGATGTTCTTCCTAATCCATATTACATCTCTTGTTCCTCTCTTACCTCTACCACGATCATACCTGTGGCATCTGTACCCCGGAACACTGAGCTGCCAGTCAGCCAGGTAATCGTAATATCACAATCCTGTGCAATGTGCACCATCTGCAAAATGTACTGCAGTCACTCACCCAAGCTACTGTGACAAGAACTTGCAAACCTGTCACCTCTCTCATCAGGAAGGATAAGAGCAGTACAGGAGAACACCACTATCTGCAGGCTCCCCTCCAAGTCCCACAGTCTCTCTGGCCAGCTGGACAAACCATCTCCTTCTCCCCGCTGTGTGGAGTTCTCCCCCTCACTGTGGTCCACAGAAACAATGCTTGCACCATCTAAAGGGCATCTTCACCCTATCCCCTCATTTGACTCCACATCCAGTTAAGACACCTGCCTCCTTTTGCAACTGGATCTTTAACCTTCTGACTCGTAGACCACAATCAGTAAGGGAAGGCAGTGACACCCACAGCACGATTATTCTCAGAATGTTTGCCCCATCTGCAACACTTCTCTCCAACCCTACAGTTACCTGTAAATCATTACTGTCATCATTAGATTACTCATGGAGGAAGAGAGAGTGAAAGGGAAAAGAGAAGGATAGAGACAAAGTTTATGGAGGGAGACACAGAGCTCTCTGAACTCTAGAAAGAGGAGAGTCTGATAATCCAAGGCTTCTCAGCAAAAATAAGGAGGGGAGGAGGATGCTTTGTGCCTGCTTTTAATAGTGGTCTGGCAGACCCAGAAAATGCCACAATGGGCAGAAAAGTCTTCTGCCTGCACAGTCTCTGCTCCACACGCAGAGCTGATCACCAAAACTAAACCTTGCAAATGGTGGAGAGAAAGTGAGCATGCAAACATGAAGAAATCTGCAGATGCTGGAAATTCAAGCAACACACACAAAATGCTATTGGAATACAGCAGGCCTGGCAGCATCTATAGGAAGAAGTACAGTCGACATTTCGGGCTGAGACCCTTCGTCAAGACTAACTGAAAGAAAATATAGTAAGAGATTTGAAAGTGGGAGGGGGAGGGGGAGATCTGAAATGATAGGAGAAGCCAGGAGGAGGAAGGATGAAGCCAAGAGCTGGAAAGGTGATTGGCAAAAGGTATACAGAGCTGGAGAAGGGAATGGACCTTGTAAGCCTAGGGAGATAGAAAGGGGGAGGGGAGCACCAGAGGGAGATGGAGAACAGGCAAGGAGTGATTGTGAGAGGGGCACAAAGAGAGAAAAAGACAAAAAAAGGGAGGGAAAGAAAGGAAAAAATAATAAATAAATAAGTGATGGGGTGAGAAGGGAAGGGGGCATTAACAGGTCAGAGAAATCAATGTTCATGCCATCAGGTTGGAGGCTACCCAGCCGGTATATAAGGTTTTGTTCCTCCAACCTGAGCGTGGCTTCACCTTGACAGTAGAGGAGGCCATGGATAGACATATTAGAATGGGAATGGGACATGGAATTAAAATGTGTAGCCACTGGGAGATCCTGCTTTCTCTGGCTGGCAGAGAGAAGGTGTTCAGAGAAACGGTCTCTCAGTTTGCGTCAGCTCTCACCAATATTTACAAAAGGCCGCACCAGGAGCACCGTACGCAGTGTTTGATACCAGCCGACTCACAGGTGAAGTGTCGCCTCTCCTGGAAGGACTGTCTGGGGCCCTGAAAGGTGGTGAGGGAGGAAGTGTAAGGACAGTTGTAAAGCTGAACAAGTGCTACAAGGATAAGTGCCAGGAAAGAGATGGGTGGGAGGACAGGGGAGAAAACGAGACTGATATTGCTGGGGTGGCTGAGGAGGAAAGGAGGGCGCGGTCAATCGTTCCTCTCTCAGATCACAATGCGATGATAAGCAATCACTGTAAGATGCCTCGCCGCGGTACAAGCAGTTCTCTAACCACTATCGGTGACCGCAATCTGACCTTACCCACACAGGCGACCCAGGCAGTAACACAGAGCAGGGACCAGACCATCCTGACGAGAGCCTCGCAGCTTGAGGGCCTTCAGGCGACCAGGATTCTCGGGGAACGTCGGGAGGAACACCGGAAGTCGGGATTCGGCTTCCGTCAGGCGCCGCAGCCCTTGTCCTGTCTGTTCCATAATGCCACCCCCACACCGCTCAATCTTTCACTACCTCACTCTCACTCCACCTGGTCATCTCTGAAGCTGAGGGCCGCAGATGTTTCCAACGAGTGGCTCGTCGCAAGGCTGCAGGACCGGACGGCATCCCAGGGCGGGTACTCAGAATTTACTCAGCACAACTGCAGGTGTGTTTACCGACATTTTTAATCTCTCCCTTTCCCAGTGTGGAGTGCCCTCCTGTTTCAAATTATCCACCCTCGTCCCTGTACCAAAAAAGGCCATGGGAACGTGTCTGAACTACTGATGTCTTGACCCTTTTTCCTCCGATGGTCATTATGGCCAAAAAATTCTCCAAAAAGTAAGATCTTTGCCCCATATGCATTTGCAAACTGTAGTGTGGCTTTTTTATGGCGGTTTTGGAGCAGTGGCTTCTTCCTTGTTCCATATTCGTTTCTACGTAGAAGAATACAGAGTTCAAGAACATATGTAAGTAAAAAGAAAAAAAAATAGCAAATACGTTGCTAAAAATAGTTACGATCACAAAGCCCTGCATTCATAAAAATTAAATCATAAAATTGAAATATAATTTTGTTATAAAAAATCTAAACCCACTACCAAAATCAGAACTGTTAGGAAAAGCAAGAAAAAAGGGGGAAAACCCTTATCATATTATAAAATATATTATTAGCCACCACCTGTACTTTTACAACAAATCAGAGGTTTGAAAATAACTCAAGAATTGTCCTCATGATGTATAAAAGTCTTGGCTAGATACAAAAAATGAACAACAGATCTTTTCTAAATTTAAGCATGACTTAACATCCCGTAATCATTGAGCATGAGTAGGTGGAACAATGTCCTTTCATTTAAGCAAGAGTGCCCTCCTAGCTATGAGAAATAAAAGCCAAAGTATGCAAATCAGGTATCTCCAAAATAAAGTCTTTTCCTCCAACAATGCCAAATAATGTGGTCAAAGAGTTAGGCTTAAAGTTTACCTTGAATAGTACTGAGAAAGTTTGGAATACTTCCTTCTAGTATCTTTCAAGACTTGGACATGTCCAAAACATGTGAATTAATGGAGCTTCTCCATTATTACATCTCTCACGAAACACGAGGGGGTATTTCTTTACTCAGAGAGTGATAGCTGTGTGGAATAAGCTTCCTGTAGAAGTAGTAGAGGCCAGTTCAGTTGTGTCATTTAAGGTAAAATTGGATAGGTATATGGACAGGAAAGGAGTGGAGGATTATGGGCTGAGTGCGGGTAGGTGGGACTAGGTGAGATTAAGAGTTTGGCATGGAATAGGAGGGCCGAGTTGGCCTGTTTCCATGTTGTGATTGTTATATATGGTTATCACAGAAAGGAGATATATCCGAATAAAAGTGAGATAGCTTATCTCCAGACAATGTGAGCCCTATGAACCGCTTTAAATTGTAAGAAGGAATGACGGGCACATAATGATGAAATGTTAACCAATTTAAAAATTTCATTCCAAGTTTCCGCAGAAATTCAAGTCTGTAAATCTTGTTCCCAAAGATTTTTAATTTTGTCGATACGAGTGTTTCTCATTCCTAGCAACCTACCATAAATATTGGATATTGAACCATTATAAAAAGGTTTCAAATTAAAAATTACATCTAATAAGTCCTTATCAGAACTTATAGGAAATGTATATAGTTGAGAATGCAGCAAGTCTCTAATTCGCAAATAACAAAACAAGTGTGTTTTGGGTAAACTGTAATTTGCTGACATTTGCTCAAACGAAAGAAGACTTCCCCCAACAAACAAATCCTGGAAGCATTTAATACCCAATCTATCCCATTCTTTAATAACTGGATTGGTCATCAAAGGCTCACCAGTACCTTTACTTCCTGAGAAAGCTGAAGAAATTTGGCCTGTCCCATAAAACCCTCACTAATTTTTATAGATGCACCGTAGTAAGTATTCTAGGGTGCATCACAACCTGGTATGGAAGACCGGAAGAAGCTGCAGAAGATGATGAACATAGCCCAGCACATCACACAAACCAATCTTCCATCCTTGGACTCACTTTACATCGCACTCTGTCGGAGCAGTGCTGTCAGGATAATGAAGGACATGACCCACCCAGCCAACACACTATTTGTCCCTCTTTCCTCTCTGGGAGAAGGTTCAGGAACTTGAACACTTGTATGGCCAGATTTGGGAACAGCTTCTTTCCAACTGTGATAGACTACTGAACAGATCCTGACCCAGATCTGCGCCTTACCTTCCAAATATCCGGACCTGTCTCGGGTTTTTTTTGGAACTACCTTACTTTCCCTTTTCTATTTCTAATTATGATTTATAATTTAAATTTTTATCAATTTACTTTGATTTGTACTCCAGGGAGTGTGAAGTGCAGAATCAAATATCTCTGTGATGATTGTACACTCTAGTATCAATTGTTTGGTGACAATAAAGTAAAGGTTTAAAAAAAAGAACAAATGGGACTAGAGAAAGAAAATTGCAACAGACCAAATAATTTCCTAAGTTGTACCCAGATCCTCAAAGTATGTTTAAGTACTAAATTTTCAGTTAGTTTACTAAAGGACAAAGGGAGTGAGGATCTGAGAAGAGAAATGATAGAAAATTTATTAACAGAATTATCTTCCAATGAAACCCATATCGGATAGTGCTCACGGATAATATAATATGTCCAAAATGTAAGATTTCGTATATTGACTGCCCAGTAATAAAGCCTAAAATTTGGTAAAGCTAAACCTTCATTCTTCCTAGATTTTTGAAGATGAATTTTATTCAGTCGAGAATGTTTGTTTTTCCATATATGAGAAGATATAATAGAATTGAGAGTCAAAAAAAAAGATTTAGGAATAAAAACAGGTAATGCCTGAAAAAGGTGTATAAATCTAGGTAAAATGTTCATTTTAATAGAGTTGATTCATCCAATCAAGGATAACGAAAAAGGCAACCAGTTTGATAATGTCATTTTTACAAAATTCAGTAAGGTAAGAAAAATTTCATTAAGTAGATACTTATAATTCTTGGTTATGGTTACACCCAAGCAGGTAAATAGATTTCTTACAAATTTAAAAGGAAGATTAGTATTAATTGGTAACAAATTATTCAGTGGAACACCTACGCTCGGTTCTCCAGAGAAAGCAGGATCTCCCAGTGGCCACACATTTTAATTCCACGTCCAATTCCCATTCTGATGTGTCTTTCCATGGCCTCCTCTACTGTCAAACTCAGGTTGGAGGAACAACACCTTATACACCGGCTGGGTAGCCTCCAACCTGATGGCATGAACTTTGATTTCTCTAACTTCCGTTAATGCCACTCATCCCCTTCTTACCCCATCCGACATATATGGTTGTTTGTTTTTTTTCTCTCTCTCTCTGCCCATCACTCTGCCTGTTCTCCATCTCCCTCTGGTGCTTCCCCCCCCCTCCCCCTTTCTTTCTCCTGAGGCCTCCCGTCCCATTATCATTTCCCTTCTCCAGCTCTGTATCACTTTTGCCAATCACCTTTCCAGCTTTTAGCTTCATCCCACCCCCTCCGGTCTTCTTCTATCATTTTGTATTTCCCCCTCCCCCCCCCCCCACTTTAAAATATCTTACTATCTTTCCTTTCATTTAAGTCCTGACGAAGGGTCTCGGCCTGAAACGTCGACAGTGTTTCTCCTTATAGATGCTGCCTGGCCTGCTGTGTTCCACCAGTATTTTGTGTGTGTTGTTTGAATTTCCAGCATCTGCAGATTTCCTCGTGTTTGCTCTTTAAATTCAGTGGAAAAAGTTCACTTTATGTAAATTCAGTTTTTATCCTGAAAACTGGCTAAAACAAGAAAGTAAAGAAAGCACAGGAGGTAGTGAAGTCTCGACATTAGAAATAAAAAGCAAGAGGTCATCAGCATAAAGTGAAACTTCATGAACAGTCCCTCTCATTAGAATACCAGTAACATCATTAGATTCTCAAAAAGCAATGGCTAAGGGTTCTAAAGCCAAATCAAAAAGCAAAGGGCTCAGGGGACAACCTTGTCTAGTTCCATATTGAAGTTTAAAAGGTTTGGAATACTCAAAATTAGTAAGGACTCAAGCAGAAGGAGATAGATAAAGTAATTTAATCCATTGAATAAAATGGGGCCCAAAATTAAATAATTCCATTCAACCCGATCAAAATCCTTCTCAGTATCCAAAGAAATCGCACATTCTGCTATCTCCTTAGAAGAGGAATAAATAACATTTTATAAATGATGAATACTAAAGTGGGAATATCAATTTTTAATAAATCCCATCTGATCATCAGAGATGATAGATGATAAAATATTTTCAATCCTACCAGCCAGAACTTTAGATAGGACTTTAGTAACAGCAGTAAGTAAAGAAATTGGTCTGCATGAGCAGCGTGGGTTCTTATTCTTTTTAACGAATAGTAAAATAAAAGCTTCATAAAAAATATTGTGGCAACCTACCCAACTTAAAGGGGTCCAAAAAACTGCACATAAATGAGGTAAAAGCAGTGAGGAAAAAGCCTTATAATATTCTGCAGAAGATCCATCAAGATCTAGTGTTTTCCCTGAGTGCAAGGAACGTACAGCCTCGGCAATTTCCTCATACAAAATAGGTTGATCCAACTGTTTTTGGTTACTAACAGAAACTGAAGGAATGTTTTATTGATCTAAAAAAATATTTATTACTGTGTTATCTTTGGGAGGGTCAGAACTATGAAGTTTAGAATAAAATTCTTTAAAAATATTGTTTATTTCTAAATGGTCAGTTGTCCTATCACCATTGGCTTTACAAATCTCTTTAATTTGTCTTTGAAACTATAAAGATTTTTAATTGGTTAGCCAATAATTTACCTGTTTTGACTCCCTGGATATAAAGTTGACTTTTATCTTTTAAAAGTTGAGTTTCAATTGGATATGTTAAAAGAAGATTATATTTAGTTTGAATTTCAACATGCCTTTTATATAAAGCAGAATCTGGAATCAAGGCATATTTTTGGTCTAATTGTTTTAACTGATTAGCCAACTCAGTTCCCTCTTGATTTGCTTTTTTCTTGACACTTGCAGTATAGGAGATAATTTGACCTCTAATAAAAGCTGTAAAGGCATCCCATATAATAAGACTAGAAGTCTCTTCCAAAGTATTCTCTTCAAAAAAAAAAGAATGATTTGTCTCTCCAGAAATTTAAGAGATCTTTATCAGATAACAAAGTTAAATTAAAACGCCAAGATCTATTTATTTGAGGAAGACCACCAGAGAGATTTAAAGATAAAAGTACTGGAGCATAATCTGAAACAGCAATTTCTTTATATTCACAGAATCGAACTAAAGGACTCATTTGATTATCAATAAAAAAGTAATCAATCCTGGAATACGTATGATGGGCATCAGAAAAAAATGAATACTCCCTATCTAGTGGATGCAAGAAACACCATTACCTCAATGATATTGCATTTCATTAAATAAGGTTGAATAAACAAAGCTGATTTGTTAAGGGTCACTTTACTAAAGGATGACCTATCTAAAACTGCATCTAACCAACAATTAAAATCTCCTCACATCACTGATGAGTAAAGGCTCAAATCTGGCAGAAACAAAAAAACTCAAAAAATCCTGGATCATCTATATTTGGAGCATACAGATTGGCAAATACCATTAATTTATTATCTAATTTCCTGATACTGTTACGAACCCCATAACTGGGTCACTTACCAGCAAAGATAGAGAGGACCGTTGAAGTCTGATGGTACTATTTTTAAAAGTCTTTATTTATAAAGGGACACAAAAATAAGATTAATACAGACATTCAGATAAAATACATAGTCAATACTCAATCTAAAAACGCGGGTATAATAATCATCAATTAAGCAATCGTTTGTCTAGAGGATATTGTATTGTCCGATGGAAAGATAAAAGTCATTGTCCCTTCAAGCTGCAGCTATTTGGGTTTAAGAGAGACGGTTTTAAACTTGCCTGGGACTTTTATGAGGCCAATCCGTTGCATCAGGGGAGTTGGTTCCCCATTGTTAGTTCTAAGTCGTTTTCCGTGGTACCAGCCACCAGCTCCCAGGCAAGGGAACCGAACGCACATGGCTTCCTTCAAATGGCTTCCCGCTATTGCGGGATCGCTAGCGTTTCTTCTGGTGTGTCTGAGGGGTTGTCCCTACAGCCCCCCCCCCCCCCCCCTTTGATCTTAACTCGCCGGGTAGTAGATGTCAATCAGGTTGGGGTGATGCAGTCTCTCTCTCTCAACCAGCCCACTTTGCCCGAGGGCCTGCACGTAGCATAGTCCCCAGTCCACAAACATTGTCTCCCTCTCCAATTTCCTGGGTCCTCTGACTGAACCCAATAATGCTCTTGCGATTCTCACAAAGGAGGGGGCTACCCTGCACCCTTTGGCCCCTCAGAGCTGTGGTGCATTCATAACAATACTATGTCGAAACACCCATTAGTATCAGACACTATGTTGGATAAAGGGAACTGTATTATCCATAAAAATTGAAACACCTCTAGCCTTAGCCTGGAAAGAGGAGTAAAAACGTAGTCCTTTCCATCTACTGAAAAGACATCAGTTGTCATAATTGCGTATTTGTATTTCATGTAAAACAAAATAATTGGGACCTTAAGTTTTTTTAATCTCAGCAAAAATCTTATTCTGCTTCACAGGGTGATTTAATCTTTTCACGTTAGGACTGAGTAAGTTAATAGTATGACCCATTATTAATACTTTTTAATAGAGAAATTAAAGTAATAACCAGTAAAATGAACATTAAAACCAAACAATAAGCGTTGAAATAGGGTAAGCAAGCAACGATTTGGCTAACATCCCAAAACAGCTCCCAGAAAAAGACACCCCCCCCCTCCCCTCACAAAGTCATAAAGCCAGCCAAAAGAAAGCTGGCAGCTACCGCTAATGACATCACCCTCCCAAAACAACCTGCTGATTTGACGCCTAAGTAATTCAGAGGTCAACTGTATTCTAGCTAGGCTAAATAACAGCCAACAAAAAAATTTGACCCTCATAATAAGAGCACAAATAGATTAATTATTACAGTTTCAAAACAATGGAATGAAAGATAGCCAAACTAAGCCAAATTGAAGAAAAAAGCCACGAGAAAAGTGTATGAAATAATAAAAAACTTAACAAAATTCATAACATATAATCACATTTGGTATTAACTCATTAAAACCTTATTCTCCAAGTAAAGAATTTAAATCCCAGGAGAGTTTAGCTACAAAGGTTCACCAAAAGTATGAGAAACTATTACTCATATAACAAGACACTAAATAGTCAATCTGGGCTGCTTCACTCGAGCGAAACCATTCTTTAGCAGCATCTTGCAGAGTGATTCTAAGACAAGCAGCATAACAAAGAGACGGCTTTAAACCTTTGTTAAAAAGTTCCGACATAACCTCTTTGAATTTAGCATGTTCATTCATGACCTTGGTTGAAAACTCCTCGACAATCCTGATCTTCTGACCCTTGTAGTCAATCATTCCTCTTCAACAAGATTCACAAATTAAACGATTTTTTGTTTGAAATTCATGAAAACAAATTATAATTGATCTGGGCTTGGCTCCCAGAGGTGGTCTTGGGATGGGCAATATATGAGCTCAATCGATCATAGGTGCAAACGATAAGATTTTAAGAAATAATTGTACCAAAAGGCTTGCAAAGAATTCAATAGGCTGATCACCTTTCGTTAACTCTTTAAGACCTAGAATTCGTAGGTTATTTCTTCTTCTGTTTTCTAAATCAATAATCTTTTGTCTTAATTTCTCATTAGATTTAGATTTCTTTTCACAAAGCTTTTGCAGGTCATCCATTCTTGTATTCAAAATCGTCAGAGTTTCTTCATTCTCTTCTATTCGTTTACCATGCTTGATTAAGGTTTTTTGAATAGAATCCAATTTTGTGTCCGTTAGTTTAAATTCAGATCTAAGTTGTTGGAACTCGTCGAAAGATTCTTTTCTATGTTTTCGAAGCAAATCCATTATAGAATCCAAGGATGCAGGAGCATCTTTTTTAGTATCTTTGGCACCACTCATACACATAGTAAAAAATATCACTTTTAAAAGTGAGGTTTCTAAGCAGGTAGGAAACTGTAAAGTAAGTGAGATAGGAGTGAGAGTCCGGCTTCTTCCTTGCTGATCAGGCTTTCAGGAAAAAGGTTGAGGCTTGCAAGCCGAAGAACACCATCCCAACCGTGAAGCATGGGGGTGGCAGCATCATGTTGTTGGGGGTGCTTTGCTGCAGGAGGGACTGGTGCACTTCACAAAATAGATGGCATCATGAGGAAGGAAATTGCTGTGGATATATTGAAGCAACATTTCAAGACATCAGTCAGGAAGTTAAGCTCTGTTGCAAGTGGGTCTTCCAAAAGGACAATCCCAAGCATACCTACAAAGTTGTGGCAAAATTCCTTAAGGACAACAAAGTCATGGTATTGGAGTGGCCATCACAATGCCCTGACCTCAGTCCGATGGAAAATTCGTGAGCAGAACTGAAAAAGCTTGTGTGAGCAAGGAGGTCTACAAACCTGACTCATTACACCAGTTCCGTCTGGAGGAATGGAACAAAATTCCAGCAACTTATTGTGAGAAGCTTGTGGAATGCTACCTAAAATGTTTGATCTAAGTTAAACAATTTAAAGGCAATGTTACCAAATACTAACAAAGTGTATGTAAACTTATAACCCACTGGGAATGTGATGAAAGAAATAAAAGCTGAAATAAATCATTCTCACTACTATTATTCTGACATTACACATTCTTAAAATAAAGATCCTAACTGACCTAAGACAGGGAATATTTTCTAGGATTAAATGTCAGGAATTGTGAAAAACGTCAGTTTAAATGTATTTGGCTAAGGTGTATGTTGTTACGTACCAGTGGGTATCTTGTACCTGTTACGTGACCATGATGTAATTGAGGCTATGCTGGACATGAGATAATGGTCTTGTGATGGTGGAGTGACGTCATTTACCTGCCAGTGAGAGGTCTTGTGATAGTTTTTTTCAACAGGGTATAAAAGGAGAACCCTGCCCCGTGACGGGGGCAGTTCATGGTTGAATTTGTTCAGTGACTCCATGTTGCTGCGTATTTCGATGTTATGATGCAGTTTCATTTAAAAGTGGAGTTTTACTTTCTGTCATAAGTCTCAAAGGTTGTTGCTGGCTGTTTTGCTGCAATACTGCCAGTTCAGCAGAGAGTGAAGATTCATCGGAGTTTGGAAATCCTGAAGGATCAGGAAAGTTGGTGTTGATGGTGAATCCAGTTCGACCTTTATTTAATCTTCGAGGAATTAGTAATGTGTGTCCATGTTAACTCCTGCTTTGCCAAAAGAGCAGAAAGAGTTGGATGCAGAGTTTCACCAAGGAAAGGTCAGTGCCTTTAAGACGTTACATTTTCTTCATTGTAAATCCTTTGATCAAAGCATACTTTGACTGGGATCAGCAGTAATGCCATGAAGGAGAACTTAAATTATTTCAAGAAAAGTCTCCCAAGCGACTGTGTAAACTTTGGATTTTCGCATTACTACTTCTAAGAATTGTTTTTGCATTATCGCTTTAAGAACTGCTTAAGCTGCCGCACAGCAGCCGACTTCCAGTTAAGTTAGTCATTTGCCTACTTTGGGGTTTTTTGTAGCAGTGATTAATAAATGTTTTATTTGTTATAAAAACTTGTCTCAATTATATATTTATTGTTGCTGGATCATAACAATGTAAACTTCTGACTTCAAATGCACATACTATCAAACACACACACACAATGCTGGAGGAACTCATGGACGAGGCAGCACCTATATAAAGGAGTACAGTTGACATTTCGGGCTGAGACCCTTATGCACCAGTACTGCTGATGGGTCTGGGCCCGAAAGATCGAGTGTACTCTATACCATAGATGCTGCCTGGCCTGCTGAGTTCCTCCAGTACTTTGTGTGTGTTACTTGGATTTCCAGCATCTGCAGATTTTCTCTTTTGTGTGCATACGATCAAAATCAGGTTTAATATCACTGGCATCTGTCATGAAATTTGGTATGTGGCAGCACACGCAATACATAATGATATCAAACCTAAATTACAATAAGTATTTATAAAAAAATAAATTAAAACGCCGTTAAAAAAGTAGTGAATTCATAGATTCATCAGAATCAGGTTTATTATTACCGGCATTTGACGTGAAATTTGTTATCTTAGCAGCAGCAGTTCAATGCAATACATAATGTAGCAGAGAGAGAGAGAAAAAATATTAATAAACAAGTAAATCAATTACATATATTGAATAGATTATTTTAAAATGTGCAAAAATAGAAATACTGTATATTTAAACAAGTGAGGCAGTGTCCAAAGCTTCAATGTTTATTTAGGAATTGGATGGCAGAGGGGGAGAAGCTGTACCTGAATCGCTGAGTGTGTGCCTTCAGGCTTCTGTATCTCCTACCTGATGTTAATTGTCCATTTAGAAATCTGATGTGGGAGAGGAAGAAGCTGTTCACGAAACTTCAGGTTCCTGTATCTCCTCCCTCATGGTAGCAATTAAAAGATATAGTAATTTGTCATAAATAATATGTACAACAGAACAGTCAATATAGCATAGAAATACAATCATATCAGCGTGAATTAATGTCTGATGGCCTGCAGTTAGAAGATATCCCAGACCCTGTTGGTCCTGGTTTTAGTGCTGCGGTAACATTTCCCGGATGGTAGTAGCTGGAACAGTTTGTGGTTCGGGTGACTTGGGTCCCCAATTATCCTTTGGGTGCTTTTTATGCACCTGTCTCTAAATAGTGGGATGTTCACATCTACAGATGTGCTAGGTTGTTCGCACCACTCTCTGCAGAGTCCAGCGATTGAGTGAAGTACAGTTCCCATACGAGGCAGTGATGTAGCCAGTTAGGATGCTCTCAATTGACGTGTCATGTCAACCAAGTCAAATATAAGAGGTCCAGTTACCACTTCCTGGAAAGCTGTCTCACATGCAAAGTGGCAATTTCAGACCAGACTGCTATGGCAGGGCTTGACTGCCATCACCTCCTACAAAGTAAAACCAAGCGACGTATATGACTAAATTTCACTACCAGATGAGTTCAGTGCCTGTTATGCTAAATTTGACCGACAAAACATGGAGGACTTTCACAAGCTCCCACAGCCCCCAATGACCCTGTGATTTCAGTCTTTGAGGCCAACATGACAGCAACCTTTAGGAGATTGAACCCCTGGAAAGCGTCTGGCCCAGATGTGGTAACCAGCCAAGTACTGATCAACTGGCTGGAGTGTTCACTGATACCTTTGAGCTCTCGCTTCGGCAATCTGAGTTACCCACCTTTTACAAGCAGGCTTGACTTATACCGGTGGCCGACATGGTTAGAACATGGTAATCTGCCTCAATGACTCGTCCAGTAGCAGTTACATCCACAGGATGGTGAAGAAGGAGCGGTAACATCTGGTTTCATCAGTCAGGTATTGAGTACTACAGTTGGGATGTGATGACACGACTGTACAAGTCAGTAGTAAGATAACTCTTGGAGCACTGTGCACAGTTCTGATCCTGCCACTGTAGGAAGGGTGTCTGAAGCTAGAAACGGTGCAGCAAAGATTTGCAATGATGTTACCAGGCTTCGAGAGCTTGAGTTGTAAAAACAGACTGGATAGCCTATGTCTCTTTTCCCTGGAGCATTGAGGTTGAGGGCTGACCCTGTAGAAGAATATATAATCATTAAAGATATAGATAACACGGATGGTCAGTTTTCTTTTCCCAAGGAAATGGCACTTTAACACTACACAGTACAGGTTTAAGTTGAGAGAGAAAAGTTTAAAAAGGAATCTCAAGAACAACTTTTTTCATAGAGACTATTGGGTACATGAAACAAGCTGCATGAAGCTGTATTACAATATTTAGCAGATAATTGTACAAGTACATGATTAGCAAAAATATAATGGGCCATTGTTGGTAAGTATTGAGAATGAAGGAATCATGATTGATAAAAGTGATGGAACATTTAGCCAAGAGGAAGAAAATAAAGCTTACTAAAGGTTTGGAAAGCAATGATCAGTTAGGGCTCTAGAGAGTTACAGGGTATCCATGAAGGAGCTAAAGAATGGACATAGCGGAACTAGTATGAGCTTCACTCCAGCTGAGATGCCGGGTAAGCTCATTTAATTAATCTAATTAGCTTAGGAGTAGGTAATGGAGGCAGCAGTTAAGGCAGTTGAGTGCTTCGTTTGCAGTATGTGGGAAGTCAGCGCGAGACAATTCTCCCTGATGACTACACCTGTAGAAGGTGCATCCAGCTGCAGCTCCTGACAAACCGTGTTAGGGAACTGCAGCTAGTAAGATAGTGCAGATCAACATGTGGCTGAAGACATGGTGCATGAGGGAGGGCTTCAGATTTATAGATAATTGTGCAGTTTTCCAGGGAAAGTGGGACCTGTTCCGGCAGGGTGGTTTACATCTGAACTGGAGGGGGACAAATATTCTTGCAGCTAGGTTTGCTAGAGAGGCTCCAGTGGATTTAAACTTGATATGGGGGGGGGGGGGGGGTGTGGGAGGGGAACCAGAGAGTAGGAACAGATGTATGGGAGAAGGAAAAAAAAGAGGACAGTAAAGTCCTTTGTACTGTTCAAGATAAAGAGAGGAAGAGGTGGACAATTTCTTAAATGCATTTATTGTAATGCTAGGAGCATTGTAAGAAAGGTGGATAAGCTTAGAGCATGGATTAATAACTGGAAATATGATGTTGTAGCTATTAGTGAAACATGGTTGCAGGAGGGTTGTGATTGGCAACTAAATATTCCTGGATTTCGTTGCTTCAGGTGTGATGGAATCAGAGGGACAAGAAGGGGAGGTGTTGCGTTGCTTGTCAGAGAAAATATTACAGCGGTGCTCTGGCTGGATAGATTAGAGGGCTCGTCCAGGGAGGCTATTTGGGTGGAATTGAGGAATGGGAAAGGTGTAGTAACACTTTAGGGGTGTGCTATAGACCACCTAATTGGGAGCAAGAATTGGAGGAGCAAATTTACACGGAGATAGCAGATATTTGTAGTAAGCACAGGGTTGTGATTGTGGGAGATTTTAATTTTCCATACATAGACTGGGAAGCCCATACTGCAAAAGGGATGGATGGTTTTGAGTTTGTAAAATGTGTGCAGGAAAGTGCTTTGCAACAATGCATAGAGGTGCCGACGAGAGAAGGGGCAGTGTTAGATCTTCTGTTACGGAATGAAATAGGTCAGGTGACGGAGGTATGTGTTGGGGAGCACTTTGGGTCCAGTGATCATAATGTCATTAGTTTCAATATAATTATGGAGAAGGATAGGACTGGACACAGGGTTGAGATTTTTGATTGAAGAAAGGCTAAGTTTGAGGAGATGCAAAAGTATTTAGAAAGAGTGGATTGGGACAATTTGTTTTATGGGAAGGACGTAATAGAGAAAGGAGGTCATTTAAAGGTGAAATTTTGAGGGTACAGAATCTTTATGTTCCTGTTAGGTTGAAAGGAAAGGTTAAAAGTTTGAGAGCCATGGTTTTCAAGGGATATTGGAAATTTGATTAGGAAAAAGAGAGATATCTACATTAAATATAGGCAGCATAGAGTAAATGAGGTGCTCGAGGAATATAAAGAATGTAAGCAGAATCTTAAGAAAGAAATTAGTAAAGCTAAAAGAAGATACAAGGTTGCTTTGGCAAGTAAAGTGAAAATAAATCCGAAGGGTTTCTACAGTTATATTAATAGCAAAAGTATAGTTAGGGATAAAATTGGTCCCTTAGAGAATCAGAGTGGACAGCTATGTTTGGAGCCATAAGAGAAGGGGGAGATTTTGAACAATTTCTTCGGTATTCACTAAGGAGAAGGATATTGAATTGTGTATGGTAAGGGAAACAAGTAGGGAAGTTATGGAAACTATGACAATTAAAGAGGAGGAAGTACTGGCACTTTTAAGGAATATAAAAGTGGATCATTCTCCAGATCCTGACAGGATATTCCCTAGGACCTTGAGGGAAGATAGTGTAGAAATAGCTGGGGCTCTGACAGAAATATTTCAAATGTCATTAGAAAAGGGGATGGTGCCGGAGGATTGGAGTATTGCTCATGTGGTTCCATTGTTTAAAAAGGGTTCTAAGAGTAAACCTAGCAATTATAGGCCTGACAGTTTGACATCAGAGGTGGGTAAATTAATGGAAAGTATTCTTAGAGATGGTATATATAAATTATCTGGATAGTCAGGGTGTGATTAGGAACAGTCAGCATGGATTTGTGCGTGGAAAGTCATGTTTGACAAATCTTATTGAATTTTTTGAAAAGGTTATGAGGAAAGTTGACAAGGGTAAAGCAGTGAATGTTGTCTATATGGACTTCAGTAAGGCCTTTGACAAGATTCTGCACGGAAGGTTAATTAGGAAGGTTCAATCGTTAGGTATTAATATTGAAGTAGTAAAATGGGTTCAACAGTGGCTGGATGGGAGATGCTAGAGAGTAGTTGTGGATAACTGTTTGTCAGGTTGGAGGCTGGTGGTGTGCCTCAGGGATCTGTACTAGGTCCAATGTTGTTTGTTATATACATTAATGATCTGGATGATGGGGTGGTAAATTGGATTAGTAAGTACACAGATGATACTGAGGTAGGTGGTGTTGTGGATAATCAAGTAGGTTTTCAAAGCTTGCAGAGAGATTTAGGCCAGTTAGAAGAGTGGGCTGAATGATGGCAGATGGAGTTTAATGCTGATAAGTATGAGGTGCTACATTTTGGTCGGAATAATCCAAATAGGACATACATAGTAAATGGTAGGGAATTGAAGAATGCAGTAGAACAGAGTGATCGAGGAATAATGTTGCATAGCTCCCTGAAGGTGGCATCTCATGTGGATAGGGTGGTGAAGAAAGCTTTTGGTATGCTGGTATTTATAAATCAGAGCATTGAGTATAGGAGTTGGGATGTAATGTTAAAATTTTACAAGGCATTGGTAAGGCCGAATTTGGAGTATTGTGTACATTTCTGGTCACTGAATTATAGGAAAGATGTCAACAAAATAGAGAGTGTACAGAGAAGATTTACTAGAATGTTAGCTGGGTTTCAGCACCTAAGTTACAGGGAAAGGTTGAACAAGTTTGGTCTTTATTCTTTGGAGCTTAGAAGGTTAAGGGTGGATTTGATAGAGGTATTTAAAATTATGAGGGGGATAGATAGAGTTGACGTGCATAGGCTTTTTCCATTGAGAGTAGGGGAAATTCAAACAAGAGAACATGATTTGAGAGGGGCAAAAGTTTAAGGGTAACACTTAAACTACACTGAGAGAGTGGTAGCCGTGTGGAACAAGCTTCCAGTAGAAGCGGTAGAGGCAGGTTCAGTATTGTCATTTAAAGTAAAATTGGATAGGTATATGGACAGGAAAGGAATGGAGGGTAATGGGCTGAGTGCGGGCCAGTGGGAATAGGTGAGAGTAAGTGTTCGGCATGCACTAGAAGGGCTGAGATGGCCTGTTTCCGTGCTGTAATTGTTACATAGTTATATGATTAATTGGGGTAGGTTTGGGGTGGGCAGGTGAAGGCCCTGATACGTAGGATTAAGAAAACTCCCATGTCCTACGCATGTTGTATGTGAAGAATAGGGAAATGGCTAAAGTGAGGGTAGGACTGACCAGGGATGAAAGAGAATAGTGCCTATAGTGGTAGGAGGTGGAGAAGGTCCTTGATAAGTGATTTGCTTTAAAATTCACCAGTGAGAAGGACCTTGACAAATGCATGTATCAGCATAAGCCAGACAAGATATTCTGGAACATGTTAATGTTAAGTCAGAGGATGTGCTGAATCTTTTGAAAAAGTTAGGATAAATAAGTCTTCAGGTCGGGACAGGATACACCCCTGTGGGAAGTGAAAGAAAGATTGCTGCACATCGAGCAATGATCTGTGCATCCTCACTGGCCACAGTAGCAGTATCAGATGATTGGAGAGTGGCAAATGTTATTCCTTGTTCAAGAAAGGGAGTAGGGATAACCCTGGGAATTATAGACTATCGAGTCTTACTTCAATGGTCAGCAAATCATTGGAGAAGATTCTTATAAATCCTGTTTCTAATTATTTGGCAAAGTAGTCTCATTAGGGGCAGTCAGTATGGCTTTGTAATGGTTAGTTCATGCTTCATGAGACTAATTGAATTCTTTGAAGGTGTGACAAAGAACATTGATGAAGGTAGGGCAATGTACAGTTGGCCTTCCCTACCAGCGAGTTCCACATGCACAAATTCAACCAACCGTGAATCGAGAAAACCCAGAAGTGCTCTTCCAGCACTTGTTGTTCAAGCATTATTCACCTCGTGTCTTGTTCATTCCTGACTTTAATATTATTGAGCCTCCTCCAAAGTGTCGTTGTGTTCCCTAAACAGGACTGTGTAACAACTACTGTACAGGTATTACAAGTTTTACTCATTGTTTTATCATTGTTCACCTCGTATCTCGTTTGTTAGCCACTTGTGTTATGAGTGAGAGGAACATGTACAGATTTTTTTTTTCCTCTTGTCAATATTCCCTAAACAAGACAGTGTAACAACTATTTACATAGCATTTCCATTGTATTAGGTGTTATAAGTTCTGTAATCTAAATATGAATAAAAGTTTTACTCGTCGGTTGAACATTGTTCGCCTCTCGTTTTGCTTGTTCACTGCTTGTGTTATGAGGAAGAGGAACATGTACAATTTTTTTTCTTGCCAATATTCCCTAAACAGTACAGTATGACAACTATTTACATAGTATTTACATTGTATTAGGTGGCATAAGTAATCTAGTGATGATTTACAGTATATGGGAGGATGTGCGTAGGTTATATGCAAATACTATGCCATTTTATAAATGGGACTTGAGCATCTGCGTTTTTTGGTATCTGCATGGTGTCCCAGAACCAATCCCTCGCGGATAAGTAGGGCCAACTTTATATGGATTTTAATAAGGTGTTTGTTAAGGTACCCCATGGTAGGCTTATTCAGAAAATCAGGAAGTATGTGATCCAGGGAAACTTGCCTGTGTGGATTCAGAATTGGCAGAGCGTGGTTGTTGATGGTGTGTATTCTGCCTGAAGGTCGGTGATTAGTGCTGTTCTGCAGGATCTGTTCTAGGAACCCTACTCTTTAATCTGAATAAATGACTTGGGTCAGGAAGTGGAAGGGTGGGTTAGTAAGTTTTCAGGTGTGATTAAGGTCGGTAGTGTTGTGGACAGTGTACAAGGTTGTTATAGGTTACAATAGGACATTGACAGGTTGCAGAGCTAGGTTGAGAGGTGGCAGATACAATCCAACCCGGAAATAGATGGATAATTGATCCTAAAGGACATTACAGTGTCACTGTAGCACTACAAATGCACAGATATACTAATATTAGAAAAGAAGAAAGAGAGAGTAAAAAATAAGTTACCTCAAACAGTTTAACAAGGGGGAGTCATCAATTCCCTGGCTATAGGTTGACACGAGGGCATGACTTCAGGATTGAAGGACGACCCTTTAGAACTGAGATGCAGAGATATTACTTTAGTCAGAGTGTGGTAAGTCTGTGGAATTTTTTGCCACGAGTGGCTGTGGAGGCCAAGTCATTGGGTGTATTAAAGGCAGAGATAGTTTCTTGATTAGCCAGGGCATCAAAGGGTTTGAGGTGAAAGCAGAGGAATGGGGATGACTGGATGAAGTAGAACAGCCCATGATTGAATGGCCTACTTCTGCTCCTGTAGCTTGTGGTTAAGTACATGGATGGGAAGGGTATCGAGATTCACAAATTAAATGATTCTTTGTTTGAAATTCATGAAAACAAATTATAACTGTCTGGGCTTGGCTCCCAGAGGTGGTCTCGGGACGGGTGATCTATGAGCTCAATTGATCATAGGTGTAGACGGTAAGATTTTAGGAAATATTTGTACCAAAAAGCTTGCAAAGAATTCAATAGGCTGATCACTTTTCATTAACTCTTCAAGACCCAGAATTCATAGGTTATTTCTTCTTCTGTTTTCTAAATAGATAATCTTCAGGCTTAATTTTGCATTAGATTTAGATTTCTTTTTACAAAGCTTTTTCAGGTCATCCATTCTTGCACCCAAAATTGTCAGAGGTTCTTCATTGTCTTTTATTTGTTTACCATGCTCGGTTAAGGTTTTTTGAATAGATTCCAATTTTGCGTCCATCAGTTTAAATTCAGATCTAAGTTGTTGGAACTCGTCAAAGATTCTTTTCTGTGCTTTCAAAACAAATCCATTATAGAATCCAAAGAATCAGGCGCATCTTTTTTAGTACGTTTGGCAGTCTTTGTACTCAGATAAAAAATATCACATTTAAAAGTGAGGTTTCAAAACAGATTGGAAATAGTAAAGTAAGTAAGATGGGAGTGACTACAAGAAGCTGTTACTCCATTCACAACCAGCAGGACTATATATCTATAATAAATTCCTGATTGGCCTTTTGCATACCATTCTGTTATCAGAAATCTGTGAGACTACAGGGGCCAGAGGGGGATACAAAGAGATGGATGGATAAGGACTGGAGCAGGTTATAGAGAAATCGATGGAAGTCGGAGCTGGAGGGGGTTATGGAGAGATGGATAGGAGTGTGATGTCCTGCTGACCAAACAGATGAGGAGAGGCCAGATTGGTTGCTGGTGGTTATCACGGTGACGGTGACAGCAAGGTGGCACCATTGAGCTGGCAGTGATGCTTCTTAAGTTTACCACGTGAGTGGGTGAAAGTCCTGGGATGAGGGGCTGTAGCAATATCCCTCCTCCCATCTTTCTCAGTATTTCACTTTTTATTTTGATGTATGTGATAAAACAATGAATGTGAATCTGTTTGCAGAAATAAAATGTATCCTACAATCCTCCATAGATTTTCTTCCTCTCACCTTAAAGCAGAGCCCTCTTGAATTAGACATTTCTACCCTCACAAAAAGACTCCATCTACCCTGACTGTGCATCTCATATTTTTATCAACTTCTTTCAGGTAATCTCAATCAGTCTCTGATGCTTCAGGGAAAACAATCGAAGTGTGTCGAACCTCTTCTTATAACACATGCTCTTTAGTCCAAGCACCTTCTCCACAACATCCACATTCTTCTTGTAATGGGGAACCAGAATGGTGCGAGATGTTCCACATGTGGCTGAAACAAAGCTTTATATTACTAAAATGTAACTTCCTGACCCTTATGATCAACACCCCAACCAATGAAAACAAGCATGCTGTATGCCTTCTTTACCACCGAATCAACTGTATTTGCACTATCCTAGTTATGGACTTGCACCCCAAGATCCCACTGTATATCAATGCTGCTAAAAGCCCTACCATTTATAATGTATTTTCCTTTAACATTTGACCTGCTGAAGTGCATCTTCTCACACTTGGCTGAATTAAATTCCATTTACCATTTCTCTGCCCAAATTCCTATCTGCTCCACATCCTGCTGTATCCCGCCATAATATTCGCAATCTTCCACAATATTCACAGCTCAACCAATTTTTGTGTTGTCTGCAAAGTTACCAATCAGCCCATCTACATTTTAATCCTAATCATTTATATGTATCACAGACAGCAGTGTGGGAGTGGGATGGAACGAACGCAGCAGCAAGAAGATGCTCGGGGTTGTCCACAAAGTGATCACCTAGTCTGTGTCTGATATTACCAAGGTAGAGATCACTGTTTTGAAATGGGCCTTTGCAGGGGAATAGAAAAATACACAAAGACTGAGAAGAGAGAGAAGCAGGGCTGGAATATGGAAAGCAGAAATATCCTGATAATATTTGGAGGTCAGGGATAAGAAATAATGGAAAACAGACTGGCCGTGTGGAATGGCAAGAAGTTCAGTGCAGGAGTCCAGTGAACCAGGTAATGGAACTGAGGGTACTGATACAAATGAAGGCTCAGTACAGTGACAGACAAGGTGGCAACAGAAATGAGACTTAAGGTCCGAATACTGAATGTTCCCAGTGATAGGTTTCTGACACAATATGGTGAAGAGGGAAGAAAGTTGGGGAACAGATTAGTTAATGGACCAGTTACAGTGCGGGAAGAGAAACTGTACAAATGTATGCCATGAGTGCAGGAGACCACTCAAGCCCCTCCAGTTATGCCCACCACTCCATGTGATCCCAGCCGTTGCAATGACAATCTTAACCACACAGTCCCACCTCTTATTTCACCCCTTACCAAAATGTTCCAAGTGCCTGCTTCCAATGCCCTTTGAGGAAGAATGTTTCAAACACTCACCATCCTCCGAGAAAAATAGTGCCTTATTTCTACCTTGAATTGGCCACACGTAATTTTTATGTAGTGATTCTTTGTCCCTCAATAAGAGAAACATCTTGTCTGCACCCACCTGATACAAAACCTTCAGTATCCGACAGTCTCTGTTGTCTTCTCTCACTCTTCCAAGCTGCAATGATGCATGCCAAACCTACCCAAGGGCAGCATGTTCCTGTTGGAGTGAAGGGTAAACCTGGCAAGCTTAAGGAACCCTGGCTGATGAGAGATATTGAGGCTCTGGTCAAGAAAAAGAAGAAAGCAAGATTGGTGGATTCGAAAATTGGCTCAGATGTAGAAAGCAGAATGCGATGGTTGAAGGTTGTTTCTGGGAACAAAGGCTGGTTATAGTGGTGTGCCAAAGAGGTGTTGATTATGAAGTATGTTAGCATTGATTCGGGGTTGGGAGGTTGCTTTTGGTAATTTAAGGAAGTGGGGTGAAAAGCAGCAAATGGACTTCATTGCAAATAAGTGTGAGGGGATGCATTTTGGAAAGTCAGACTGGCTTAGAACTTATTCTGTGAATGGTGGGACAGTAGGAAGGTTATTGGAACAATGAAGCCTAGGAGTACAAGTGTATAGTTGCTTGAAAGCACCATCACATAGCAAGGCTACTGATACATTTATTTTGCACATTGGCCTTCATCATTCAATTTTGCACATTGGCCTTCATCATTCAATTTTGCACATTGGCCTTCATCATTCACCTTCAACAATTCAGCATTGAATTGTGATATTATGTTGCAATTATATTATTCATTGGCAAGACTGTACTTCAAGTAATGTGTTCAGTTTTGGCTACCCTTTTATAGGAAAGACAAGTTTATACTGGAGAGGGTGCAGTAAAGATTTGTGATTATGTTGCCAAGACCATAGGACCATAGGAGTAAAGGAAGATTTTAGCCAATCTAGGGCATTATTTCTTGGATTGTAGGAGAATAAGAAGTGACATTATAGAAATCTTTAAATTGTTAAGAGCTATAATAGATTATAGATCTTATAATCTTTGTATTTAACAAATCTATTAGAGTTTTTTGAGGAGGTTAAAAGGAAAGTGGATGAAGGGAAGGCAGTGAATGTTGTCTACATGGACTTCAGTAAGGCCTTTGACAAGGTCCCACATGGGAGGTTAGTTAGGAAGATTCAGTTGCTAGTTATACATGGTGAGGTAGTAAATTGGATTAGACATTGCCTCAATGGGAGAAGTCAGAGAGTGGTAGTGGAGGATTGCTTCTCTGAGTGGAGGCCTGTGACTAGTGGTGTGCCACAGGGATCAGTGCTGCGTCCATTTTTATTGGTCATCTATATCAATGATCTGGATGATAATGAAAATTGGGTCAGCAAATTTGCTGATGATACAAAGATTGGAGGTGTAGTGGACAGTGAGGAAGGCTTTCAAAGCTTGCAGAGGGATTTGGACCAGCTGGAAAAATGGGGCTAAAAAAATGGCAGATGGAGTTTAATATAGACAAGTGTGAGGTATTGCACTTTGGAAGGAAAAACCAAGGTAGAACATACAAGGTAAATGCTAGGACACTGAGGAGTGCAGTAGAACAGAGGGATCTGGGAATACAGGTACAAAATTCCCTAAAGCTGGCAGCACAGGTAGATAGGGTAGTAAAGAGAGCTTTTGGTACTTTGGCCTTTATAAATCAAAGTATTGAGTATAAGAGTTGGAATGTTATGGTGAGGTTGTATAAGACATTGTTGAGACCGAATTTGGAGTATTGTGGGGAGTTTTGGACACGAAATTACAGGAAGGATATTAATAAGGTTGAAAGAGTGCAGAGAAGGTTTACAAGGGTGTTGCCAGGACTTGAGAAACTGAGTTACAGAGAAAGGTTGAATAGGTTAGGACTTTATTCCCTGGAGCGTAGAAGAATGAGAGGAGACTTGATAGAGGTATATAAAAATTATGATGGGTATAGATAGAGCGAATGCAAGCAGGCTTTTTCCACTGAAGTTAGGGGGGAAAAAAACCCAGAGGACAGGGGTTAAGGGTGAAGGGGGAAAAGTTTAAAGGGAACATTAGGGGGCTTCATCACACAGAAAGTGGTGGGAGTGTGGAATGAGCTGCCAGATGAAGTGGTAAACACGGGCTCACTTTTAACATTTAAGAAAAACTTGGACAGGTACATGAATGAGAGGGGTATGGAGGGATATGGTCTAGGTGCAGGTCAGTGGGACTAGGCAGAAAAATGGTTTGGCACAGCCAAGAAGGGCCAAATGGCCTGTTTCTGTGCTGTAATGTTCTATGGTTTTATGAATAAGGTGAGGAAGTGGTATGGATCAGTCTTTCCCCAGGGTAAGGGAGATCAAAACTTGGGGACATAGATTTAAGGTGAGTTTTAAAAGGGACTTGAGGCTGGTACAATTACTTAAGCAACATTTGGATGGATCCTTGGAAAGTTGGAGCTTTGAAGTACATGGGCCACATGCAGGAAATTGGGACTGGTTTTCTGGGCACTGTGGTCAGCATGGACTGGTTGGTCCAAAGGGCCTCACTCTCTGCTGCATTGCCCTGACTCCATGAGTCTTCATTTTTACACCAAACAAATGGTTTTTAAACAATTCCAGGCTTTCACCTTGTACTACTGCACCTGGAAGCACCATTCAGGTGTTGATCACTCTCCTTGTGACTGTCATATGTGACCCAGATTTGTCCTGCAGTTGATGCTGGAGTTATTCTTTGACAGAGATCTATTCCCATTCCTTTCCTCCTTGGAGCTATCCATCTGATAACTTCTCTTGAAATTAGGAAGTCTGGATAGAGTCAATCTTTCTTCATCTCTTTGGGATTCTCAAGGCAGAGAAAGATGTGTAGTGGTGGGAGCAGCAATATTAGGAATCTGAGATGACTCAGAATGTGGTGAAACAGTTCATTACCTCCTCCTCCAACCCCTGATTTCCAAATCCCAGTCACAAATGAGTTTGTTAATGGTGGAAGGAGTGAAAGGAGAACTTTTGTGATGAAGAATACGTTGCAGGGTGCAGAGAAATAGGAAGGAAGGTTAAGAGAAGTTGGATTGCCCCCTAAGAACTGATTTGGACTCAGTGGGCTAACTGGGCTCTTTCAGAGCTGTTAAGTAAACAATAATGTGATTGACTAGGGATGCCAGTAATAGTCTCTCTTTAATCAGAGAATACAATGAAGACTGTTGTCTTTGACTCAAATGACCAAAAGTGTAAAATCAGAATAAGGTTTAATATCACTGGCATATGTCCTCAAATTTGTTAACTTTGTGGCAGTACAATGTAATACATGATAATAGAGAGAAAAAACTGAGTATACAGTACCGTATAAAAGACCTATCCGTAGATTGCCAAGATTAGTTAGTTATTCTAAGGCAGTAATCTTGTGTAGGGATGATACTTTTGGGAAGCTGTTGAACAACGAATGTGGTATGGAAGATCATTTTGCAGTTGTCTTGGTTAAAACAATGCACGTTAACTGTGTACAGCAAGCTTTTAAATCAAACTCAGTGCAGATTGAGATGCAATGTAATTCCTGGTTATTTGGTAGGACAAACAGTCCAAGGTTTGGATGCTATAGCAGACGGGTAATACTTAGTGAGATGCCAATACGGTCTTTGGGAATCCACTGTTTAATAACAATTGCACAAATTCTGTAGCTAGAACAAAGTATTCCAGTTGTATGGATGACACTAGATTAGTGGAGGAGTAGGAAAAGCCAGCTGAATGTAGCGAGATCATATGTCGTGAAATTTATTCTAGTTTTTGCAAGGACAGTGCAATACACTCCTCCCTGTCTGTGTAAACCCTTCCGGTCCCTCCACCCCTCCCTGTTTGTGTAAACCTTTCCAGTCCCTACTCCCTTCCCTGACTGTGCAAACTCCCCTTTGTCTCTGACATTCCCTCTGGGCTCTACACCCCTCCAGTTCTTGCAACTGTACCTTTCTCTGTCACACCCTTCAATCCCTGCTCCCCTCTCTGTCTCTGTCACCCTCTGCACACTCTTTCTCTGTAACTCCCTTCCAGCCCCTCTCCCTCTGTCTCTGTTACCCTTTCCAAGCCTTGTATTACTCCTGTCTCTGTAATCCCATCCAGCCCCCACACCCTCCGTCTCTGTCATCCTCTGCAGCCTCTACAACCCTTACTATCTCTGTAATGCCTTCCATTCCCTGTACCCCTGCTTGCCATTGTAAACCCTTCACCGCATCCCAGCTCATAGCTTTTTTCCTGTCTATGAAAGCCCCCTGCAGCTCTCCCAAAATACGTATCTCCCTCAATAACTTTACTGAGCTGAGGGAGTGCAAAGAATCCTGCAAGGGGAAGCTGGAGTGCAAGCCAGCAAAATAGCATAAGGGACTTGTGTTCAGGCATGAAGCAGATCACTGGCTTCAAGGTTAAGGAAAGGAAGATTGAGGGCTGCCTGGATAGATCCAATGAATTGAACTTGTTTTTCAACAGGTTCAACATGGGACCTCCTTCTGTCCCCTCCCCCATGCTCAAGCCACACACCCTCCCTGCCCCCAAAGCCTTCTCCCTCTGCTCTTCCTCCCCTCTGGTTAGTGCTTGTGTTCCAAACTCCCCGACTTTGGAGTATGTTACTTCCATGAGGATGACCACCTTCCCCTGCCTGACTGACTGCTGGAGAGACACCAAAGCAAGGCTGCTGGATTGGCCTGTGTCAGCCCCAGGGTACTGAAGGCCTGTGCGAGCAAGCTGTCTGGTATTTTGCAGCACCTTTACAATCTGAGTCTGAGTCAGGAAAAGGTACCGGTGTTATGGAAAACATACTGCCTGGTTCCAGTACCCAAGAAGGCGACTCCATCTGAACTTAATGTCTAGAGACCAATTGCCTTCATATCTCAAGTGATGAAGATGCTGGAGAGGCTGGTCCTGACTTACCGTGGACCGCAGGTGAGATGTTTATTGGACCCTTTGCATTTTGTCTACCAACGTCATGTGGGAGTGGATGTTGCCATCATCTATCTGTGGCAGAGAGCTCACTCCCACCTGGATGTTGCTGGTGGCATGTTGAGAATCACATTTTTTGATTTCTCTAGTGCCTGCAACATAATCCAGATATTTCTGAGTGAGAAGTTGCAAAGCATGGGTGTAGACGAATCCACTATCTCCTGGATTGCTGACCACCTGACAGACACCAGTTTGTACAGCTGGTGAATGGCAATGGAGCGCCACAAAGAATTGTCCTATCTCCATTTCTGTTCACCCTCAACTCAGTACAAATCTGAGTTTTGTCATTTACGTGGTTGGGTGTATCAGAGATGTGCAGGAGCTGTATTACAGAGGGATGGTGGACAAGTTTGTTGGGTGGTGCGGAAGGAATCACCTGCTCCTGAATGTGGCCAAAACCAGGGAGATGATGATTGATTTTATGAGGAAGAGGACTGTGACCAGTCCTGTATACATTCTGGGAGAAGTTGTTGCGGTGGCGGAGGAGTACAAATACTTGTGTGTTCACCTCGACAACAGACTTGACTGGGAAACTAACATCAAGAGTGTTTACAAGAAGGGGATGAGCAGACTCTATTTTCTAAGAAAGCTGAGATCCTTCAACGTGTCCAGTAGGATGCTGGAGTTCTTTTACCAGTCTTTGTAGTGAGTGCAGTCTTCTTTGCGGCTTTCTGCTGGGGAGCAGCATCAGTGCTGGTGATGCAAAAAGACTAAATAAACTCAATAAAAAGGCTGGATCCATCCTTGGCTCCAAACTGGACTCTTTCGAATTAGTGGTGGAGAGGAATTCACTAAACAAACAGAGATCCAGATTATGGACAATCTGGCATATCCTCTCCATGACCTACTGAATAAGTAGCGGAGCATCCTTTCTAACAGGCTCATTCAGCTCCACTGTCACAAGGATCCTACAGAAGTAGATCAGTTACAGAAAATCTTTGTTACCAAATGCAATAAGCATACACAAGCTTATCTCTGTGCGACAGGAGAATACACATCAGAGTACAATAGCCTCTGTTTTATTATTTCATACATTATTACTGCACAGTATTGCATATTGGTAAATTATATTGTGTATATTATTATTCATTATTTTATCATTAGTTAATGTTATATTATTATTTATTATTGCTAAGTGTGTTTTTAAATGTTGCCTCTAATGAAGTAATTTCACATTTGGGATTAATAAAGTCATAATAATTTTCATTATTGCTTCTCTAAATGTTTTTCTTGCCTTCTATTCTAGCAGAAACATACAAATTTCTACTTTCAGTATTTCAACTTTGAAGGCCTCCCACTTAACAAATACCCCTTTGCCAGAAAAAAATACCTCCCCTAATCCACACCTGGCAGATTCGTACTGATACCATCAAAATAGGCCTGTCTCCAATTTAAGATCTCAGCCCAAGGACTAGTCGTATCCTTCTCAATGCCACCTTATAAACAGTGGATTTCTGTTCACCATATCCAAAATATTCCTTTACACACAGTTCAATCGACTCGTGACTCATTTTCTAATAGGAGATCCAATATCGCACTCGCTCTCAGGAGCTTTCCCGAATACGGTTGACAAACTCTATCCCATCCATTCCTTTCACAGTATGAATTCCTAGTCCATATGCAAAAATTAAAATCACCTACAATCACAACCTTGCATTTCCTGCAACTGTCTGCTATCTCTCTGCAATATTAATGTTCCTAATTCCGCGGACTATTTGGTGGTCTATACCATAATCCCTTTAATGTGGTCATCCCTTTCTTATGCTGTATTTCCACCCATATAGCTTCAGTAGCCGATTCCTCCAGTCTGCCCTTTTTGAGGACTGAGGACTTTTTGAGGATTTTCCCTGGCTAGTAATATCATCCTCCACCTAATATCTGCCCCTCGCCATCAATGTCTATAATAATCATGCCCTGGGACATTGAGTTGGCAGTCCTGACTGATCTGCAACCAAATCATAATAATAGCTAGGATATCATGATTCCAAGTGCTGATCCATGCTGTAAGCTCATCTGCCTCACCTGCTTTTTGTGGATGGAGTGAAGGTGCTTGACAAGGCGAACCTCTAGTCTATATTGGGTCTGACAAACATAGAGGAGGCTGCATCAAGAACACCAGAGACAATAGACAACACCAGTAGATTCAGAGATGAAGTTTTACCTCACTTGGTAAGACTGTTCAGAGCCCTGAAAGGAGGAGATTAATGTGTGGGTGTAGCATTTCTTCTGCTTATAGGATGTGCCAGGAAGATGATTTGTACAAAAAGCAGGATTTCCCGGTGGCCAACCATTGTAATTCCAATCTCCACATCACTCATATTCCGAGTCACTGGCCTCCATCTTGATAGTATGAACATCGATCTCTCCAATTTTCGGTCATTTTACTCCCTCACACTTCCTCCTCTTTCAATTCACTACTCTGCCCGCTCATTAACACTTCTCCTCACCTGTATATCACCTCCTGCTGGTACCATGTCCCTTTCCCTTTTTCCAATGGTCCACACTCTTCTCAGATTCATTCTTCTCCAGCCCTTTATCTTTTCCAACAATCACCTCCTACTTTCTTACTGCATCCCCTTGACATCCAGGTGGCCTCGGCTGTCACCTTCTAGCTTGAACTCTTTCCCTTCCCCCACGTGAGACTGGAAAGGATACACAGCAGAAGGCAACGTTCCCTCTAATTTGTAGTGACCAGTATGCGCAAAAATCTTCTGGTATGCAATTTTGTTTTGCCCAGTGACAACAAATGTGTGCACTGATATTTTTTCCAATAAAAATAGCATAAATAAGCCAGTTCTAATTCTGCAGACTAACCATTGCAAATTCCACTTTGTCAACACTGTCTGCATCAGAAACCTTAGAAGGACATGTGATTGTGTACAACTGTGAAATATACTTAACATGTTGATGAGTTAGAGGGTGACAATATGTGCACAGTTTAAATTCATTTGTGCGCTAGTAGCACAAGATGTGTGTGTGCACACCTTTCGGGGAACATTGGTAAGAGGGGATTTAGTACAAATTGACTTCAGTTTCGGCATCATCCTTTGTAGTAGATTCCAACACTTCCCCAACTGCTAAGGTTAGGCTAATTGGCCTATCATTTCCTTTCATTTGCCTTCCTCCCTTCTTAAGTGACGTTTGCAATCTTCCAGTCCCCTTGGACCATGTCAGAATCAAGTGATTCTATAACAATTACAGCATGGAAACAGGCCATCTCGGCCCTTCTAGTCCGTGCTGACATGGACACATTCTTGAAAGATCATGTCCAATGCATTCATTATCTCTTCAGCAGCCTCTCTCAGGATGCTGGGATGCAGCCCATCTGTCACGGTTCTAATCAGTGATTCCCTGGTTCCTTTAAATTTCCTTTGTTTGTGTCGCGATTGGGACCGTTGACTCTTTGTTTTCCTTTATTTATTATTTTCCTGTGTTTCTCAGGCTCTTTAATTAAAGGCACTTGATTCTCAGCTGAACGGGTAGTACTTAGTGCTGGGCTTACAGCTACTCAGTGCTAGATCGTCAGCAAGCACGTCATGTCGCTAGAGGAAGTCAAGTCTTCTCCCCGAAGCGAATGCCCGTAAGTTGCCTCTCCTCGCTGGAGCCAGCCCGTTAAGTTACCTCGCCGGAATGGGTCTGTCAAGTTCACCCGCCAGAGTGAGACAAGAGCCGATGTCTGTAGTTCCTGGGCGGCATCGTGAACTTGCCGCTACTTGGAGCCATTTGGTGTCAAGATAAGGAACTGTCTATTGTTGTGTGGTTTTGTCTATCTGTGTCCCACGTCCAAGGAGAGCGTTCCGGCTCTGTGTCTCGTGTCTAAGGAAGAATCCCGGCTTCGTGCCCCGATGTCCGAAGACCCAGGTCCAAGTCCAAGCCCAATTCCTGAGTCCAAATCCAGCTACATTTATTCCCGCTTCTGTTTTGCTCCCTCCTTGATTTCCCTCTGAACAATCCTTGTTTACTGGCTTTCCTTGTAAGTATTAATAAACTCTTATTACGTTAAAGCTACAAAACGTGTTTGTGTTCTGCATTTGTGTCCACCCGCGCCTCACGCTTGTGACACGATCTGGCCTGGATGACTTATCCATTTTAACCCCTTTGAGTTTGCCTAGCACTTTTTCGTTTGGAATAGTAATGGCATTCACTCCTGTTCTCTGACGTGCACAGACCTCCAGCACACGGGTAGTGTTTTCCACAGATAGGAGAGATTTGCAAAGTACCCATTAAGTTCATCTAACATTTCTTTGCCCCCTATTTCTACCTCACCAGCATCATTTTTGCATGGTCCAATGTCAACTCTCACCTCCCTTTTATTTTTTATATAACTGAAAAAAACATATAATTTCCTGCTTTATATTATTGGCTTGTCTGCCTTCATATTTCAACTTTTCCCTTATAGTTTTTAGTTACCTTCTTTTAGATTTTAAAAGCTTCCCAATCATCCAACTTCCCATTCACTTTTGCTACTTTATGTGCCCTTTCCTTGGCTTTTATGCAGTCTTTAACTTCCTTTGTCAGTCATGGTTGCCTACCCTTGCCATTTGAGAACTTCTTCCACTAGGGGATATATCTATTCTGCACCTTATGAACTATTCCTGGAAACTTAATCCATCTTTATTCTGCTGTCATCCTTGCCAATATCCTCTTCCAATCCACCTGTGCAAGCTCATTTTCTTTTGGGAATATTCAAAAAATCTATAGAATAATGGCTATAACAGAATCAATGAAAGACTATACAACTGGGGTGTTCAACCAGAATGCAGGCAGCGACAAACTGGGCAAATATAAAGAAGAAACAATAATAATAATTGCATAACCAATAACTATCAATACTGTAAAATGAAGAGTCCTTGAAAGTGAGTCCATTGGTTATGTGAACATTTCTATGTTGAGGCAAGTGAAGATGAGTGAAGGTATCATGTATAATTCAAGATCCTGCTGGTTGAGGGGCAGTAACTATATTTGAAACTGGTGCTCTTTTACCTTCTTCCAGA